>NC_080646.1:16721851-17030092 GCF_027579445.1 Ammospiza nelsoni
GGTTTCTAATCCCAATTTCCAGTCCTCTTCCATGAATACTGAATTTGTAGCCATTAGGAGGGCAGCTAGGCCACATCATCCTCAGCCCCTGCTCACTCCCCACAAGCTGAGCTCTACTTTTTTAACTTTAAAAAAACCCTACTGCCAAGTGCAAGGAACAGACAAGGGTGTTTCCCTGGGAGAGGGACTTGGTCCCCACCCAAATGCTCTGTCCCAGCCATTCCTTACTCTCCCATCACAGGAAGCCTCCAATACCCCAAAGACCTTTTACATCTGGGAAGAAAGGTGGCTTGTGCTTGGGAAGCCTCCAGAGCATCGTTAAGAGGAAAATTATACACAATTATCCTCAGGAGGTACATCAGGGAAGCAGAGGCAGTCACAAGGCACCAGTCCCACCCAAGCCTGGCTCCTTGCAGCAGCAGAGTAGTTTCTAAAACTATGAGCAAATTCCAATGGGATACAGTCTGCAAGGAACAGTCTTCACAAGCAGCTACCTCATCTTCAAAATCACCTTTTAATTGCAAGAGAAGTTCCTATCCCCAGGCCAGCACCTTTCCTCCCAGCAAAACAAGGGAGAGAGGAGTAGGTAGGAGATGCAACAACACAGCAACAACCTGATTTCACTTGAATTTGCCAAGTGAAATTTGGTTTCCTTTGCTTTTCACAGACATCCTTACCTGGGAGGGATGCAGGAGGCTGGGTGCAGGTGCAGCTGGTTCTCCTGGGAAGAGATGAGCACCTTCCAGGGGGCAGGGAAGCCTAAGAGTGCCGGGGGGCTGTGGCTGGGAGGCTGCTCTGGTGGCTCTGCGGGCACTGAGGGCAGCTCATGGCTCCAGGGCACAGGGGGCTGTGGGTGGGAAGGCACAGAAGGTCTCAGTCAGGAAACACACACCAAGCAAACCCAACCCCACAGAAAGGCTGACTTGAAAGTTAGGAAGGTGAAGAACTTAATATATTGATATTTTTCTGTATTGCTCCTATTTCCCCACCTCCCAATCATCAAGGAGAGGAAACCAGTGAGATCTGCTTGGATCTGGACACTGAGCAGATGTGGATACCTTAAGAGGTCCAGCACGGCCCAAGGGGCTCCTGCCAGGCACAGGGGGATTCTTGGGAGCACTTTCCCAGAGGGTGTGACATGCTTCCAGCATCACTAGTGGGGAAGGAGAGAAGGCACAAGCTCACCTGGGCAGCAGCCCTGGCCTGTGCTGATGCACACAACCATGAACATGCAAGGGAAGGACCCCCCAGCTCAACAGGCCCAGCCAAAGGGTCTCACAAGAAAAGGGGAGCTCTCTCCATTCCTCACAAGTCAAGGGGTTCCACTGGCACCTAGGAAAAGCTAAGAGAAAGCAGGTCCTTGACCCACCAATCTGTGACCACTCCTCCCAAATTCAAAACTGAAAGGGAAGCAAGACCCTTTGCTGATGCAGGTGGTACATCCAGCCATCCTCTAACCAGCTCCAGCTTCACATGCAGCACTCTCCTCTCCAGCAAGAGTTTGATTTAATACATTTATTTAGTGGTGAGGTCACCAAGGCAGAACTCACATCCTCTTTTTGCGTCTCAAACAGTTTTGAGCAGTCAGTGTTTAACAAATTAATAATAATGTGATGGCACCTTGAAAAATAGACTGTCCTGTCCTAAGAAAAGGGGCCACATTTCCCAATTACTCCAAAGGGCACTGCTTCAGACCTCACTGAGCAAATGGCATTTCGGTGCAGCCACCTTTTAATGGCAATGATGTGATCCTGCTACAGCTGCAGTCACACAACTGCTAGGGTTGAAAGGGACCCCTGGAGGTCACCTAGTCCAAGCTCCCTAATTAAAACAGACCCTTAAAAACTACTAAAAGCACTATTACACATCTCCCAAATGATGGTATTACTGAAAATACAATGAAAATAATCCCCACCCCACCACGAAGAAGGTGAACAATGCCAGGGTGGGTGGGCACAGCAGAGCAGAGCCCCCCGAGCCCACATGCCCCACCACTGTCCCCTGCAGCACTGGGGGCCCACTGGGACCCAGGACCAAACTGTGGGCCACAGGGCCAAACCCATCCCTGCCACCTCCTGCCTGCCCATCCACCAGTGACATCAAAGGCCACCACAGGGACCCTTCCCACACTCACCCCATGCCCCATGGAGGGAAAAGTGGCTGTGGGGGTGTGTCACAGACATCCTTTATGGAAAATCCTTTCCTTAGGATTTTTCCTCCTGAGAAGCTGAGAGGCCTCAGGAACAAAATGTAAACATTGATTATCTGCTGCTGTGGAATGCAACAGGTAGATCTGTGATTGGCCCATGTTGCATGTTTGTAATTAATGGCCAATCACAGCCCAGCTGGCTTGGACAGAGAGCCAAGCCACAAACCACTGTTATCATTCTTTGCTATTCTATTCTTAGCTAGCCATCTGATGAAACCTTTTCTTCAATTCTTTTAGTATGGTTTTAATGTAATATATATCATAAACATGGAGTCAGATCCTCGTCTCTTCCCTCGTCCAAAAACCCCTGTGAACGCCGTCACGGGTGCTTGCCCGTTCCCCCGTCCCACAGCCTGTGGGAGCTATGCTGACCTGTGGGTGCAGTGTCACCATGTCCCCATGCCCATGGGCTGGCCCTCACACCCACATGCACCATCCAGCATGGGGGGCAGGTGTATCCCATCTCCACGCTGCACAGTGTGAGGGTAGGGGACAAGAAGGGTGGAAGCAAGTTAAAAATACCTCTTAGCTCAGGTATTTTTTAGCAGCCATCCCCTACCCGAGGTCTGCCATCCTACCCCAAGTTGGCAGCTAAGCCCAGCATCTCTCTGTCATAAAAAGTATTCACGAGGTTTGCGGTGGAGGCTGGCAAATATTTGCCAAGGATTCTTCCAAATCTCCAAGCCCACCATGAGCTCGCTGCAAATTTGTTTGCTGATCGTGGTCCTTGGACTAATTTGCAAATGGAGAGCAAAAAAATGCAGCTGTACTGTGCAGGGGAAGATGAACAAGCAGGATCCTATTCCATGGGGAAGGCAACCCCACCGACTCTAACGAGGGCTCATTAATTAACACCTGCAGCACTGGTGCAACGCCCAGCTCCTGATGCTGATTGTGGCCAGGGAAGTGATGTCTCAGCAAAGGCAGCACCAGGGAATGGGAGGATGCTGCTGGGGATGGCAACAGCAGCACCTGCAGGCTGTAAGACCAGTGCTAGCCCCAGTCTGACCTGTCTGTGTGGCAAGTTGCAAAGAGGTGCTGGGAAAGCATCCTCTCCCCTTCCCTGCTCCCTCCCCAAAGCAGTCCCAATCAGAGTTTCTCCTGTGGCTTCGCCTCTGATTTTGGCACCTCACCAAGTTCCAGCCCAGGCCAAGCACATTGCTAATTAGCTGCACTAATTAATCATAGTTTCCATTGTTTATTCTTTTGTTCTCGCACAAAGGCCCATGCTGCCCAGTTTGGTGAGCTGCCATGGCATTCATGGAGCACCAGCACAGCTGGTGGAGCTGACCCCAGCCAATGTGGGTCACTGGCTGCTGGGCTCACTGCTGGAGACCAGAACAGAGCCCATCCCCGGTCCTGCTGGAAAGTGAGTGAAGAGCCAAAGCCATCAATTCTGGCCTGACACAGTACAAGATTCACAACCCCTCTCACTCTTCCAGCCTGGAATTGCTCATGTCAGAGCAGCTCAGACCACATTTCTGAAACTTCCAGGAGCCCAGGAGCTGCTGGTGGGTCATTTAGTCCATTCCTTCCTTTGGGAACTGGGATTTACTGTGCCTAAAGCATGCCCAGTCATCAAGCCTGGCCTCCAACATCTCCAGCAAAGCCAATTCTACAGCTTCCCTTGGCTTCCTGAGGCTGCTGCCACCACTGTCAGGACACAGTGTGGGCTGCAGTTCACTTGCCACCATCCTTGATCCCTCCTGCAGCCATCAGTGCCACAGCCCATTCCTCCTCTCTGCAGCCATGGGGATGGCTGCCTGGCTGCCACTCCATCAGATCCCCCCAGGAGACACCCCACACTTGCTCCCAGGAGTGGGCACAGCAGGCAGAGCTGGCACATAGCCCCAACACAGAGGCAGCCATCCATCCTGTGCCCAGCTAATCCCACCGAAATCCTGCCTTTGTGCTCATCACATCCACTGCCTGAGCATTAGGCACCCGCCGAGCCCGAGCTAATCTCCAGAAAGCTCCCTCACCCAGGGGGGTTCCCCTTCCCTTCCCTGGGCTGCCCTGGCACCCCAGAGGCACGGGGGGACAGGAGGACAGGCTGGCTGGGACTGCTTGCCAGCGCTGGCATGATGTGCTGGGAATGAACCCAACAACCACGCTGCTCGCTCCTTCTTGTCAGGGATTTTTTAACCAGGTATTCTTTGCAAAAAAAAAAAAAAAACCAAAAAAACACCAAGGGCGGGGGGGGGGGGGGGGGGGGGGGGAAGAACTGTTAGTCCAAAGGAGTCTGTGTTGTTAAACACAGAGAAATCCAAGTCTGAAGTCCAGCAGAGGCCAAGGTTTCTGGGCTTTGACACAGCTGACAAGCTAGAGCACAATGAGAAAATACGCACACAGAAATAGCCAGTCAGGATAAAGGATTTACTGCTCCTTTCACAGAAAACAAAAGAATAGGCTTAAACACTCCATTTAGGAGTGGTAAAAAAAAATAAAAGAAAGATAAAAACCAGATCTGCAGGAAGAATATTTGAGTCCAGGATTACCAGGAGGTGAAGGAAAACCAGATCCTGCCTGTCCTGGGTGCAGCAGGGCAGCAGCATCCCCAGGGACCCTCTGCCCAGGCCAGCAGCATCTTGCAGCGAGCACACACACAAAACACCAGGTCTCACCTCAGGGCCACACAGCCAGTTCTCTCCTGCCCTGGGTCAGAGCATCCCAGCACAGCCCACATTCCAGCTGTCATGCCAACATCTGCATGGTCTTGCCTCTGGAGCATTTCTCGTGGGCTGATTCTGGCTGTAGGATTGCCCTCTTCACTCAAATCCCTCTTCTCCAGGGTCTCCTTCCCCAGTGCCAACCACCCCAGCTAATGAGGCTGAGGCTCCCTGCCTTTCAGACTGGCTTTTCCATGACAGGAAGGCTCCAGGCTCTTGGCTGGCCTCCCTTCCATAAGGAAGTGATCCCAGAACACCTCTTGGGACCTCAGCTGAGGAGGCCTGATGGAAAGAGAGCTAGGGCTGGCAGGGGCTTTGGAAACAGCTTCCTCCCATCATCTCTCCAGGTGTGTCCTCATTGAAGAGGGAAGTTTTCAGTTCCCTCTAAGTTTCCTCTAACTTGTGATGAAAGAGAAACTCTTTGGAGAACAGACAAGAACCCAGTTTCCCTGATGAAAGCACTGCAGTGGGATTTTTTGGGTTTCTTTTCTTTTGAGTAGCATCAGCCAGAACAGAGCTTTGCAACCAGGCAGGCAGAAGGTCTTACCCTTTCCATGGCAGGAGCCTAAATCTCCCAGCTGGAGACCAGGACAGAAACCAACCCTGGTCCTGCTGGGAAGTGAATTAAAAGCCAAAGCCATCAATTCTGGCTCAAAACAGCATGAGATTCACAAACCCACTCACTCCATCAGCTTGGAATTGCTCATGCCAGAGCAGCTCAGACTGTCTGTGTGGAACTCCCAGGAGCCCAGGGGCTACTGGTGGGTTATTTAGTCCATTCCCCCTTTGGAAACTGGGATTTACTGTGCCTAAAGCACACACAATGGCTACGGTCAAGCCTGGCCTCCAACATCTCCAGCAAAGCCAATTCTACAACCTTCCTTGGCAGCTCACAAGCTGCTTAATTGCCCTGATAGTTATGCATTGAGGGTTTTTTTTGTAAAAAGCAGCTGATTTCTCAGCAGCAACAAATACTTGGGAAAGCTTTCTCTCTGGCAAACTCTCTCTATTGTTCATCTCTTTCACATAAAATGTTTCTAATGAAGAGGGAAAGCAGGATCTTGGCTTCTTTCAAAACAATCTGAAATATTATATTAAAAACATGCACTGAGTGTTGACATATTTAGCGCGTTGCTTTATAAAACAAATTGCCCGAGCTCATTCAGAGCTTGACACCATTCAGACAACACAGAAATACATGACTGGGAGGATACCACTGCAAGAAGTGCCACTCTGGGGAGCTGTGGAGCACCTTGGAGCAGCCAGACAGTCTTGACTCCATCCTAGTGAGAAGTGGAAGCCACCAGCATCATCATCCCCTAAGAGAGGGATGCACAAGCAGCACTCAACATGCTAATGCGACAACTAAAGCAGGTTTCAGACCATGAATCCTCCCCACACAAACCCTCAGCTCTTCATATAGGCATCTCCAAATATCCAAGGCTGGGAGGACATGGTATGTACAAGGCTCTCACAGCAATGGATCTGTGCTGTGGGAGCAAAGCTCAGTGTCTCCCTCAACACACCAAGCCAAATCCCTTGGAAGCAGGAAGCTGGCTGTGGTGGCTGGCCAGGTTTCTCAGCACACCTGGCATAGGCAGGGTCCCTACAGAGCCCCCTCCTCTCCTGCAGTGTCTTTGAAGTGCTCCAGGCTCTGCTGCAACAGGATTTTTCAGACATTAAACTGATGCTCAGAAAGCAAACAGACCTAGAGAAAGCTTTCATTACAAGGCTGGTTCATGTCCAAGAGCAGCCCAGGGGCCAGCTAAGGCAGTGGTGCTTTAACAGCCTCTCACCAGAGGCCAGTGTGAGCTATGGCTCCCTGTGGGCTCCCAGTGCATGCCAGCTCTGCACTCACTCTGCAGGAGCAGGGCAGGAGAAATGAGCAGGTTTTATGGCACATTGGCTCTCCTCCAGGGACCGAAAGCTTTGATGCTGACAAAGCCACTGCATCCTCTCTTGCTGTGAGGGTGCCCAGACAAGACATTTCTGGGTGCATCTGGAGATGCTGCTGGCCTCTGTAGGGACATGATAACCACCAGCATGATCCCTGCCTGCTGTGGGTGGTAGTCCTGGGGGATCACACCTTCTCCTCCAAGCAGGAGAACAGCACTTTAGGGGGTCTGAGCACAGGGCAGGGAACACTGCAGCCATAGTGTGTATAGAGCATGTTCAGGTTTGTTTACCTGTGACCATAACTCCACCTGCAGTGAGGGCAGCTGACACAAGGGCCTGGTTCACGTTGGTCCAGAACCAAAGACAACTGCTGCCCCATGCCAGAGTGACACTAAAACCCCCAAGCAGGGCACAGACCCTTGGAAAACCTGGTGTGCCTCAACCTCCTTTAACTCTGGACCCCAAGTCCTCCAGGAAGGTCCAGCAACTTCTCATGACTTCCACCATCTCCAGCCCCTCTTGGGTTTATCAGCACCAGTGAGTGGACAGGCTCCCTGCAGCGAGATCCACTGAGCACAAGGCACCACAGCAGATCAGAGAGACCTGGGGCTCCTCCTCATTTATATTCCCCTCCAGCCACAGCCTTCAACATGGCTGAGGAAGGCAAGGCAAGACAAGGCCTACAGAGAATGCCTAAAGATTATTTCTCTCGGATTCCAATTTATTTTCCATCATTAATGTCTTTGAAAGCCCAACACGTCCTGCAGACAGAAAGAGCATGTTAAATGTGCGCGTGGTGGAGCTGCAAAACCGCGGTGAACACGTACCTGGCACAGGTACCCATCCCACCAGGGAGATCAGCCCAGCCAAGGAAAGGGCTTTGCTGCCAGAGAGCGTTGCCCTTGCTCAGCAGAAGCTGTGGTAGAAGCCACTTTTTCCCCACAAAGAGATCCCCACCGTGCACCACTTGAGCCCAGAAAAGTGAGAGCTTCATTTGGGAAAGCAGAGGTACCACCAGCTCCAGTGGTGAGCATTGCACAGTGGCAGAGAGAAGGCAGAGCTGGGGGAGAGTGACTTGCATGAAGGATGAGAGGAGCTGGAGTCTTCTGTAATGGAGAGAAAATTGCTTTCGCCAACTATCTGCAGTTTTAAAGCAATTACATTTGGGGGGAAGCCGAGAGCATGTCTGAGCGCTCCGCGCGTGGCAGGCATGTTTTGAAATACAAGAACCAAGTCAGGAAAAAATAGAAAAAGAAAATGCCATTTAAAAAGAAATATTTGATGCAGTGGGCACTGAGAAGATAAAGTATTTATAACTCAGGGAGGGGATAGATACTGGAAGCAGCCAGACATGCCAGCAATGGGACAACTGAGAGGAGGTGGGGCAGCTTGCTCCTATCTGTGGTCCCTTTCCGCCTGAGAATGAGAAATCTTCCTTGGGAAGGATTTCCTCTGAAAACACAGCAGCTGAGTGCAGCCTGGTCCAGTAGAAATAAATAAAATTTGTTCTAATTGAAGCACTGCTCGCCCTCCGCTTCACCTGCTCGTGCAGTAGGGACGGTAACAAAAGTCACTGCAGTGACATCAGGGTCAGGTCTCCATGGGCTGGGAATGTGCTGCCCTCAGCCAAAACATGGAGCTGCCTTAATACTTCCCCTCACAGACCTGCAGGCTGACCCAAAACCCAGTAAGCACCCAGCAGCTACCGGTAAAAGCCTTTTCAGAACCAGAGGCAACAGCTTGATTTGGCCACAGATAAGAACCTCCTTCAAGCTGTACAAAATACTGCTGATCTTCCCTACAAGCCATCACCTTTCACTACCATCCTTCTCCTCTAATCTGCTGGAATTAGGAAGGATCCCGGGCCATAAGCACATCTCCTCTAATGACCAAGGTGGCAGGGCCCGAGCTGCCCTGATCCCCAGAGCTGCTGCACTGACTGCTGCCGGCACTGCTCAGACATCCAATTTATCAGGAGGCTGTCCCTTTTGCTTTCAGGCCACGCGCCTTCCCCTTGTCTTTATCTGCTCTGGGGACAAGTGTGGGAAGCGGAGAAGTGGCATCCAGGGCTGCTGGTGACAGTCCCTTTTCAAAGGATGTTGTTCAGCTGTTATTACCAACTCTCGCCAAGTGGAATTGAGACATGAAGTAGATTTGTGCCCAAGATAATGGCGTTTATTAGACAAGCTATTGAGGAGAAAACAAAAGCTAACAGTGGAGAGCCACTAAGAGCAACGCCTAAAGAGAATCCATCACGAATACAAAGAGAAGTGCTAATAGTTAGTGCTTCCCATCAATGATTTGAAACCTCAAGCAGTCCCTTAACGACTCCAGGAGAGTGAAGGTTAGTGTCACCCAGCAAGAGGTGACAAACAGCACCAAGGCATCCACGCCCTCAAACAAAGCAGCATCCAGCCCCTTCTGCTCTGGTCAGATGTGGCTGAGCATCTCTGCCCCAAGGTGGCAGCCCTCAGCTTGCCCATGACCCTTCTCCTCACCTGTATCAGCATCACATAACACCTACAGCCCCCCACATCCTGACCTCAGCAGGACGGCAAGGAAGGAGAATTCCATCTCTGCACACCCCTGCAGCAACCAGGCCCCTTTTGGTAAATCCCCCTGGGAAACACTTTGAAAATCATGGGTCCATCTGGATTTTCCTGTTGGAGACCATCCCCTTCTTTCCTCACCAAAGGAGACATGTTCCTGCAAAACCTTCCAATAAAAAAAATGCATTTTTAATGGGAATGAAAGTCTTCATAGGATCTTCACTGGCATGTTGGTTCACTGCCAGGCAGCCCAAACCCCTGGTGAGATTAGCTGGAGCCTGGCACAATGTTCACACCCTGAGGCACAGCTGAGATCTTTGGGAAAACGCAACAGAGATCATGGCTGCTAAACAACAGCTTGTCTGGGTCTTTGACAGATTTCTACTTTCCAATTTCCATCCCAGACAAACAATATAGGAAGCCCCCAAATCCCCAGCTTTGAGATCACCAATTGAGGCTAGCCCAAAGAGATCACCAATTTCACACTCTTCATCCCAACCCTCCTCTCCTTTGCTCAAGGGCTGGGCTGGGGCAGCAGCACAGGGTGATGTGGAGGAGGCTGAGCAAGGCAAGAGCGTGAGGGCATCCACGCAGCCCAGAAGCTGCTGAGAAATTTATTGCTTGTGACACGCTGTCAAAGCGAGGCACATCTCATTAGTCAGAACCAAAGCAAATGAGAGGGCTCCTCAGCCAATTAAAAATTAAATAAATAAGGAAGGGATGCTCCGTGGGGCTCACCACCTCCCCTTTGGCCCTGTTGGTGAGTGGGAAACCCAAGGCAAGATGTAACACAAGTCTGAGTCACAGCTTTGTCCCCTTCCAAGATGGTGAATTCCCTACTTCCAGCAAACAGCTGGGAGCAGCCAGTGACCACCACAGCCTTGCTGGATCTGGCACAGCCAGATGGAAAACAACAAGCTTGAGGAGCCACACCTGACACTCAGGGAGTTGGAAAAGGAAAGACTTCCTTTCACAGCCCCTGGAGCATTTTGTTTCCCAGCTCTTGAAACGGATCTCATTGACTCCTCTGAGTGTCATTCTCTGCTAAAAATTTCTATTTTTAACAGCTTTTCTTTTTTAAATGATGTGGTTTTCCTTTGAGGGTTAAGCTGAGCAGGCACATGACTTTTTTTTGTTGTTTTTTCTTTGGTTTTTCCTCCAAGATTTATCAGCCATTGGAGCAGAGGGCATTACAACTCTTCTCCAGCTTGATGGCAACAACAACCCTCTGGAGTGTCACACTGCCCTCCTCCACACCTCCTTGCAGCACCAAGGAGTGGGAGAGCCCATCCCAGACCCCCAAACAGAGGTGAAGGGACCATTTTGAGCAGGCACTACAGGGCAAAGTTCAGCTTCCCCATCATGAGCCAGATTGAAATTTTACAAGAGCACAGAGGTGCCTGTTGGCAGCAAACATCCCAGCTCACCACATTCCAAATGGGTGCTGGAGGAACCTGAGGGCTGCAGACAGACACATGGGTGTTGGATGGATTGGTGGGGGCACCTGAGCAGCAAACAGGGGAGGCACCCTGAGAAGAGCCCTCTCTCCTCCACCCATACAGGACCCAGCGAGGGAGGGAGCGAGCCTGAAGGATGCCATGCCCAGGAGAGACCCCAGCCCAGGTCAAACAGGCACACCCCCTCTTCCCACAGCACTCCCAAAATGTACCCCTTAAAAACAGCACAGACCTGAAACATGAGCCCAGCCGAGCAGCATTTCCCAAATCAAACAATAAGCAAGGAGCCGTTCCTTGCAGGTTTCCCTTACGCTGCAGGTCCAGATTAATCCCCACAGTAAACACAAAGGAAGAGAACCACCCTAAGGGGGATGCTGTCTGTTTAAAGGCACAAATGGATGGTAAAAGTAGACAAAGAAGCTGAGCAGAGGCATGGCAAGTTTGGGAGCAAGAAAGGAGTGGGGAGAAGCCCATGGGCTCCAGTGTGGGAAGGAAGAGCGATGGGAATTCTGCCAGCCATGCCCAGCAGATCCTAACCCCCGGAGCCATCCTCAGGGTCTGTCACCCTGGCAGGAGGGGGCACCATCCCAAAACATCCCAGCCCAAACAAGCTCTTCCCTCCTAACAGTCCCCAAGGCCAGGCAAGTTGGTTGGGGCTCTCAGGACACAGGCAGCAAAACAACACTTCCCCTTATGGAAAAGGGCCACAACCCTGGAACTAACCCCCTGTGCCCAGAGACTAATGCTGCACAAGGCTGGTTTAACAAGAAAAGGACATTTGAAGCTTAACAGCTCTTACCAGCAGATTCCCCCCTCTCATCCCACTGATGCTGCTTCCCATACGGCACACCCAGCTAATTAATTACAGAGCACAATCCAATCAGTCAGGCCATCCTATTGCAGTTAAAGGCATTTAAGAGATAATGCCATGAAACTCCAGATGGACTGGCCTGACCCCAGACTCTGACACCACTGGGGGCTCGGGCAATGATGTTGCTCCAGCTGATGCCCCAGGTCCAAACACCCTGGGAAAAAACCTTCAGCCTTGCAGTGCTCCCTGTGGGCTGGGCTTGAGAGTCCCTGCTGACTTTACCAAAGATGTGCTGTCCTGCTCCACTGGCACATTGCCCCAGGGCAATCTGGGCTCGCTGCTGCCCGTGGAGCACACACCAGCCTGGCTCAGCACAAGCACCAGTGACAGAGGTGTCACCTGCCCTACTTCTGGCTCTGAGTTTGCTTTCAGCGTGGCAGAAGGACAGATCTGAAGGCCAGATGCCAGCCCATCTTCTCCCCACTGCTGCTACACACACCCCACATAGTCAGCTTCAGCAGTGGCTGCCTCAGGGTATCATGCACCACTGATGTGCCAGGACAGCCTGATCCCATCACATCTCACCATGCACCATCCACCTCCCCACCACCCCAATACAGAGAGGATGGCCCCTGATCACCAGCAGCAGGGACTGGCCTCACTGGAGAGGGGCTTTGGTGGCAAATGGATATAGGAGAGTGGCTAAATTGATGGGATGCTGTACCACCAGCCCCTTTACTCTTCTCACTGTTGGCACTGATGTGCTGATCTGTAGATAAGATGTTCCCAGCTTTGCAGGGACAGCCTAAATTTCCTCCCTGGGCTAAAAGTGTGGGTGTTCTCCCTGCTCAGCACCTCAGTTATTGGTTGATGTTATCAGACCCCTTTGACAAAGGTGGGGGCTTACATTAGCTCAGCCCCTTTGGCCCTGAATGAGCCACTGTCCTTCACAGAGCCCCAGTAAGAGGTTCATTCAGTGGGTGTCCTCTGTTCCACGAGCAGCTTTGTTTCTCCATCACAGCCAGGTGAAGCCCAACCCCATCCACATATGGCTGGGATCCCTGCTGATTGCCAAGCTGCTCACTGAAAAGGTATTAAAGGAAAAACCCACGGTGCCAGGTCCTGATCATACTCCCAAGGACTCAGTGTGGTTATGCTGCTCCATGCCAGCTGTGTCCCAGCCCTGATGTTTGATGATGAAAGTGGCTGATTCTGTGATTTACTGATCCTACCCTTGGTTAGTTTTTCCTACCCAGAGTGAGGATAAGCCCTTGGATTTGCAGACATTTTGAGGATTGTGGTTTTAATTTTTTTTCCCCTTATTGTGTATGCAAGCTTCAAAAGCTCTTATGCCTTGATCCAAAGCCCAAAGTCAAGGCAGGGGATATATATCAAGTCTAGGTATGTTCCTGTCACAGGCAGCACCAAAAGATTGTTGGAGTTGAAATGAGTGAGGGTGCTGCTCTTACTTGGTCCAGCCCATCTCCCAGATGCTTGACCTCCAAGGAGAAGCAAGGAGGAGCCTCTGCTCCTCAGTCTCACCTGCAAAACGCCTTTGTCAGAGACTCAGGCACAGTTAACTAGGACAAAGGACAGAAAGCCTCCTCTCAGAGCTGCCCTCCCTCGAGCTAGCCAGATACCCAGCACTCCTGCATCAGGGCCAGCACCACACAGGTCACAGCACCAGGAGCATCCACAAGGTTTTCACCCAAGCAACAGCCAACAAGT
Source organism: Ammospiza nelsoni (assembly GCF_027579445.1). Lineage (NCBI taxonomy): Eukaryota > Metazoa > Chordata > Aves > Passeriformes > Passerellidae > Ammospiza > Ammospiza nelsoni. Next base: position 16,735,171 of record NC_080646.1, read on the forward strand.
TTCACTAATGCAGATTTGCAAAGGAGGGATGTGACTCTGGCTGAACTGGAGCATGGCTACAAGCAAATGGCAGCGTTCACCAAGCACAAGCATGAAGGGAATGATGCCAAAATGACATTTAATAATTGGGTCTTCCTGAAAACAGCATCTCAGCACAACTACAAAACTCACCAAGTTTACTGAATGTCCTCTCACAGTGTCAGAAAAAGACAGCAGCAATTAGCAAGGGGGGCTAGAACATGATTGCTGTAGATGAGAGAGGACCAACCCCAGACTTCTAATGCCAGCTTCTGTTTTGTGCTTTAGGAACTGCATGAGGGCTGGCTTGTTGCACCCAGCCCTGAAATGAAGTACAGCTAATTCATTATGTTGGACCCTAAAACAAAGAACCTAACTACAATAGCACAACACCATGACTTCACCAGAAAAATCAGGATACCACATCCCTTCCAAGGAGCCAGAAGAGATGGGAGCATGGTTTCTTTACAACATCTGTCCTGTGGTCCCCAGGGAATGAGCACAGAGAAAAGCTCAGCACATCTTGATAAAAAATAAAATTAAATAAAATTAAATGAAATAAGGCATCCTTCTTTCTTGTGCTGGAGTGTCCCACACCAGGCTGATTACAGGGTCTGGATATAAAGAGGTCCCATTTTGTGGTAGCAATATGGCCATTGTGGGATGCCACAGCTGGAGGAGGTTATGCGACGACAGCTACGGCCCAGGAGACAGCCCCAGAGTGCCCTGGTTCAGGAGCAATTCACTCGTTCTCAGCTCTTGGATGCCCCATAAAACAGGGCACATCTCCCAGTGGCCCTGCAAGGACTCTCATGGGAGCTCACTGAAAAGCTGAGAACCAAAGTGAGGCTGAAAACACATCAGCACCTCACAGGTCACAGGATTTGAGGACGTGCTACCAGCCTGGAGCACCCTCTCTGCTCCAAGCCCACAAAACAATGCACCAGAGAAAGTTCTTAGCCTTCAGCATCCATCTTCCCTTCCCACAGCTGCAGCAGCAGGATCACTGCTGGAGCCTGCACCGTCCCATTTTCTGTACCCTGATATGAACCCTTCCAATTAAACCACTGAACTGTTCCCAGCTCAGCCTCCCATGCATGAAAACGTCCTGTTATTTTGCACCTGCCAAGAGCTGTGTCCCAGCAGATCTATCTTGAACTGACACTTGAGGATAATTAAACCTCTCTCTCCTCCACTGGCAGCGCAGCAGATAAAAGGAGAGCCCTGGGGCCCTCGAGTCGCTGTTGTGGTGGGTTGCTCGTGTACAAGTCGTGGAACGTGAGATGAGACTCAGTTTCTCAATAGAGACATGGGCAAGAGAGCAGGGGCCCAGCTTGGCAATTTGCCCTAATTTAGCAGGGGAGCAAGATGTCAGAAGCACGCAGGCAGCTCCCCTAGCCGGGCGGATCCTCTGATGAGCAGAGAGCTGAAAACAAAGTGTCTGGCTGAGATCAAATGGAACCCCTGCTGTTGCTAAACCTGGGGTATCATCCCTCATGCAGCCAGCAGTCCCTAGGGACCCAGCTGTGATGTTCCAGGCACCCTTGGCATCTTCTCTAGCTTTAGTCCGAGCAAGGACTGGCTCCCATTGCCCCCACCAGCACCACTGGAAGCCAAGTGCCCCACAGCATCAGCCCGAAGTTGGCTGGTTTTGGGAGCTAGCGGCAAGATGGGAACCTGTCACCTCACACCACACTGTGCCTATCTCCTGCGCCAGCTGCCTGAGGTTGCTGGATGCATCCAACCTCAAAGCCGAGCTTCGATCGGGGTGGTTTTGAGGTTGGCACTGAGCATCTGCCGTTGCTCCGAGCTGGGCCTCCAGCCCCTCGGGGCATTGGGGGGACCCAGAGCACGGCCACCCTGTCTCTGCCCGCCCCACAGAGCCCTTCGCGCCGGGAGCGCCCTTCACTCCGCGGAGGGACCCTTCCCTCATCCCCGCCCCGCTGCGAGGGGATCCAGTCCCACTTGCCGAGTGATGCGCTGCAGAGCCGCAGGTCCCCGGGGACTATGGATGTCCCCCCCGGCTCCGGGAGGATGGATGGATGTTCTCCCCCCACCAAACCCCATGCCGGCGCCCCCGATCCCCTCCGCCGCCGTTACCTGCGCGGGCTGGGGCGGCGGCCGGGCGGGACGCGCCGCGCTGCAGCTGGGCTCGACTCCCCGGGGCTCGGCGCATCCTCCGCCGCTCGGGAGGGCTCGGCCGGGCTCCCTCGCCCCGCTCCCCGCCGCTCTCCGCCTTCCTCCACGTTCCTCTCCCGCTCACCCGCATACCCCGGGGCTGGCGGCTACTGCCGGGCTCCGCTCGCCGCCGCGGCGCCGCCACCTCCCGCAGCAGCCGCCGCCGAAGCGAGGCGCCGCGCCCCCCGTCCGCCCCCGCCTCCTCCCCGCTCTCGGCCCCGCGACTGCTTTAAAGGGAGAGCGCCTGCATTGAGGGAGCGCTGTCTGACATCCCCTCCAAGATGCACCGCACCCCCGTAGCTCTCCATCCCTCCCCGGGCGGCTGGGTGTGCCATGAGGCTGAGTCCCGACAGCCGGACCCAGTGATGGCCTTCGTTCCCCTGCAGAGCCCGTTTTAGTGAGCGCGTTCGTCCACTCATCCAGAAAATTCTTATCCCACGGGCTGAGTTTGCCTTACCCCTTCCCAGGGCTGCAGGGAGTGGAGCCACCAAGGGCTCGGCACAGCAGACCCTGTCCAGGAGAAAGCTGTGAACCCCTTTCCCAAAGCTGCCACCCTGCCACACTTCTGCTTCAGATATCATCGGATGTTTTCGTTTTCTCCTGCCAATATTATCCTTATTCAAGTGGGAGCCGAAGCTTGCAGGTCTGTGGGTTTTAATCAAAACTGGAATTCTCTTCACACAGTCACTTATCTCTGTTTGTCTTGCCGGAATGAAGCAAGGTGTTTTAGAGCATTTTGGGCTGTGAGTGCATCCCTGCCCCGAGCAATCTCCAGCTGCCACAGTGAGGGCAGGAGCCGGGGGCAGGAGCAGGCAGCCGGCTCAGGTGTCTAGAGCTGGGATCGGGGCGGTGGATTTGGGCTCTGCAGCATCCCACAGCCCTGATGCTCGCTGCTTTCCGCTTGGTGTTTTTCATCAGCGAGCACCATCTGTACCAGAGCCGGCAATTGTTATGACCTTTAAGGCTCCATCCAGTGGCCACTTCCTTCAGATGCTTTTGTGTCTTACTACGATCCCAGGCATGCTGCCAAACTCTAAACGCACAATGAAGGCAGGGAGCATCTTTCCTTCAGTTTCACAAAGGAGAAACATCACCAAAAACACCTGCCCAGATGCCAGGAGTGGGTCTAGAATTATTCCTGTTCCATTAATACAAGAGATGAGTGAGATAGGAAAGCACACCTGGTAGGAGGATTGTAAAATAATTAATGCATAATGTTAATAATGATCTTCTTATTCCAGCTCGGCTTATTACCACAAGCTTTGCTTGAGTCCACCATGATGTGCTGCATAAAGCAGATATCTCCTGAATCTGATTTCCTGTTTGGAGATGATCTCTAGCTGAGAAATTACCTGCTCTCAAAACTGATTAGAGTCCTCATCAACAGATTCTTCACCCATCCTTTAGGAAGGCCCTAGAATATACAGGGAATTGAGAATAATTTCATGCAGGAGGTAAAATCTGGAGTTGGTGGCTCAGCTGTGTGCCATTCCCAGTGAAAATCCAGACCAAGCAGTGATGGCAGCAGATTCCCAGCCCTAATCCAGGTGCTCTGAGCTGCCCTGTTTTGATCAGTGAAGGTTTTGCTCCTGTGCCATCTTCCAAACTGATAGAAGGTTTGCTGCCTCTGGTTCATTACCCCTTCCACCCCAAGCACTTTGGGGGGGCTGTCCCAAGTGCCAGGTGCCTGCCAGCCCCTGAACAGAGGCAGACTGGTGTCAGCAGGCCCTGCCCTCAGGACCAGTGTTCCCTGCCTTGGGACACTGGGACCTCTGAAGTTGCTGGCTGTGCACCATGCACCCAGTCACCCTGGAGAGAGCCAGGCATGCCAGGACACTGCTGGCTGCCCCCCAGAGATCCCTGCAGTTGCAGGCAGCTGGATTTCTGCTCCCTTCACATGGTGGTCCAGCTCCATTTGGAAAAGCAATGAGCTATTTTTCCTCCTCGGCTTCCCATGGTTAAAAACTGTCTCCTAATTTCCAGCCTACATTAGCCAGTTTAAGCCTTTTTGTTCTTGTGCCACAACAGTCTTTTAGCTTAAATAGTTCCTTTCTGTACCTGGTGTTTACTGGCTTGATATATTTATGGAGGGTAATCATATTCCTGTTTTGCCTTTCTTTGCTGGGCTAAACAAGCCAAGTGCTTTCAGCTTCATCTTACAAGACAGGCTCTCCATTCTGCCCCATGCTAATAGCCCTTCTCTGCACCACTCCCAGCATGAATTCATCCTGCTGCAAGATGGGCCATCATGGCTCTGTGCAACTCCCAGGGCTTGGCACAGCCACCAGCACCCATCCTGCCTACACTGGTGCCACCCCAAAGCAGCTCCAGGCATGGTGGTGCTGCACAGCTGCTGGCCTTCCCCCCACCAGACTGTCACCTGGATGAGGTGACACTGGCAGGAGGCACTGCCTTCTGCCTCAGGCTGGCAGCAGAAAGGCCAGGTGTTCCTGCACACTGAGGAGAGCTGGTTTCTCCCCTCTCTGCCACACTGCATTGGTGCACAGGTGCAGCTCTCTCACAGGGGCTTATAAACTTCCATAGCCTTAAAGGGAACTCACAGAGGACGCGCAGACTCATCCCCCTAAACGCAGGAGAGAGATGGTATCACCATGCTCTGATGGTCACTAATAACTTTACCTCTCCTGTGCTATTCTCAGCAGAGATAAACTTCCAGTGTCTGATGAGCCAGAACAGAAATATCCAATGGCTTTCTGTTCTTTTCTATTTTTGCTGCAAGCTGGTTAACCCTGAAATCCAATTACTGCTCATTATTCAGTGGAACTTGCCTCTTATCAAATGGACACACTGCAGGGCTGCTATGCTGACTCCTAGTGCTAATGGAGCCACAAATTACTCCTGCCACGCTCATGGACCCATAGGTGTGAGCCCGAGGGTACAGCACTCCACACACATGCAGAGCTCCTGCATGCTCACTCCTGCATTCCTTCCTGGGGCAGGCAGCCCATTGCTGCTGAGCACACCAGCTGTGGGATAATGGGATAACACACTCCCCAGAGCTGCACCTGGCTCCCAAGGTTGGTGAGGCATGGTCTTGCTGCAGTCACCCTGCCCAGCCACCCATGGGTGCCGAGGGCCAGTCCCAGTCCCTGCATGGGCTGAGCAGGCAGGGAGCAGCCTTTAAGCTCCAGGGGTTACGTGCACAGTGTGAAATGCCAGAGGCTGATCCAGGCACGCCTGCCTCGGATTAGCCTGGGAGGCTCCGAGTGCGGGAGTCTGGCTCCCTGCATTAGCACGGGAAGCGGGCGCGCAGCCAAGCCCGAACGCCGCCTAATTCGCATTCGGTGCTGAATTCAGCAGGTGGGGAAAAGGAAAAAAAAAGGCTTTGCAGTTTTCTTTGCTGATTAAAGTCATGGCACAGCAAGTTTCACCTACGTTCGTTATCTGGAGGGGAGGGAAGGGGATGTTCCCAGCAGCATCTGTTGTGATGCTCCCCATGCTCCCCCAGCACAGAGGAGGCAGCGGGCATAGATCAAACCTGCCTGTGACCCTCTGCTCCCGGGGCTGGATGCAGCCCCAGGGCCTGCATCAGTCTTCCTCCTCTGGCATGGTCTCAGGGACAGTTTCTCTGGTCAGCCTATCTTAAGCAGGTTCCACAATAGTCTCTTTTTCTTTCAGATGGTTGGTCAGTCCTTCTAAAAAACAGTTTAAGCTGATCCCCAGCAGAGAGAGATGATGGGAATGGCTAGGGACACTCCCACTGAGGAGTCCTGATGCCTGCCACACTTTCTGGCATTAAGCATCACTGGGTTGCTGGTGAGCCCTTACAAGCCCTGCCTGCTGCTCCCTCCCTCCCCACTTCTCCCTGCCTGCAATATCCACCCTCAAGTTTGTCTTTGACTGGACCAGTGAGCGATCCAGTGGGGATCCAGCCAGCCATGGGCACAGAGCAGCATCACAGCCTCATTACAGTGACACAAAGCCCTGGACCAGCGTTCACTTGCTCATCCTCACCACAGAGCTGCTGCTGTCGGCTCTTCCCTGCCTTCCCTGGCTGCAGCAGCCTTTTATTCATTGTGCTGGCCTCCCATGCCCTTCAGAGAGGTGCTCATGTGAAGTGCCATCCACTCACACCCGAGGCTTCGTGGCTGCTGGAGGATGGGAGCAGGGTGATGGATGCTTGGGCAGGATCATCCCCAGCCAAATTTCAGCTCCTGCACCCAGTCCTCTGCTTCCACTTCCTCCTGCCTTGTCAGCTCCAATTGTCCTTATTACAGCTGATTAATTCCCTGTGCCACTCTCCCAGTTGGTTAAAGGAATTAGCACCCTGGGAACGACACCAGGGATACCCAGCAGTGGTTTCCCCTCCATTGCAGGGAACAATGCTGGGCATCCACAAGAACAAAAGCCTTCAAGGTGGCAATCTGAGCTCCTGTGGGACACAGCAGGTCCTCTTGGTCCATGTCTGCTTCACAGTCTCCAGCCCTGGCTTAGCTTCCTCCTGCCCCAGCCAAAGGCAGAGCACCCCAGGGATCCGCCGGAGGGGGAAGGAGACAAAGAAACCAATGCAACTCAGTAAGTGAAAGATTAAACATAATGCCAAGTAAATTAATATACAAGAAGGGAAGGCAGGTTTTAAATTAACTCATTATACAGCCTGGTTTTCCAACCCATTTATTTATCCCATAGGTCCTGCAGCTTCATATGGAAAATGGCTTCTGCTTGAGTGCTATCAGAGCCCGAGCGCAGCACGATGTGGCTGCGCAGCGCTGCCCGAGGCTGGCAGGCGACACCTGAGCGTGCCCACAGCGATGTGCGGGGACGGGTAATTGCACATGCAAAACGTTCGGCTGTGACAGCAAACAGGACAATTGAGCAGAGAAATGGGAATCCATTTCCATGCACAATTACCTGGGGAAGGCTAAACCGTGGCTCCAGGAGGCAACAGAGATAGTCCCCCCCTTCTCCCCCTCCCAGAGCCACCTCCTCTCGGTGCTGCCTGTTTCCCTGGGGAGCAGGGCACTTCCATCCTCCCAGGAACCGGGGGATGCTGTGCCGAGCTGGATGAGCCCGGTGCTTATTACTGGGTTAGTCTGATTATGGAGCAGACAGCTTATTGAACAAGCTGTTCTTTGGGGTGGATTTTCTGGGAAAAGGGGCAGGGAAGGAAGTGAATAGTCTGAGCCTCTTTGTTTGGGAAGTGGCTGCGATCAGGCAAAGCTTTTCTACAGCATCTCTCTTATTCAGGAATTGCTGTTCCCAGGTCTTACTGATGAGCTGGAGCTGCCTCTTAATAGAGGAGAATAAATAAAAGGGCAAGGGGAAAAAAGAAAAAGCCCAGACCTCATTCTCTTCCCAGTGACTCCTCTTGAGCTGGCAAACAAAAGCCAAGCTGCATGGCAGGATGCTGGGAGCTCAGGAGAGGTGGCTGGTGCTGGAGGCAGATGCAGGTTTCCTGGGGTCTCTGCGGGCCAGGGGCAAGGTCTGGTGCTGGCTCTGCCACGGGGAGCAGCAGGGGCCAGGCCAGCAGCCAGCTGGCAGCCTGGCTTTGTCCCCACTCCTGCCTGCTGGCTTTGCTGCACTACAATTCCCAGCAGCCTGCAGGAATTGTACGCCTTTGCCTTGGAAAGCAGCATCTGAGCAGGTCAGGATAATGCACTTGAGGGGCACAGGCTCAGCGCTGACTGATGGAGGTGGAAACAGGCTGTGACACAGCACCAGGGGTTTTTGAGGGCAGGAACAGGGCCTGGGGACACAGTTATTCCCCAGCAGCACTGCAGTGGGCAGGGCAGGACTGAGGGCAGGGTGACAGGATCACCCCTTGCACATTCCCACCTCCTCCCAGGATGAGGGTGATGCTCTGTTTCACCCTCCAGCAAGAAGGATCTGCTGTCCTACTGCCTGGACAGGGAGAGGAGATGGTCCCAGATAACCCAGAAAAGGCTTCTCCTGGTCCAGTCTGGGGTCCACCTCTGTGTCCAGGCTGAAGCAAACCCATCTCTCCAAGCACTCTGAGGGCTTTTGAGTCCTAGATTCACATGGGAAATCCTGGAAGGAGGCAGCCTCCAAGCCCCCTCTGCATGTGCCTCTAATTATCACACCTTCAGCTCCAGGAGCACCAGTCCTACTTTACCCCATTCATAATTCAGCCTGACATAGCCCAGCAAAAATCAATTCACTCTTATAAGAAAGTGCCAAGGCAAATTATTTCCCAAAGCCTTCGACAAGGCTTTCTTCTCTCCCAACAACTGTATCTTTGGTGTTGAGTCCTAAATTACAGATTAACCCTTTAATTTCTTACAGTTTGCCAGGGAGCACAGCCAGACAGGTGACTAATGAAGCCCTCAGCAAGAGCACCTTGTCACCTTGCTGGCCCATCTATTAGAGGATGGGCCCATATAGCTGCGAGTCCATTCATTTGTCCTTCCCTAATTCATCCCTCCAGACACGCTATCAGCTGTACAACCCTTGCCATATGACCTTGGCAGGGAAGCAAGTGAAGCAAGGACTGCCTCAATTCCTAGAGAGGCTGCTCAGGCACATGGGTCTCTGGAGATCCCTGTCTGGCCTTCCCCAAGGCAGTTTGTGGCCATTAGAGGTTCTCCTTTTTCCTTTTCACAATGTCCCAGTAAAGTCACCATAAGGGAAAATCCAGCTTGGCATCCCTGCTGCCTTGAAAGCCACAGGCCAGGGTCCAGTCCTGATGCGCCCTGCAGCCTCCCCAGGTGAGATCCCTGGCAGTACCCACCAGCTCCTGAGCAGACCTGGCAAGAAAATACCAGAATGCTAAAAAGCCTTCAAATCTGCTCAATGAAAAGGCTTTCCCCAGCCTTGGACCACAAAGGTTAGAAATCAGAGAGAGCCCATGAAAGAGCAAATCTAATAAAGGGAGTTTTAATCAGAGCCAAGAGAAGGGGGTGAGAGAATGGATCAGAGTTGTAAACTGGCTGAAAATCAGTCCCTTCGTTATCACAAACACATCATTGGAACTTAATAGTATTTGACATCTCATTAATTTAAACCAGGAGTCTGGGGAATAGAGAGAGAAAAAGAAAGAACATTATTAATTTTAAAGACCTCCTCCTGTAAGGGCTCACATTGAAAAAGAAAAGAAAAATGTCAGAGGAAAATTGTTTCTTTATGTTTTTCCTCAATTTCCTGCCCTGTCTTTTTTCCTATAGCTTGGAAGAGGTTGATAGGCATGGAGAACTCTGGCCGAGGCTTCGCTTGTCCTCCCCACCCCAAGGGGGGAATGTTGAAAGGCCAGCCCAGCTCTGGGTTCCCATGGGGTGGATGTGGGGTGGGATATGGAGTGCACATGGCACAGCCAGGTGTCCCTAGAGCCACCTGGCTATAAACCAGCAAGAGCCACATGCTGTGAGTCATTCATGGACAGGCTCACACAGCCTCGGCATGCTGCCCGACAACGTCCGTCTGTCCTGCATGCACCGCTGGGAGAGGAGCTGAGGACCAAAATAGCCATCCCTAAATCCAAGAGCATCCTCAGAGGCTGCAGTGAGGGGGATATCTGCTCCCTGCTCCCCTGCCAATGAGGAGCGGAAGGCAGAGCTGCCAAAACTAAAACGATTTAGGACACCGGCTCTATTGTAAGGGCAGATGGAAGGCGCTGGGGCTGCACTTGAAAAGGCAGATCTGAAAGGATGGAATTAAAGGGACTTTGGAGAAAGAGAGGCTTTCTGCTAAAGCTGATGTGCTGCTCTGCAGATAAGGCTCCACAGGTGGAGTGGCAGGCACTCTTTGGATCTAATTGGGAAAGGGAAAAACCCACCTCAACTGTCCCCAGATGCCTCTGGCAGCAGGAAGGTGGCTTCCCTTGCTCCTCCAGCTCCCACTGCCAACTTTTTAAAAAGCACTTCTGCATCTTGCCCTGGTATTTCAAGAGAATTCAATAATCTTAGGCAATTATTTCAAAGGATTTTTGAAATTGTCCTATTTTTTCCCCTTTCAGTGTGGCTGCACATCACAATGCCCGAGAAGGCCCGGCTGCCTGCGGGGTGGCCAATTTAGCTCCATGGGTTTTGACTGCTTTCTCAAGTCCCACTATTGATTTTCTGCTGGGTCCAACTGAGAATTCGGCTTATTATAAAAATCACAACTGGGGCAGAGCAATGTAGCTGGTGCTGCCTCTAGATGAGGCTTCCACCTTCCCTGACAGTGGGTCCTGCTGCCCTGCAGGCCCTGTGCTTGTAGGGCTGATGGAGTGATGTGGCCTGTTGATAAAGGAGAGACATTTCCCTGGCTTCCCCAGCATGCCCAGGGTTTGCTCTGTGCTGGCAAATACCTGTTTCCTGTCTCATGCCCTGTTTAACAGCATTCACTCTCACCTGTTTCCTCCACAGACAGTTTTAAGTCCTCAATTTCTCTCTTCAGCCAAGGACTTCATTCGCTCTCAATGAAGCTGGTGGTTTCAAGAGCTGGGCCAGGTGACTTGCCTTAAGGCAGATGTTCAGTGTTACTCAGCCAGCTGAAAATGGGGAAATAATAGGAAAAACAATGACTTCCATGCTGAGCTGCTTGTACTGGCTCCCAACCTCACCATCTCATGCCCAGAGGACACCCCAGTGCCACCATCTCCCCCCAGCTAACTGAGTTTTACTCCTCATTGCTATTCAACATGCCCTGGAAGGGGTAAGAAGGCATCAGAAATGCTGAAGCCACCCCACAATGGCTTTGGCTTTTGTTCCCTGTTATTGCAGCCTCCTGACAGAGCAGGAGCACAGAGGGGATATTTATGAGCCCTACCAGCAGTGGGCTCAGCTCTGGGCTGTGTTTAAAGCATCTCTGTGTTTTCCCAGCTTTAACCATCTCCCAGATATTTACAGCATTTGACAGCTGGAGACAGAGTCAGGCTAAAGTGCTCATCTGCTTCCATGAACGGCCTTGCACCTCAGGGGGATATTGTTAGGGGATACTGGAGGAGAGGGGAGGGCAGCTCCTGGATGGAAATATGGACATTTCTCTAGCACAGCAGGTCCCTCTCCCCAAATTCTCCAAGTGAGCATGGCCAGGAGGAGCTGGGAAGAGGCATATTATACCAGTGTGAGGGACCCCCTGGTCCCTGGCTTCAAGCATAGGGGCCAGGCTGGCTGGGGTTTAGCAGGTTCCCTCTTGCCTTCCCTCTGCTTCCCATCCCAGCTACAGATCCGCCTCGTTTTTCTCTCTCTCCCACACCCCCTTTATCTCCTGTTTATTTTTCTTCACTGCTTTTGCATCCTATTCATCTGCCTTTCTTTCCATCCCATCTCCCCCATCCTGAAAGGCTTGTCAGGAGAAGAAAGAGCAAGCCCAGCTTCTCCCAGCTCTATTTGCCAAATAAGGCCTAGAGTCAGGTTTTATTCAACAAAAGGAGAATGAACTGAATGCAAGTAGGCCAGAAGAAGCGCCTGTGGATAAAAAGGATGACGGCAAAGAGAAGGATGAGCGCGGCAGAGGCAGAGCATCCCCTTGGGGTTCTGGGCACAAGCTTATTGCCAGAGCCCAGGTCCAGTGCTGGGGCAGCCCTCGGCCGCTGTGCTCGTTAGTGGTGCTAAAACAGCGTGACAAATACGGGAGTGTCACAGGAGGTTGGGGAGCCAGTCAGGTGCCTAATGAGCTGGGATAGGGCGTCGTTATCTGAAGCCAAAGCAGTGTTTTCTTTCCCCCCATTGGCTATAATGCAATTAGAGAGGCAGCAGCTATTGGGAGCGGCAGCAGCAGATGTGGGGGAGCAAGGAGGGAGAGAAAAGCTGTGGAAACCCCTCCTGCTCCACGCCATGGTGTGGGAAGCACAGCCTGAAAAGGAAGAGAAACTGCAAGTCCAGCCAGAGGATGGTCTGTCTCATCAGGCCCCCAAGGACATAGAGCATCAAACCCCACAAACAACCTGAGGACAAACTCAGCTCAGCCCTAACCTGCAGCACATCTGCCCAGACTCTCTGTCCCTAAATCTCACCTCTTCTGGTGCCTCCCTTCCCAGCCAGGGGCATCTCTTGGTGCTGGGGATGCATCTGCCCTCAGTCAGCATTGGGCACGGACGGGGCTTTGCCTTGCCTGATGGCAAACCCTTCTCCATGCCCTGCGGGCTGCAAGGCATCCCCCACCTCCCTCCAGCCTTCCTCAGTGATGCTAAGGTCCCTTTCAGAGCCCTTATAACACTCATGGGGCTCCTTGAGGGATCCAGGGGGGATATAAGGCCAGCTCCTCTCAGTCTGCACCCCCTCCTTCAAGCCCAGGCTTTCAGGGTTCTTTCTGCATACAGTTCACTCAAGCAGGCTCAAGGCAGCTGAATCAAAAGCAACTCGAAATACATTTTTGCAGCCTTTCTGGAAAAATAGCCTTTAAAGAGGGGCCTGGCCCCATGCCCAGGGAAGTTAACTTCAATTGACTCGGCTGCATTTCGCTCCAGGCCCACTCTGATTTTTCTGGAGCGCCTTGTAATATCAAAGTGCTACTGCGAGGAAATTAAATCCACTGCACTTAGCACCAGTGTAAGCTCTTTCCTCCATGCCACACTCTTACACAGGCACCAGAGTATCTTTACCATCACCTACCTCAGCCTGCATCACTGCAAACACACATCCCACAGCATCTGCTGGATCAGGTACACAGCTCTCCTCCCAGGAATTTGCAGGTTATGGCTCCTGGCTTCACGTCATTCGCCAGGCTTGCTCCCGAGATGGCAAGAAAAGAGACCCACAGCAGAAACACTACTGCATAGAGCTTGGTGTTGGGATTTAGGATTTTTTCTTGTGTTTCTTTCTCTCATGGAATTTCATCCCATCTGTCGCTAAGAAACCAAAACGACCAGTACTTATGAGAGACCAAAGAAGTTGCCAAGGGAAGAGTGCGGCTGGCTACTCTCTTATCTGAGGGGTTTCTCTTGGAGGGGCAGAGAAACTTCGAGATCTGTCCGGGGGAAGTGCATTGGGTGCAGATCCCTGAGATCTGTCTGGGGAAGTGTACTGGGTGCAGCTCCTCGCTCTCTCTCCTGTCCCTCGGCTCCGTCTCCTGCTGCCTTTGCCACCGGGAGCGAAGCTGTGCTTGTGGAAGCGGCTGTGGCAGCGGGGCCTTACCAACACCCGACCCCAGGAAAAAAGGGCCCTTCACCATCTGCTCGGGTGCCTCAGGGCAAGCCCCGGAACCCCGGGGCCCTTTCCCCTCAGGGGAGCCTCTCCCGGCAGTGTTCGGGAGCCGGACCCCGTCATTTCTCTGTCACTGCTCCGGGTTTTTGCTACACTGTAACCGCACACCCCGTGCCTCCCGGCACAACTGCTCAGTTTCTGCCGCCTCTTGCTCGCTGCCGGCTGAGCTGCCGCGCCGTTCCTGCCGTTTCTGCCCCAGCCCGGCCCGGCCGCGCCATCGCCCCGTGAGGGAGACGCGCACAGCGCCCCCTGCCGGCGCGGGGAGCCCCGCCCGCCTGCCCGGCCGGGAGCCCGCAGCGCCCCCTGCGGCCGGGCCGGGAACTGCAGCGCTGGCCGGGCCGGGCGGGGCCGGGAAAGGGAAAGGGAAAGGGAAAGGGAAAGGGAAAGGGAAAGGGAAAGGGAAAGGGAAAGGGCCAGCACTACTGCCCTGGGACAGACACAGCGGGAAAGGGCCAGCACTGCTTCTCCAGCTTTGTGTTCCCATCTTCCCCATTCTTAAAGCCAGCTCTGCCCAAAAGCCCCAAAGTTACGATAATTCAGAGGGAAGGGGGTCATATTCTCTATTCCAAGGGAGGTTCCCACCTGTCTTTCAAACCAAGACACTTGTACATTATATAACTCCCCATGTGTATCATACCTTCTCCCATCAGTACTCTGCAATGGGAGCCTTTGCGCTTCCTTTAACTTAAACTCTAATTTAGCCAAATAAGCAGGACTTATTTGAGGCTGCTGAATTCCTGTGGCTTTTTCCCATTCCCACTCTCATTTGCTGTTCCTGGCCATCACCAACTAACTGGCCCCTTTAGCTTGATTTTCTGGGGGAAAATACAAGCCTAGAGCCCTCATAAGAAGACTGGCATGTGATGCAGTTTTCAGATAGTTGGAGCAGTGGGGCTGGGGAGTCTGGGATGCTCTTGGGGAGTGGGTACTGACCCACTGGATGTGCATCACCCATTAAGGAAGGGGCTGCATGACCAACAGCCTGTTCTCCCAGGGGAACCTGGTGTTTCCTTTTCCACAGCTGGAGAAGCTGCCTGGCCAACTCTCTGCCTTGCCTGAAATGTAGCACTTCTTAAAACAAAGGCATTTGGCCTTAAATCCCCTTTTACTCCTCCTCGAGACCAGCTTTGCTCTGGGAGCTGGGTGTGCTCAGCAGCAAACCCACGTACAAGGAAAGCACATCAGCTCCTGGTGGGAAAGTGAATTATTGAAGCCAAGGGAAGCTGTGACGAAGCAATCAGGGTGGACTGCCGTATGCTCCCAGTGAATTATTCAAAGCCTGGTTTTAAAGCAATTCCTGAAATAAAGATGACAGAGAAATGGGGGTGAAGGGAAAAAGCACTGTAAAGGGCCACTGTGATGCCTCCCTAGGTGTGGGGACCAGGCTGTCCCCTCCACAGGGTGCTGCTGCCTGGTAGAGATGGGCACACACACAAAAATACACCCTGGATGTATCTTTTAATGCTCTTTTATCCTAAAGTCAGACAATTTAGTCTGCATGGGCCGGTTTAACCCCACTGGCAGGAGAGCCAGGCAAAGAAAAGTCCCTGCTTCAGAGGACATCCTGTGAATTTATTTGATTTCAACAGACCTGAAAGCACAAGAGCTAGAGGAGACGTGCGGTGCAGGGAATGGGGAAAACCAGGCTGAACTGCCTCGAAGGCTCCTAAAGAAAGCCAAACCACAAAGGAAAACAAGAAGGAAAGAGAAAATACTTTATTACATCTGTTTGAAGTGAGGAAGATACGGGAATGAGCAAACACTGAACTGTTTTGCTTCTGCTCACAAATGAACACACCACTGAGCCTAATGGGATTTTAGATTAAAAGTTTTAACAAAAAAATAACAACCACCTCCACAAATAGAGTTTTATAAGGTCAAATAATAGATGCAGGGGAGTAAAAACCACTGCCAGTGTTTTACCTCCTTCTGCAGGGATCCTTCTCCCAGCCTGAACCCCTGTCTTCAGGTGTCCTCCTCTAATTCCTGTGTTTATTCATTCAGTGGTTGCATTTGCTGCTGAGGATGGCTGGGGAATAATCCTCTGGCATCCTCTTTTGGCTGCCTTTTCCAGGCAGGGTTTTACAAGTAGTTTGGCTCCCATGAGCCAAGGCCACCTTTGGGGAGCAGCCGGGCTGGGGACAGGCAGCAGAGATGGCCTGGGTGACAACGGGATGCTCCAGAGGGAAAGGCACTTGCCCACAGGGTTTCCTGTCAGGATCTCTAGCTGGTCAGAGTGACCCCAAGAAAAGTTGGAAAGTCTCTTTTCCCAGCCCGACGCTTGAAGAAGGAGTCAGGGCTCTTCATTTCTCGATCTCAAGGTTGTTTAATGTATCTTATCTATAAAATTCTTTCTCCTGCCCTGCCGAGGTCCATCCAGCAGGGCAGTTCCAGACCCTCTGCCTGCCCCCAGGGTAGTGTTATGTCTTTATACTAAAAACTACATGTATAATATTTACAATTACTTTCCAATACCTATCACCTACATTAGATAGTGAGCTTCTACACTAAACCAATCTAAAAGTGCCAGCATCGCAGCAGAAGATGGAGGCCAAGAAGAAGAAGAAAAAGGCTGGACATGCCCATTCTCCATCTTGCCTCTTGAACCCACATACCAAAAACCCCAAAATCTACTTTTCCACCCCATGATAACTTCACTATTATTCTACCTAAACTGTTGTGGCTTGCTGATCTTCATATAAGGTTAGTAACTTGCTCCACGGGTCATAATCAAGCCCACAGGTGTTTTGGGCTCTGTGCCAGGGCCTCTGAGCCTCCTGGCAGGGGTCCTGGCTGTCCTGGACAGCCAGAGGGATGCCCTGGGTTCCCACAGTTTCCCATCACTCTTGGGGTTTCTCCAGCAATGCAGGGCTCCAGTCTGCCTTGCCATCAGTCAGGGGATCACTCCCCAACACCCGGGAGGGTTCTGACACACACTAACACCCCCTTTGCTAATAGAACAACATCCATTCCACACACAGCCCGGCCCTTTACCCACCTATTTCTGCTGGGCACCAGATGCACGTGCCCATGACTCATTTTTGGAGGTGTCAGGTACTTTCAGCAACAACCGACTTCAAGGACATCGGGGGGTTGCAGCACCCTTGAAAAATTAGGCAACTTCTGCACGCCTAAATAGATGCTTAATGACAGACACTTGTGGGTGAGCTGTTGGCAGCAGCCCAGGCCCGCGGTGAATCAGACAGAGCCAGGGAGGGTGATGGGTTTATCCCGGGAGCTCTTCCCTGCTGTGCCTGCCCGGGACAGCGTGTCCCGCATCCCACAGCGAGGGGAAGGGCTCTGCAGAGCACATCCCGCACTCCCCAGAGTGGGATCACACAAAGAGAGATCGCAAAAAGAGGGATCATGCAAAGAGCGGGATCACGCAAAGATGGATCACACAAAGAGCGGGATCACGCAAAAAGGGATCATAGAAAGAGGGATCACACAAAGGGCAGGATCATACAAAGAGGGGGATCGCGCAAAGAGGGATCACACAAAGAGGGGGATCGCACACAAAGAATGGGATCACGCAAAGAGCGGGATCGCACACAGAGAGCGGGATCGCACACAGAGAGCGGGATCGCACACAGAGAGCGGGATCGCACACAGAGAGCGGGATCGCACAGCGCCATCCTGCCGAGGGGGGTGCAAGGAGCATCCCGGATCCGTCCCCAGCCCCGCGTGGGTCGTGCCAGGGAGCGGATCCTCTCCAGCAGCCCCCCGGACCACCGGCGGATTGAGAAGCATCGTTGGCCTCTCCAGCGCTCTCAGTCCCCCTTCTTCCCCGCTGATTGCAATCAACACCTCATTCATACGCCTCTGTTTACCAGTTTTCCGGGAGGTATCATGCTAATGAAGGGAGCCAGGCAATCAAGCAGCAGAAGTGGGGAAAAGAAGGAGGAAGAAAGAAAGGGCTGCTGCCGCTGATAAAAGAGGGGAATGGGCCAGGCAAGGTAGGGAGAACACAATGGGGTTCACTCTGCCCCACAGCCAGCCCTGCATCCCTTTCAAAGTGCAGCTGTGAGGAGAGAGATGCCATTACCTGTTGGGCAACATCTGCAGCACCCTCAGGAGAGGTGCTGAGGTAGCTGGGTACCACACTGAGGAAGATGAGGATGCTGGCCACAGCACTGCAAGGAAAGTTTACAGCTCCTGGAAAGTTCAGCTCAACCTCTGGAGTGCGCAGTGCTGAGCCCGGGCTCATGGGCTGTGCTCTGCAATAATATTTGCCCCAGGAATTACAGAAGTGTGTACAAGCAAGGGCTCCATGCAGGTAATAGAGGTCAAATTGAGTGCCAGGTCCTTCAGGACACCCTCTTGGCTGCCTGGAGGTGGCATCACGAAAGCCTGTGCTGGGCTTACCAGTCCTACTCACCTGGTACAATGTTGAGATGGGTAGGAAAGTTCACTCCCTTCTCACTAAGATACAGAATAAAGGGTATGATCCTCTGCCCACAATGCTACTCTGGCAGTGAGCCTGAAGCCCCCTTGGCCCAGGGGATGCCCAGGCAGCATCTCCATCTAGCACAGAGGCTGGAGAGCAGCAGGTCCATGCAGGCAGAGCTGGCAGCAGCAGGGCGGTTTGGGGCTGGATGGAGAGGCCAGAGGAGTGACAGGCAGGGCTGTGTCCCCGCCATGTCCCCATGCCTTCAGCTGTCTGATTCATGCAGGCCAGGAGTGACAGCCTTGCCAGACAGGGCAGCTCTGAGCTGGCAGCTCCTGGAGCCCCTTCCCAGCTCCAGTGTGCTCACCCATCACTCAGCAGGGAGGACAGGCACAGGCAGGGCAGGACTGACCCCCAGAGCCACCGTGTCCCTGTCCCACAGGGTTTGGTGCTGAGAGGTGTTGAAATTACCCTTAGGGCGTCTCTCCCATAACAGCACAGCAGCCACAAAGGATTGTCCCGCAGGGTTTGCAGACCCCGCGCTGCCCATAAAATGCTCTTTACAGCCTGTTCCTGTCCCTCCGGCGAGGCTGGGCGAGGCTGAGTGCCCTGGGGCAGATGGAGACAGGCTCTCCATCATCACCTCCCGCTGCCTGCTGGAGCGAAGCTGCCACGGGTCAGCTGCCCATTCCCTGCCTGCTGCCTCCCTTCTGCCAGGACTACACGTTTAGGGAGGATTTTTGAGGCAAGGCCCTATTTTTCAGAGCAGAAAGCTCCTCGGGGCAGGGTTTCCAGCGCTGGTGGACTGGAAGAAGGGACCCGAGGGCGGTGCTGAGGCTGTGCAGCTGAGGCCATCTCCCTGCCAGGAAGCCGAGCAGAAAGGATGGCTTACAGGTGGCAATCGGGCAACAAATAACACGGCGGAAGACAGCCGTGATTCCAGCCAGATGGAGAAACAGCAACAAACAATCTGTCTCCGGCAGAGGGGCCCGGCAGCCCAGCCAGCACAGAGAGGGGAGCAGCCTTGAGGAGAGGGGAGCACCCTGGCAGGCACCCGGCTGGGTTTGGAGCCCACCGGGACTTTGAGACCTCCCCACCCCACTCTGATCCCGGGATACCCCCCCTTTTCCCGCAGTTTGAGGCACCCAGAGCTGCCTGTGCTCCCCCCTTGCCTGCTAAGCCCCAGGCGCAGCTGATTGATGAATGGGCTCTCGGCATGATTGATCTCATTGACAGTGTGAAACATGGTGATTACCTGGTGCTGGCAGATTTTCCTAAGTGTAGCTCACGCAGCTACAGGACGTTTGTGCCATTATCATTATTAACTCCATTGTTAACGACTAATCTGTGCAAAGATTTGGCCTGGCCTCTTTGAAACACAGGAGGCGGCTGTTGTGCTCATGCTGGAGATGGACCCTGCAGGAGGAAAGGGGATTTTTTATCCATTTAATTTTTTTTTTTTTCTTTTCGGAGTCTATGTATAGAGGTGAGCATCCCCCGGGCATTCCTGCTCTCTCCCGTGTCCCTTCAGCCCTGGGGGCTCAACATTTCTGGGTGCTGATGACAAGGTATTTCAGGAGCTCTGCCCCATCCACTCCCATTAAAATCCACCGCAGGTCTCAGCTTTCCCTGAGAGAAAAAAAAAAAAACCTCCAAACCTCTTTTTAAAATGTTTTCTTCCCAAATATCTACCATTTGCCAAACCTAAATTTCAGCCCAGAAACTTAACCACAATAAATGAGCCTTTTGCTTGCAGACCCCCCTGGAGCACAGTCGGCGTTTCCTCCTTTGAAGGCAGCAGTCAGCTGAGACCTAATCAACATCTTTCCAAAGAGGGAAGAAAAAAATATAAATAAACCCTGCACCAAGGCGTTGTGGCTGATGCTCAAGTCAGGGGATCATTTAGGGGATGATTTATTGAATAGCAAACAGGTAAAAGGGAGATTGGGCTAAGGGGGGGACAGGCACAACAAAACAGGAGGGATTTAGCAACAAGGTAAAAATAGCCTAAAAATACGGCAAATGAGGAAATAGTGACAGTTGCCATCCCCACAAGGATGAGTTAAAAGCCTGGCTGGTGTAACTCAGCAGAGAGCCCGGGAAGCCAATGGAGCTGCAGTAATTTACAATAACTGCTAGTTTGGCTCAATTTAAATAGCTCCACTTTATGAATACCAGGAATACGTGTGCGAAAGAGGAGAGGAGAGTTGGGAAGGTTTTATTTACACTGCAGCTTAGAAGCTGCTTAAACTGATTTGGAAGCAGGTGAATAATTAATTGCATCTTTAAGGAATCGAGCTGTTAATAATACTCCCCACAGTGGCAGTTTATAAATGTTCCTGTCAGGGTGGAACATGGAGCATCGCAGAGGGAAGGTGGTGAGGGGAGGAAAAGCCTCGAGGAAAATCTTCCCCCCACTCCCCTGCCTGCAAAATGAATTAAAGTTGCCATTTTTTCTGCCATCCAGCTGTTTCTGACACCTGGATGTCAAATCAATATTATAATGACAGCACTATAGCAAAAAAAAATATTTGTAAAAAAGGAAATTTTTTAAAAAGTCCTATTACTACATGGAAAATATCTGTATTGCCTCCCACTCTCCAGGGTACAGCCTGTTAATTGGGCACAAAGGGTAGGATCTGCCTGGAGCCTGCAGAACCCATTAGGGAAGCAGCTGCTAATGTTATGATGGAATTGGTTAAACAGGTTCTGCAAGGGGAAGAGGGTCCTCAGCAGGGCAGGGGTTGGTCCCTCCTTCTGGAAAGCCCAGGACCTTCTGTTGCATTCCATCCATCCATCCATCCATCCATCCATCCATCCATCCATCCATCCATCCATCCATCCATCCATCCATCCAGGAGGTGCTTGCAGAAGGAGGATGGATGAGCAAACAGGTGCCTCCACAGCATTTTGCCCAGTGAATCTCCCCCAGCCAAGAGAATCCAAAGTTGCACCAGCCAGCACAGCCAGGGCTAAAGGATTAAACCAGCACAAACCTCCAGAGCCAGGAGTTCTGGGAAGAATCTAAATGCTTACACTCCAGCACAGAAATGTAATAAGGAGTTGGGAAGGGAAAGCTGGGAGAAAAGCTGTTTGCCTCAGGGAATCTTAGGCTGGGAGAATGATTTGGTCATGGAAAATGGTGCAAGCAGCCACAGCAGGGCTGGATGGGGACATCACCAAGCACCCCCAGCCCTGGGGTGGCATCAGCCCCTCCATTCCCACCCAGGATGGGAGCAAGAATATCCAAGGTTTTGCTCCTGCTCTCTTTTGGTGTTTTCTTGCCTCTTTATTCCAGCTGGGGACAAACCCATCACCCACCTCTCCCTTTGTCCCAGGGCCTGTGGGCAGGGGAGGGGGTGGCAAGGGGATCTCCCTTGCTGATGCTCCCAGCCCACCTCTGAGGTGGGAAATCAGCACCTGCAGAGCCCTGTCTCATTTTCCATGATTAATCAGTTTGCTTGAGAGCAGCAGGACTCCCACCCTCATCCATCCCCCCCGACAGCCACGTGTGAAGCCTGACGTTAATCAGATAAATTCCTTTGCAGGAGCACCAACAATTTTTCTAAAGCACAGTCTCCCTGGAGCTACTAATAATTACTCCAGATCCAGACATTAAAGCAGCACCAAAAAAAAATGTTTTTAATTAAAAAATTAATTTTTCTGACAGACCCACTGATGCTAAACTTGGAACAGCACAGCATCCATCAGGAGGGAAAGGAGAGGGATGGCAATGACCTGCTCACAAGCCTCTGCTGGGAAAGGGCAAGGGAGAAGATTTGCATCCCTCAGGGCTTTGGAGGAGCTATCCCATCTCCAAATGCCCTGTAAAGTCCCTGCTGTGTTGAACACATCTCAAACGGGGCAGAGTTAAGATGATGCCCAGCTCAGTATTGCACCTTTCCCAGGAAACACCTCTGTGCTGCTGGCAGAAGGAGCCAGGAAAGGGCTGCATTTCCAAGCATCATCTCCCCAAACCTCTGGCAATGACACCCCACTGGCAGGACACCCTCAGCCTCACCAGGTACAGGAAGAACCCTACAGAATCATCTCCTTCCCTGAAGGCACCTGAACAGTCCAGCCAGGCTGGATTCATTATCCCTGGGCTGGGAAGGGAAAGGAGAGGAAAGAATGGAAATAAAACATATCATCCATGGAAAAAAACCTCCATTACCTCAAAGGGTTTTTGATGGGGAGAAAAAGGTTCCGTTTGGGAAGCCAAACTGAGATGCACCACAGTAATACAGTGTTAAAAAAAAACCTGGGATGATGCTCTGACAAGATCCATCCCAATTCCTGGGGCTACAGCCCCGAATTTTCCTGACTAACCACAGCAATGCTTGAGCTCTCCTTCCCTCTGGCCGCCTCTCATCCAGGGGGTGAAGCTCAGACTATAATGAACCTCTTCCCTTGCCCTTCCCAGCACCAAGGTTTGCAGTGAGGGTAATGAACATCCCTGTCCTGCAGGGTTTGGGGCTGGCTCACACCAGCCTGGCGGAGCAGCGCGCCGCTAACAAAAGAGGCTTTATTGCGGCAGGATGAAAGGCAGGATGGATCCAGGCAGGGGCTGGATTAATTGGATATGGGAAAATACCTAAATATATACATGGAGGGAGAAGCAACGAGGTGCTCCTGCAGGACTAGGTTCAGGAAAAGCCAAATTGATGCACTTAGATAAAGACGCTGAGAGCTGCAAGTGGTGCTGCCAGATTTCTGCAAAAGAGGGAAGGGCAAAAAAGTGCTCAAAACTGCTTAAAATATCCCCTGTACCCTCCCAAGGCATCATGGCAGGGGAAGAATACTCACCTCCAGTGATGAGCCTGGGGCTCTGGCAGGACCTTCCCTCCTCCTGGCCCAAGAACCCACTAATGAATTCAATGAAGTCAGTGCAGGAGATCTGGGGAACACAAAAGGTTGAATGAATTTGAGTTGCTTAACCCAGAGAAGAGAGTGTCAAGGGCAAAACTGAGTCTGCAAATGCAGCTGGTGATGGCTGCAAGGTGGGAAGAGAGAAAGCTGTTCCCTGCCTCCAGTGTGAGGAGGAGAAGAAGGGACAGGTTAGATGCTACCAATCCTCTTCCCAGCTGCACTGGGGAGGATCTGGGCAGCCCAGGTCCCAGCCAAGGGTAGTTTTTATGGAGGAAAGCTGCAATTTTTGCAGTTCCCAAGGCAGGTGGAACGCTGGTGTGCTGTGGGTAATTACACCAGTACATCTTCCCACAGCATCCCACAGCCAAACACAGCAGCTTGGCCTCTGTCAGAGCAGGGAATGCGGAAGAGGAATAGGACTTGATTTTCCATCAGCTCACCAAGCAGGTGAGAAAATAACCTGCAGAGCCACTGCCCCTCATGTACAGCGAGCAGAGATTAACAGGGATTTATCTCAGCACTGCCCCTGATAAGCAGCCCCCTCTCTGGCCTGCAGAGATGCTGGGTGCCGGGGAAAAGGGAGGAAGGCAAACACCTGTGGGACCTTGAGAACCACAAATCACTGTTTTTCGCCTCTCACTGAGGATAATTCAGTGGCTAGAGCTCTTTTGGAGATCTCAAACCCATCTCTGCCTTCCTGTGTCTCACTTCTGCCTTATTATGGTGCATTTTCCTCTTTTTCCCTCAAAAAAGGCAAGAAAAACCCCAACCCAACCCTTCAGCTTTTCTGTGATGAGGCAAGAATGTTTCTGCTCACCTGAAAGCCTTCAAAATCAATACATAACTTACCTGTAATAATCCCACACTTCAGAAAATTGCTTCAAATCACATCTATTTGGGGGAGACAGTAATTCAGACTGGCTTCCCCCAGGAATTTCTCCTCTGGAGGTGCATGGCTCAGTCCTGGGAGCAGCAGGTGGATGGAGCAGGTACATAAACACCCCTGGAGAGCAGCCTGGCCCTGGGTCTCACCCACCTCACAGCTGGCCATGCCTCTCCTGGCTGCAGCCCCAGCTGAATTCCAGGCCTCCATCACTTCTCAACACTTTTTTTTTTTCCCTCTGGGTTCTTGAAATTAAATGCTGCTGATTTATTTTGCAGAAAACCCTGCAACCTGCTGGTACGTTCTCTGCCGGCTGTGACCTCATCCCCCAGTGATTGGATTTTGGAGTAAATTAATAGAACCAGTTCATTAATTAATTGCAACTAACTTGTGCGGTGAACTGGACCCATCTCTCATGTTCCCAGGCTGCCCAGGAGCTGCTCCAGATTCCAGCTCAGGAAGCACTTACTGTGTTTTAATTTCAGCTGAGTGCTTTGGATGATCACTTCCCCGCGTTCCAGCTGTTAGCAAAGAGCAAACCTTAAATTAACCCCCTTCTCAGCTCCTGCATCCCACCCCCCAAAATAAAGGGGGATCCCTGAAAACAGCATCCCCAAAGCTCCTACAGCCAAGGATAATGCTGAACATCTACATGCTGTTGCAGACAGGAGCTGGCAGCAAGTGAATGCTCCAGCGAAATCTCTAAACACTGCACATATATTTTGGGTTTATTTGCTGGGCTTACCACCGAATCTTATTTGCTGGCGAGGTTTGGGTTGGGTTTTTTTTTGGTTTTTTTTTTTTTTCTTTCCTTCTTTCTCCCTGGGACAACTTAATAAATCTTTGAAATCATCAAAAAGAAATGCAGCTTCAACACTTAGAGAGCACGGTTAAGTTACTTCCTGGCAATATAAACTAAGGCTGTAAAGTCAAACATTTCCATGCCATAACACAAGGTAAAAATGAGGGTTCGGGAACAGGAGGAGCAGGAACAGCCCAACAAGGGAAAAATGAGGGTTTGGGAACAGAAGGAGCAGGAAGAGCACAATGAGGTAAAAATGAGGGTTTGGGAACAGAAGGAGCAGCCCAACCTCAGCTCTGCCCTCACCCGGGGCTGGACAAACCTGGAATGCTCACGGCTGGCTGGAGGTGGTGACAGGGATGTCACTGTCCCCTCCACCCCAGCTTTTTCCATGTTCCCCTCCTGCCACATGCAGAATTTCAGCTGTTCTGCTTTTGGGGCTGCCCTTGCACAACCCCAAAGCAGGGTGGGACTGCCGCGATCAATCTCACCTGCACCGAGGCAGGGACAGAGTGAATGACCCGGGGGTGCCACCTCCTCCCCGCTCTCTCTCTCCATCTCCTAGCAATGCTTTGTGCAGTTGGCAGAGATGGGGGAACCCCTCTGGAGCCCCGAGGGAGGAGCCTGGTGGCACTCACGGGCTGCAGGACCAGGCTGGGATGCCGGCAGGACCCAGCCAGGACCACGGCAGGATGGAGACAGGCAGGACCAGGGAGGGATGCAGGCAGCATTTCCATGGCAACACAACAAAAAAGCAGCAGGGCCACAGCTCCCAGAGGAGAAAGGGGTCAGGAGAAACTTTGTTGCCATGGAGGGCACAGGGACACCAGTGCTCCAGCACCGGGGATGAGCTGAGGTTCCCACCCCAGAGCGTGTCACCCACCAGCATCTCGGGGTGCAGGTCCTGGTGCTGGGGTCCCTCGCCCTTTCCCAGTGCCAGGGTAATTGTGATGCAGAGAGCTGAGGCTGTAGCGTGCCCTTGATTTACTCTCTCCAGCCTCCTGCTTTCTAAATCTCTCTTTATTAGTATCACCACACAGCAGAGTGCAATTAGCAGTATATTAGCAATAAAAAAGCAGCCAGAGCCAGAAGTACTGCAGGTTATGGCTGCAAATCCTGCCTCTGATGGGGTGGCTGTGGACACAAACCCTTCCTGTGACCCCAGCCCAGGCTGCCATGCCATCCATCCCCACAGAGCAGGGGAACCCAGCACCCTGCAGCAGCTCATCCCCCCTCTCCAGAGCTTTTATGGGTGCTGCAGCAGAGCTGACACTAGTCCTGGCCACATTTAACAATTTATATTGATTACCCTGTCAGCTCATTTGAATAATTAAAACCAGATGGAGTCCTTTTAAGCATTTAAGGGAACAGCACCAGGAGCATCCCCGGAGCTGTGTGGTTTTGGCAGATGGGTGCAGGGGAAGCTGGGCAGCTTTTGCTGTCAAACCTTCCTCTGGGTGACATCTGCCACGCTGTGTGGCACCTCCCATGCCCCTGCTGTTGGGGATGGGGTGGTGGAATCAGCACAGCTCCCACCCCCGGGCAGATTGGTGGGAATAATTGCTCTTGTACACTGCTACCGTTCCTTAAATAAACAGCATTAAAGCTGCCAGCCAGCCACAAGCCTGATTAACAGCAGCAAATAAACGAAGGCAGTGCCAACAGCCCAACGTTCCAGTGTGTGTGGGGAAGGGGGGGGCCCAGCATCCAGCCCCACCTTGGCATCCTGACCCCCAGCTCCTGCTCCAAACCTCACCCCCCTGCACAGCTCTCACACCAGGCCCTTTGCCAGGCACCTCTGGCTCCTTAAAATGGATGGGTGATGCCAGCTCAACTCTGGTTACTTGTTATTCCATCGTCTTTTCAAAGGGAGTAAAATATTCCTGGCGTGGTGCTGGTTATGCACTCCTGCCATCAGGCAGGGATGAGTTATTTTACAGAAAGAAGCATAGATTAATACGTCAAATGAAAATGAACTATCGGCAGAATGAGATGAAAACGCAATGGCCGGTGACAGGGAGAAAAAGAGGAGAAGAAAGAAAGCCAGGCTTCTTGGGAGGACAGGAACATTAAAAGCTGAGGAATTGATCAGCATTGGTGAAGTTGGATGGAGCTCGAACACCCTGCACAGGGCAGGGAGCTTTTCCTCCTGCCCAGAGCAGAGCTCCACACCCTCACTGGGGTTTGTCTGGAGACCTGGTCCCACCATCCCCACCCCTGCCCCGAGGTTAAGGGCATGTCCCAGGGGCAGGGGAGCAGTTGGACTGCTTGGAGCAGCTCTCCTCTTGCAGCACAGCACCCCTGCCCCTGGATCTGCTCAAAGCCTCATGCTTCAGGCTGCTTTGGAGCTCCTGGCCCAGCTGCAGAAGGTGACCCTGTCAGAGGGCATCCATCCCACCACCAAACACATGCCCCCTTTTCCCCAGAACCACCCTGCTCTTGGCTGCCCCTCACTGCACCATCCAGCCCTGCCATGATTTCCCAACCACCAGAGATAAACACCACTCCAAAATATTTTTCCAAGGGGGAATGGGTGTGCTCCAGGAGTGCGTCACAGGTACCTCACAATTTACAGGTGTTTATTGTCTGGGACAAGCACTTGAGCTGAGCTGGTTTTATTTAGACATTCTTCCAGTTCCTGGAAATAGCTATTTATGTGTCCAAGTGTTTTGACATGGTTAGGTGCCTGGGTTTTGATGGATCAAACCATGAGCAGCAGGCTGGCAGGTCTCTGTTTCCTTTCCTCCCTGCAGATTCCCGTGCTCAGGTATCAGGGTGGGAATGGGGAGCCCCTCTGCTGGGCAAAGTCCAGCAGCCTCCCTTGCTCTCCAGCTCCTCAGCATGGAGAAGAGGCCAGAAAGATCCCTTTTCCTGCCTGCTGCCTCTGTCAGAGACAAGAATTAATTTCATTTCCCTGCCTTTGTGACTGCCTGGGGAATTTTTCAGCTCCCTCCACCACGGGGTCGACTTGATTTAAGGGGGGAAGAGGGCTATACTCAGTTTCACATGTGCTAATATTGCAGATGGGATATCACCCCGAGCATCAAACACACTGCCACAGGAATATTTGCAGAGCTGCTTCTCCATTCCCCAGTCCCTGGGGTGCCACAGTCCCCTCCAGCAGCCCTGGAGTGGGCAGGGCCCAGCCTGACCATCAATCCCACAGGCCTGGAGCCTGTGGGAGCTTGCACAGCAGAAGAAGGGATGGTTCCCTCCAAAAACCCACCAGTAATTTGGGTTCTCCTGCTCTCTGGGACTTTCAGAGCTCATGGGACCCTTCCAGAGCCACAGAGGTTGGTTCACCCACACCATAGCACCAGCAAGAAGACAGAGAGGCTGCTGCTGCCAGCCAGAGGAAGAGGAGCAGACTGTGCCATCCCCATGGGACAGCTGATGCCACTCAGAGCCACCTGAGGGCTCCAGCCCATGGAGACGCAGCGTGCCTGGGCAAGCAGCATCCCCCAGCCCAGCACAGGCCACCCCTGCCCTGTCCTTGCCTGCCCAAGGGTGGCAGGGCTGTAAATGCTCTTGGTGGAGGGGCCTGCCATGAATCACTCTGGATTTACAGCTGAGCTGCAGGAAAGGGAATTATATAACTCTCAGGAGACAGGCTGGTGTGGAACGAACATCCATCAAGCACGAATTCTGGGTTATTTACCACTGCTGGATCTTGCCAAGGGAAACACCCCCTGGGCTGGACAGCCTGGGGGTGGATTCAGCCATGGGGACTGCTCAGCAGGTGAAAAGTTTCTGTCCTGCTTCCAGATGAATCTGGGGTGTTTAGTCCCCCCTCTGCCCACGGGATGAGCCCAGGGCCCTGCAGAGGATGGGTCTCAGCTCGGCACAGCCCCATCTGGATCACGGATCCTGGAGCCAGAGGAGTCTGGCAGCAGTGCCAAGCAACCCTTTTTATGAGCAGCGCTTAATTATTCACCCTTTTAAAACGTTTTGCATCATAAACCTGGGATGAAGCAGGGGAAGGTGATTGCTGCGCCGCTCGCTCTCCCCTGCTGCAGGCCAGGGCTGTGTGCTGGCACGGGGGCACAGCCTGGGGACCCCATCTGAGCCAGCACCCAGCCCTGGTGACACCTGCAGGGTCACTTTGTACTGAATAAAGACCCGTACAGGGAGAATTAGGGAGGTGAGATGTGCCACACATCATCAAACCCTTGTGTCCTCAACACCAACAGCCTTAAATGAAGGCATGGGAAGGGGGCAGGAGACACCCCCCAAAGCACAGCCAGGTGGCCACAGGGGTCCCTGTGCTACACAGGTGCCATCTTTCCAGACACAGGCTGTATTCTGTTCTCCCTAGCTCCTGGCCATGCCAGGCTGTCGATCCCACCTTTGGGGAGCATCACTTTTCTGCTTGGCTGGTTTAGGAGCAAGGCAGTGTGATGGCCCAAGAGCTAAACTAAACCTTTGTCACATAATAGCCCCCTAATTGTGCCCTGTTATATCCCTTGAACTTAAGGGAAGTGTTTCCTTAGCCAGAGGAGGATCTGAGCTTTACTTTGAAGGTAAGACTTGCAAATCCCAGGAAACCTGAGCACCTTGCTCTAGTGGAAGGTGTCCCTGCAGGGGGATTGGAGCTGGGTGATCTTTAAAGCCCCTGCCAACCCAAAGCAATCTGAAATTCTATGATGTGAGCCATCACAACGAGCTTCTCGGTCTCCTCAGCCCTTGCAGAGAGAAAAACAGATTTGATCTGCCCAAATGCTGGCTTTTTAGGAGGGATTTTGGATCCTCTCCCAACCTGGGAACTTTCTATCAGTTCTTTGCCATTTTCCTTAAATTGGCAGTAAAAATTGAGGGAGACTAAAAGTCTGTGATTTGTACTTTGCACATGGGGAGCGGAACAATCTTTTGTTCATTTACTGTGACAACTGCAGCTCAGATTTAATTATTTACGATAATGTTCCAAGGCGCATTAGGGAATGTTCTCCGAGCTCATAAAAAATAACGCCTTGGTGCTGAGTGGCACCTAGCTACAGGCTCTGCTACTGCACTGGGGAGGCACGTGCAGCTCCAGGGATGGAGCACAACCCTCTGCTCACACCTCCCTGAGCCACCCAAGCCATTCCCATGTCACCTTCTGTCTTGGTTTGGAAAGGCAGGTGTCTGCTAAGGAAGGCAGGAGCCTCCCCTGAAATGGAGAATGTGAACCCTCCCCACCCCTCTCAATTGGTATAAATTTTAAATTAAGGGGGTCTCAGGCAAAAATATGGGAGCAGGAAACAACAGTTATTTAATAGGGAAAGGAAAAAAAATAAAAGGATAAAATAAACAGTGCAGTACACTAGAACAACACTGACAGAGTCAGAGCCCAGCCTGACACCCTGTTGGTCAGCGTGTTGGTGGCAGTCCCACTGGAATTGTGGCTGCAGCCCTCCTGCAGTGTCAGGGGTGGTTCTGGTGGAGCAGGGATCTGTAGAGCAGGATGCATTCTTCCTCTGAAGATCCAGTGGAAGGAGAGGCAGCTGCTGCTCCTCCGGGGAATCCCGTGCAGAAAGCCGTGCTGGTGTCTCAAAACCTCTGGATTATATCTGGGTAGCAATGCTTGGCTCCTCCCTCTGGGCTCACATCTCCCAATGGGATGTTATAGTTCTTATCAGCCATGCAGTGACATTCAATAGTCTGTTATCAGCAATGTCCCGTCCCAGGGAGGTGTGAATGTGGTCACTCAGAGATAAGACAAACTGCCCACTTGACAAAGATAATCTGCCATGCAGATGGTAATGGAAAACATCTTGCATTGCAATCTTCAACACACTCCCCACCCAGAGTCCAGGACA
Organism: Ammospiza nelsoni; assembly: GCF_027579445.1. Taxonomy (NCBI): domain Eukaryota; kingdom Metazoa; phylum Chordata; class Aves; order Passeriformes; family Passerellidae; genus Ammospiza; species Ammospiza nelsoni. The sequence goes on from NC_080646.1 coordinate 16,765,205, forward strand.
GGATCACTCCACCAGCCCCCTGAGCTGCTGCAGCCTCTGCACCAGCTCTCTCCAGCAGCCCCAGCTCCCCTGGCTGTGTCCGTGGGTGTATTTTTATTCCCCTCTGTCACAGACATCTTTTATGAAATATCCTTTCCTTAGGATTTTTCCTCCTGAGAAGCTGAGAGGCCTCAGGGACAAAATGTAAACAATGGTTATCTGCTGCTGTGGAATGCAACAATTGGATCTGTGATTGGCCCATGTTGGATGTTTGTAATTAATGGCCAATCACAGCTGGCTCAGACAGAGAGCCAAGCCACAAACATTTCTTATCATTCTTTCCTATTCTATTCTAAGCTAGCCTTCTGATGAAACCTTTTCTTCTATTCTTTTAGTATAGTTTTAATGTAATATATATAATAAAATAATAAATCAAGCCTTCTGGAACATGGAGTCAGATCCTCACCTCTTCCTCAGTCCGAAAACCCCTGTGAACACGGTGACACTCCTCTCCTGAAATACAGCCTGGAAACTCCCATTCCCTCCTGAACCTCTCCTGAAATACAGCCTGGAAACTCCCATTCCCTCCTGAACCCTCCCTTGGTTCCTGTTTTCTCTTTGTCCTTGTCTAAACACTCCCTGCCCCACCTCAGTCTGTCTTCCAGCACTTTTTGCCATGTCCTTCTCCATTAGTCACAGGAATCAGGGGAGACAGTTGGTATTTCATTATTAAATGTCTCACATCCAATATATAGATCATTATTCTCCTCTGATTAGCAGCTCCACTTCCATCAGTTCAGAATAGTTATGGGGTTTTTTCCCTTCCCATCTTCAAGGAGCAGCACAGTTTCTCCTAAGATCTGTTATAATCAAAAGATTAGAGCTCTGGAAATGTCCTCTGCATACACAGGAAGATTTTTTCCTTCTCTCCCTCTCTCAGAGCGAGCGTGCTTTGAAACTCTGGCTCCAGGCTCCACGATACTGCCTGTACCTGACCTGGTTTAATTTTAGTCTTGCCCAAATCTGCCACCAGCTCATTTAGCTGCAGCACTGAGAGCTCTCTATGGAGCTGGCCACAGGTCAGCTCACATACTTTTATTACAATTGCAGAGCCCAAGCATATCCTGCAGCTCTGGGTGTTGGACACCTTCCCTGTGAGGGCTGCAAACTCCCTCTTCTCCAGCCAGCCAGCACTACTGGGCACAGCTCCTCTCTTCTCACACTACAGGTGTCAACATCAGGCTTCACATCATATCCACAGCCTCAAAGGCTGCACAGAAAATCAGGGGTGGATGCTGCCTTTTGGGACATTTCCAGCATTTCTGACAGGGCAAGCAGTGCCCTGGAAAGCGCTGACCCAGCTGCCCAGTTACAGCCATGATGGGCCAAGCAAGATGTAAGAGCATGAAAATTCCAATGAATATTCATTTCAAAACTTGCTCAAATATTCCCAAGGTAAATGTGGCTCTGTGTTAACTTCACTCTGCACACTGAGCACATTGGCATTGCAGACAGAAAGCTGCACAACCAGATAAAAACAGGTTTGGGGTTCTCTCACCAGGGCAGGACAGTTTTAGGTCCCCCAGGATTGCAGTGCCCTGCAGCTCTCCCTGCTCATGTGCTGAAGGAACATCTTCCCCCAGGCACAGCTCAGCCAGGCCTGGGGCAGCAGGTCCCAGCAGGCTCAGAGCAGAGGGCAATTCCCTTTCAGCCTGCATTTTTCCAGAGGTGTGGAAAAAGCCCCCTCTGAAGAGAGCCACGGAAATGCTCTCTCAGGACGTTCAGCTCAATTAGCTCTGCTGGCCTCAGAGCCAGGGCTGCAGCTCCGTCTCACAGGTCACAGGAACAGGGCAGCACAATTAGCCAGGGAAGTCCAGAGCAGTGAATCCCAGTGGGAGGCAGATCTTCCCCCAATAACCCAACCACTCGAGCTCCTCCTTCAGTCACAGCTCCTCCTCCACTGAGTCTCTGGATTTTCAAACCCTGGTTTGCCCCACTCTGCTGACACCCCTTCCATCCATTCCCATTCCTCACACCCTGCAGCTCTTCCCAGGCCATAACTGGGATGATTTGCAGACGTATCTGTCCTCCAGCTCATCTTTCCATCCCCTCCAAAACACAAGTCCTGCTCCTGTGGATGCATCCATCACCTCTGTGTGCTGCTCTGGCACTGACATCCCTGGGAGGGGACAAGTTTGCATCTCCAACAGCTCCTCCAATGTTTGTACCCGGCTCCATCCCTGCCTGGCTGCCTCTCCCCCGTTCCAGGAGGTCTCCAGGAGCTGTGCGAGGTGTGGGTGCAACCGGGATCCCAAATCACTGTGTCACAGCCGGGGACCTCCAAGCACCACCTTGGGACCGACTGGCCCCGGTGACATCCCAGGCAGCTCCGCACAGCGCCAGGAATGGGGATGAGGATGGCAGGGAGGGGCACAGCACAGCGGCACCTTTGTGTTGATGTTGATTCCCTTTCACGACCGGGACAGGGCTGCTGGGGTTTGTTCCTTGAGCTTCATCCGCAGCATCAGCCTCATCACATGCCTGAGACAGCAGGAGGATGGCAAAGCTCACGTACAGCCAGCAGCAGCCAAAGATTTCTGTGTTACAGAGCATCTTAAAAACTTTTTAACCCATAGCATATTGCTAAAGCTTACAGACAGTTGTTTTAACCAATTACTAAAAGTACACACACACACCCGCCTCACACAATACTTGCTGGCCTTCTTTCCATTAACAATACACAACACTCATTATTAAGCTTAAAACCTTCTCTCTTAAAACTGAGATTATGAGTGTGTAGTTTAAATAAAAGTGTGTCATATCATACAGAAAACTTAGAGTTTAAAGTTTTAGAATATGGTACTATATATAAAACTAAGAAATTTTAAGGCAGTGACTAGCGACTAATTTCTTCTTCAGAGTTTAAGCAGTGTTTTATAATTAAACAGAAAAGTCTACATTACAAAACACAAAAGATTAGTTATTGAGTTAAAACGGAGTAATTTAAATATAATTTCTTAATTAAATAGTTTAACCTTAAAAAACCTTTTAAAAACAATTAATCATTTTATACCTTACTAGTAAAATACTACGAAACTCACAGCTTACAAGTCTGTGATATAAATAAAAATAATAAACACCTAAATCTAAACACAAAATGTCAACACTTCAAACACTTCAATCCCAACCTTAACAAAAACAAAACAAAGAGAGAACCAGCATTTAGTGGTGCCCCAGTGCAAATTTCTGCCCTCACTCAGTGCTGGAAACCAATCCCTTCCATGCTCTTCATTCCCATAAATCACAGCCCCTCACTTTCCACCTGTAAATCTGGGGAGCAGCACCTTGTGCTCCATGGGTTAAAAGACACCATGAACTGTTTGGGATGGTGGTTGGGCCTCTCCGTCCCGTGCCAGAGGGTTACCCTGGCTCTCCCCACATCCTGTGAGCACCAGGATGAACCAGCACTGAAAAAACAACACCCAGCCAGGAGGGATTTGAGGAGGGGCCGGGCCTGAGCCGCCCCCAGCCCTCCCTCCACCCTGTAGCTGAGGATGCTGCAGCTCTTTCCTCATCCCACTCCTTGTTCAGTGGCTTGTTCTGCTCTGGGCTCAGAGGGTATTTCAGCCATCTCAGTGCTTCTAATCTCTTCGGGAACATTGCTGAGAAACACAATTTCAAGCCTCCCAAGATGTGACATGACTTGTAATTTGAGGCAGAGGTGAGAGCCTACCACCCAAGGGACAGAAAACAAACTGCCTCTGCAGGATTCTGCTCCCTGTGCTGCTCCCCTTTTCAACTGAGCCCCAAAACCCGGGGCTGGGGTCTCTGGGCAGCATCTTGTGGGAGCACTCCCCAAACTGGGGCAGGGGCTGCCCACACCAGCGCCAGGTAATTCTGGAACATTCCACCCCAGGTCCCAGTGCTCTGGTGGGTGATGCTGAAACAAGAGGAGAAATAACAATGGGGCCAAAACAAGGGGAGGCAGAGGAGTGGAAAAAAATCTGGCATTAAATCTCAGCACCAGCAAAGCCAGTAGAGCATCCCAAATTTCACTCTTTAAAAAACCAAAAGGAAATCTATTATTGATTTTGCCAGGGAACACAGAGATTCTGCAGATCGATGTTCGAGTGCTGGCAGGACCCGTCCATGGATCTGCAAACCCTCAAGCCCCCCATGAGGGCCTGGCTGGCAAAGGCATGGGAAGGAAATGAGTGGGATGGAGCCGGCCATGCTGGCACATGTGCCTTTGTTTCACATCACAGGAGGAGATAATAACCACCTGTGATCCTGTAAATTTTGATTTACACTCCAGCATCCCAAGCAATGCTCTGTTCGTGGCTCAGGTGTTAATTGGGAGATTCCTCCTCGTTTGTGAATGCAGCAGCTCCCCAGCTTCTTGGCTGGGTGATGGTTTCATTATCATTTCCTATATGTTAGCTTTAAATCCCCAATAATCCCACACGACTGGAGCCCATTCCAAGTGAGCAGTGAAATCCAATTTAGGATCCTATTCTCTCAGACTGTGTAACCAGAGCCCGCTTCATGCAGGCACAAAAATCCAATTCAGCTTCTTTGCCTCTCAACAGCTGCCCCCATGAGACTTCTCCAGATGAAAAAAGCATAAACACAAAATCCCACAAGCCACACTGGGAGGTCTGAGCCCCTCTGGGAAGGCAGGCACTGGGGGAGGGGGTGTGGGGCTGCTCCTGCATCCCTGCCTGCCCCCAGAGCATCCTGCAGGATGTTCTCTCACATCATCCCCAGCTCCACCTCCAGGCACTTTCCAGGTAACCCTTCTCCCATACAGCCTATTCCCAAAGCAGTTTAGTCCTCTCAGGCTTCTCAGCCATTCTCATTTAATTTCCATTAGCTCCCATAACACTCACAAGTCACTCCAGTGCCGGATATTTAAAGATTGCCCAAATTCAGTGACTTACCTTGTGTCAGTGCCAGGCTGAGGATGTTCCCTACATCCCAGGGCTAGAGCAATGCTGGAAAATCAGGGTTGGGAGTCAGTGATAGCACTCCCAAAACCAGAATTTGGGCAAGACTGAGTTTTCAGTAGGACTGAATTTCCAGTTTCCTGAATTGTCTTTTCAAGGTACTGGATTTCAGACACTTTCTTCTAGAAACGATAGGAAAAGGCTTTGTCACCCAAAAGGGCTGCTGTCCTCACTGCAGAGACAGAGGTGGCCAGGAAGGGCTGCAAGGAAAGAATGGGAGCCAAACTCACCCCAGCAGAAATCCTGACTGGATTCAGTCATCAAGCTTTGCTTCACTTTAGATGCAGCACAGCAAACTCACATTTCCTAGGCAAAAAGTCTTTTGAACCAACTCTTCAGTGTTTTGGATGCTTACAAATCACAGGAATGGACGTTTTGGAGCACTTCTGGATGCCTGCTTTCAAACTGGGGAGATTTATAGAACCTGACCTTCCCCACACACTCTGACAAAGGAGCAGTTCCAACAACCACATCCCAAAGCTACTCCAAAAATCCATCCTCACAGCCTCCCTGCTCTCTCCTGCTTTCTTTACAGCTGCCTCAGCCTTTCTTCCTCCTCCAGCTTGAGTTCTTCTTCTTGTAGTTAATTCTCCCAGGGTCTGGCTTCTCTGGGGATCATCTGCACCCACATGGAGATTTCTTGATCCTTTCTCCACACCCATCCTGGCAGCCTTGGCTTTCACAGGAAAGTCTTCTGGTATGTCCCTGGCCCTTCTAACAAGCTAGAAAATAAAAATAATGGTTACCTGTACAGGAATTAAATTTTATATGCCTCCCTAAGAGCCTGTGGAATGAGCAAAGTCAGCAACAAGGGGAAATTTTCATCCATTTAAGGAGATGGGGTGAGGAGAGGGGTGCATGACTTTGGGGAAGTAGGTACAGCTCCTTAGCAGGGGGTTCTGATGGGGTAAGAGAGGCTGGGAACGTGCATGGGGTCAGGTGGAAAGGCTCAGAGGATGTAGGAGTCGGGGGGAAGAGGGACATTGACTGGAGGTGAGGAATGGTGAGGAATGGCTGAGGAGGTGATGGAATGGCTGAAGCACACCCATGCCTCAGGGATGGGGCTCTTCTCTCACCTTAAGCACTTTTACCCCATTTCCTTCTCCAACTAGTCAGTCTTTGGTGGCTCTTGTCCCATTTCTGTAATTTTTCCTTCCCTATCTCCATCTGCAGTGTGACCGGGGTGCACTCCAGTGCACACAGCCGGGGGTTCACCAAGAGCACATCAAATGGAAACACCACAGAGGATGTTTTGTGTGGATTTTCCAGTGAAACAGCTCTATTTGTGCCATGTCAGTGGATGACAGCTTTCCAGGGGCTCAGTGCAGCTGCTGGTGGGCTGCAGGAACTGAGCTGCCAGTCTCCTTGACATTTTTGGTATGCCTGGAGAGCAGCTCTCCCGCATCCCATGGGCACCACCTGAGGTCTCAGCGAGGCTCCATGCATCTCCAGTCCCACCAGCTCCTCCCCACACACAGCACATCCATGGTCCCACCAGTATTTGGAGCTCAAAGAGGCTCCAGACAGCTCAAGATATTTTTCATGGGTAAATAGACCCTTTTTCCTCCGTGTCATTGGCTCAGCTCCAGCCCAGGGTCAATGGAGACAGAAAGTCATTGCCAGCTGATGAATTCATGCAAGGGAATAAGGCATTGCTCTCACTCTAGTTATGGGGAGACAGATGTCCACGTTGCAGCTGCTCCTGTCACACCACTGCTAACCAGGCCAGAAAATTCCCTTCCCACCAAGAAAAGTCAAATACCCACAAGGGGATTATTTCTGGAGGAACCTTCTCCACTGCCTTGTGCCTTCACAGCAAAAAGCCAGTGGCTGGTTCCTTCCCACCAGCACATGGCCTGGATCCTCCACATTGCCAGTTTTTATTGGGAATCAGGCAGGGAATGTTCACAGAAACCCTGCTTGGTTAAGGGAGAAACTTATCCCCAGGACCTTCTCTCTGACTCTTTCCACAGGTACTGCATTCACAGGAAAATGTCACAGCTGGCCCTCATCCTCCTTCCTGCCATCTACAAACTGCTGCTCACATTCATGGACTGAAACAGCTCACAGGAACTCTGACATCTCACCCTCCAGGAGGAACAGGCAATGACCGAAGCAGAAACCACCCTGTAAGCACCTCCCTCTCATGTCAGTGAGGGGGGACACCAGAGAGTGCCCACATGCAGCTGAAGAGGCAGTTTCTGCCCCAAAAAGGCAGTTTCTGCCCCAAAAGCTCCACCTTTGACCCCTGGATTTATGGGGTGGATTTAGTGGGTCCTTGGAGCAGCAGCCCAGGTGCTCTGGGGGGGAAAAGGGAAGGGAGCCAGGCAAGAAGGCAGCAGGAGATGGGCAAGGGGAGGCTGCTATCACACAGAGCAAGGGGGCACAACACAGGGCTGTCCTTGGGGACACTCTTTGCTCCCTGGAGGACACAGCCAGGGGGACAAATCCTGGCAGCAACCAGCCCTCGTTACTATGGCGATTGGTGCTGCCTTCAAACACATCCCAGTGCCACCAGCTGGCTTGGTGGGCGAGCAGACAGCGAGGGATGCTCCAGGCAGCCCAGCCCTCCCTGCTGGGCACAGGCAGAGCAGAGCCCCCCGGGACACAGCCTGGGGGTTCCAGCTGACGAGCAGGTTTAATTGAATGTTTCTCTCTTTATGTTGCTCTTTCCAGCAAATAAAACCAGGGCAGGATAAAAATATATGGTGCTTAAAGGGGACACTGCCAAGGAATTTTTATCTGTTTTAATTTGCATTTTACTCGCCGTTTGTTTGCAGCACTGTGGCTGCAAAATCGCATTTTTTTAAATTTTTTTATTGTCTTTCCTGAGTTTTTTGTCATGTTTCCAGCTGGCAAATAGTGACTGAGGCCTCTTGTCCCACTGCTGTCCCCCAGGCTGCTCCCACCCAGAGAGAGGTGCAGGTAACCCTGCAGACCAAGCAGGGTGATGCTGTTTGTCCCAGCCTTGTTGTTATTATAGCTTCATTTATACCCTGGCTCCTGGAATTAACAACTGGAAGGAGGATATTAGCCTTTGGATAAAACCCCAACGCTTGAGAGATCCCAGCTATTCTGCCCTGTAAATTTTGATAGAATTTATTGCTCTCTGCTGCGTCAGGACCTGAAGGTGGAAATCCAAGGCTCTGGTTTTGTTCTCAGGACAAACTAACACCAAGCCAGAAACAGTCCAGCTAGAATTCCCCACAACCTCTACTTAGAGCTCCAGGACAAGCCCAATTTCCCTCCTCCCTGCCCGGGCCCTGCTAATTTCCCCAGCTGCCGTGATAAATGGCTGTGCCTGCACAGTGACATCTTTCTAATCTGCTCCAAGACAGATGGGTTCCTCTGCTGGGAGAGAAATCCCACGGCTAAACCTGGCTGGGAGGGAAACCACAGCACTGGAAGCTGGAGCAGTGTGAAGGGGGGGAGTGCTGGGGTGGTGCCATGGCAGCTTTCTCTGCTTATTTATCCTCACATTAGGTGAGAAGGAATAAGAGCTTTGGGGGCTTCAGGCACCATGAGCTTTGATGGGGATGGACAGAGGGAGTATGAGCATCTTGCCTGGCCAGGTCAGTGCACCTGGAGCAACCACCACCTTCCCAGGTAAGGAAACACCTTCATCTTCCTCTGAGCAGCAGGTGAAGCAGCAGCCAGGGCTTTCCAGGGTCAGGGCTTGGTGCTGCTGCTGTTCTGGTGTGCTTGCAGATATGTGTTTGGAAAGGGAGCACCAGCACACCTTCCCAGGTTTAGGATAGCAGAGATGGGCAACAATGGGCCAAATAGCAGCAAGGTGAGACTCTCCCAAATTAGCACCAGTGCTAGACCAGGAGCAGGGAATCAGTCCCCAGCGTGTCCCCACCTGAGTGAGACCACAGCCCGAGCTGGCAGTGGGGTCTGCACAGTCCCTGGGGTCCCAGCCCCCCGGAGCATCCTATCCTGAACTCCGAGAGCATCCATCCCTCCACCCCTCCATCCTTTCCTCCATCCATCACTGCATCCCTCCCTCCCGTCGCCGGCCGGGCGAGCGCGGAGCGCTGGTGCCATCTCCTGGTGCCACCTCCTGGGCTGCCCTGCCCGCTGCCGGAGGGACCCGCACCCACCACAGCCCCGTTCCCCGGGACACCGAGGCACCCTGAGCACACCCTGGCTGTCACACCCGGCCGAGCAGCGCCGCCCCAGCCTTCCTCCTGCAGGCAGCACCCGCATCTTCCTCAGCTCCCAGTGCCAACCCAGCCGCCAGAGCCTGCCCTGGCTTGGTGAGCGAGAGCATTTCTTCAGACACTGTCCTTGTCACAGCGAGTGATGGGACAAGGGGCAGGGTTAGATGGGACATTAGGGAGAAATTCCTCCCCGTGAGGGTGGCCAGACCCTGGCACAGGTTGTCCAGAGAAGTTGTGGCTGCCTCACAAAAAAGGCCAAAATTGGGTTGGAGCAACTTGGGATAGTGGAAGGTGTCCCTGCCCATGGCAGGAGTTGGATGAGCTTTAAATTTGCTAGATTGCCTTTTTAAAGTCCCTTTAAAAATAAAGTCCCCCCATTGCTAGATAACCTTTTTTAAGTCCCTTCCAACCCAAACCCCTCTACAGTTCCACTATCACAAGGTGCCCAAGACCAAGCCCAGCCCTGCCACAGCCTAGTTAGATCCTGAGAGCTCACTGGATACACAAAATCAGCCCGAGCAGCCAGCACAGCTCACCACTGCTCTCTCCAGCCCCTTCTCAAGCCCTTACAGAATTCCTCACTCACACAGTGGGGCATTAGTGCCTTGAGAACACATCAGTCAATATCTACCTAGTGTTAAAAGCTGGCTCCTCTGTCTGACAAGCCCTGGAGAAGATGGTGAGCCTGCTGCCTCCAAATCACAGCTCAGTTCCTCTTCCAAGGCATCCTAAATCCCAGCTAAAAATAAATGGGCTGTATTGATTTCCTTTTTAAAACTAATGCTGGGGAGTGATGTGTTCTGTGCTCAAGGAAGAGCAAAAGGCATTAGTCACACAGTCACAGCCCTCCAAACCCCCCACAGGTGTAAATAAAACTCACCTCACATCAAACCCCTCCACAGGGTGTGGGGGAGCAGCAGCAGAGCTGTGGGGCTGGTCCAGAGGGCTTGTCCCAGGCTCCAACACTGCTCCAAGCCCCAGCAGGTGACTTTTCAGGCACTTAAAACCCCATTCCTGGTCAGAGGCTATTGAGGTACTGTCCTGGTGGCGACACTGCAAAGTAGCACCAAATGAAGGGACAGGAGAGGTTTACTCACTGTGCTGGTGACACATCCTCATCCTCTGAGGGGAACGGACTCCCCAAAACTGGGGAAGGGGTGCAGACCCTCTATCCAGGCCCAGTATCTACCCAGGGCCACAGCACAGCTGTGAAGAGAAGGAGCAAAAGCTGAAGGCACCTGAATTTAAGGGCAGCCAGGGTGGAGGGTGTGGTGAGAGCCCAGGTGCATCTTGTCAGGACAATCAGCACCCCCTGCCCAGCTGGATGTGTCCTTAAATTAACAGCACCACAAGGGCCAAGTCGGGTTTGTGGGTGGTTGTAGACATGAAACAGGCTCTGGACTGTGCTTCTCCCACCTAATGCAGAGGGAGGCAGCATTCCCAATTTCCCTGCAGCATTCTCTTCCTCCTTGACTCCATCCCAAGCACGTCAGAAGCACCAAACAACCCCTGTGACATCCCACTCTACTCCCCTGGGTGAGCCCAGCACATCTGCCCAGCTGTTCCCAGCCACAGACACCAGGTTCACATCACTTTTGCCCCAAGTCCCCCTGCTCCCGGGGAAAGGGGTGCCTGGCCAGGGCTGCAGTCCTGCCACCTCGGGCCAGCCCCACCCTCCACCTCCAGCTAGGGCACTGCTCCAGCCAGGTCACATCCCAGGGCTTTGTTTCCTTTCCTCTTCTAATCCCTGCAGCACATGGGAAGGCAGATGCTGAGAAGCCAAATCCCAGCAGCATTCATGAATGTGCTCTCTGCTGCCAGCGCCGGATGGGATATTCCTTCCAGAGGAGGAGAGGAATGGGATATTCCTTCCAGGGGCCGAGAGGAATGGGATGTTCCTTCCAGGAGAGGAATGGGATATTCCTTCCAGGAGAGGAGAGAAATGGGATATTCCTTCCAGGAGCTCGCTGCTCTCCTCCCTCTGCTTCCCCAGCTGCTGCTGGTGGGTGGCACAGGGGAGCCAGGCCCTGGCACAAGGCCCAGCCAGGGTGCAGGGTGTAGCTTTGGGGGGAAAAGGCAAGTGGAGGAGCTGGGCTCTGCTGTATTGAAGGGTGCACAGGCAGCCTCTGCCCTGCAGGTGAATGTTGGCATTCCAGGGAAATTGTTGCCAGGGGTGGCTTTGCCCATGCCAAGCAAACACAGCTGTCCATGGGAAGGGCTGTCCCATGGAAAGGGCTCCCAGCTCACCAGCCCTCACAGGGCTCAGATGCAGTGGGTGAGGTGGGGTTCCCGTGACAGATGGGGTGCCCGAGAGGTGCCCATGTGAGCAGGGTGCCCGCAGGCATGGCAGGGCTCTGGGTGGGGGGCTGCAGCTGTGGACCCCCTGGGCAGCCCTCCCCACCTCCCTCTGTACCGGCTGCCCTGGAAACACATCCCAAATAAAGCTGGGCTGGGATAAATAACTGCGTCCGGAGGCCGGCGGGTCAGCCAGCACCGGCAGCAGCAGCAGGAGGAGGAGGAGGAGGGGAGCAGCCAGAAGGGATGGGAGCAGTGGCTGCCTCGAGCACCGGCCCCAGGACTGCAGGAGAAGGAAAGAATTAAATTTTTCTTATTTTTTTTCCATCCTCCAAGTCTCCCCAAGCCTCCAGCCCCCCACGGTGGGCACTCACCAAAGGGCAAGGGCATCCCCCATGCCTGCAAATGGAGCTGGCACTGGAGCTGGGGTTGGAGCTGCCTTGGGGGGAAGGACGAGGGTCCCTGAGCAGAACCAGGCTGCCAGCCCTGCCCGGAGGGCAAAGACACCGCTCAGCCCTGGCCCTGCCCCTCTGCTCGCAGCCAGATGTTGGCTGGGAAAGGGAAAAACAAATCCCCCGCTGCTGCCGGCGGGCCTGGCTGAGGGACGGAAATGTGCTGGCCAGATGTGGGGCACGGGGCTGGGCTCGGGGCTCGCCGAGGGGGTGGCAGCAGCTGCCTGGGGCAGGACTCACTGGGGATGTTCCAGGAAGTTTCCAGCAGAACTTGTGATTTCCTTGTTGGAGGGGAGGAATATAAAAATTTAAATATTTTAAAATGTAAATATTTTAACATTTAAATATTTTGAATATAAAAATGTAAAAAGCAGTGGAAGTTTTCCTCTGTGTTTGCTGTGGACAGATTTGGACAGATATTTTCCCACCAGCCTCCTGCCTGTGGAGTGGACCCTGAGCATCCTTGAGGGGGAGGATACTCAGGTTGCTTGGAACCATTTCCCTGCTCAAGCCTGATGCTCCCATGGCAAAGGGTGATTCATTCCCAGTGGCCCAATGAGCAAAGCAAACCTGAGGACAGAGAGCCTGAAGTAGAGCCAGGGATGCCTGTTGGTGGGCTGGAGGTAGTCCTGGTGTTTTGGGGATTGTCCTGGTGGTTTGGGGATTGTCCTGGTGAGTTGGAGGTGGTTCTGGTGGGTTGGAGATGGTCCTGGTAGGTGGGAGAGGAATGGATGTGCACAGCCCACCTGTTGCTCATGGCATGATGGGGACAGCAGGGATTGAACTCCACCCTGAAGGCTAAAGCCCTGCACCCCCCTCTTCCTTCATCAGGCCCTAAGAGGGGCAAGGAGAGGGGACTGATGAGCACAGACAGAGAGAAAAGCCTCCCAAAGCCCTCAGCAGACCCTAAGATAAAGAGCAGGAAAGGAAAAACTTTGCAAAATTGAATCTGCTCAAATCAGCCGGCATGGCTAATATGAAACCCCCAGACTAAACAGAATTAGCTAATGAACTTACCGAGCCCCTGGCAATTACTCAGAAAAAGTTACTGAAAAAACAGCGCATCCCAGGTTTATTTAATGTCTTTATTAATGATCTGAAAGCAAAAGTAAACAACAAATTAATTATGTTTGCAGATGACTGTACGCTGGAAGGTGTTGCAAATGCTGCCAAAGACGGCAAAGTCACGCTGAGGGCCCTGGAGGGGTTAGAATTAACCCAGCAGGAAACAAGGCACATGTCATCCATCAGCCAAGCGTGGCACGGGGGGAAAAGGGCCTGAAACCCAGGCTTCCATGAGGAAGGAGGGGTGTGCTGCACCAGAGCCAAGGAGGAGGATGGGAGCACCTTTGGATAGGGTTGGAAAGATGGGGCATGAGCAGGGAGCCAGGCTGGGGGGATGCTGAGTGTCCAAAGGGTGGTGGCCTTGTCCTAAATCAGCTTTGCGACAGGAGGAGAAGCTGGAAAGTTCTTTCCCAGTGTTGTGCTAGCACAGCTGGAGTGCTGTGAGCCCTGAGGGCCAAAGGTCAGCATGGCTGCCAGCTGAGAGAGGTGTGAGGTCTGCAGGAACACGGCCAGGGTGGGTAACAGCAGCTTTGGGACCATCAGAGTCACTGATCTGGGTCTGCGTGCGCACCAGGAACTGGCTTTGCTCCCCCAGAAGTGCCGAGGGATCTGTGGAGATTAGCCCAGTGGGTTGGAGCACGGCGCTAATAGCACCAGGCTTTGATCCCTGCACGGGCCGCTCACTGAACAGTCGGATTCGATGATCCTCGTGGGTCGCTTCCAAGCCAGAGTATTTTGGGACTGTGACATCCTGCTCAGCCCTGAGCAGGCGGTGCCTCCGGAGCCGCCCCTCGCACCCCACGTCGGGCTCTGTCCCGCTCCTCCCTCCGTGGCCGGCGGGAACAAGGCTGCTTTCAGGAGCGGGTGTGGGTGGCGAGGGCCTCTAGCTCTTTAAGAGGGGAAAAATTGGGGTTGTAATCTGAGCGAACTTCTCCTTTCTGACAGGCGGGAGAAGTTGCAGGTCCCTCCCTCGCTCCGCTTTATTAAATATAGTAGTAGCGGGAGCCCGGGCTGGAGCAGGCGCCGGCCGAGGCGGTGCCGTCCCGCAGCCCCGGGGACGCGATGGGTGCCCGCGGTGGCATCGCCACCCCCACTCTGCTGCTGCTGCTGCTGCTGGCCGGCCACCCCCGGCCCCTCAGCGCGGGACCCCCTGCCGGAGGTGAGTCCTGTCCCCAAACCGAGAGTGACAATCCTTGGGGATAATCCTGCTCCTGGGAGAGCCGGGGAGGCAGCGGACACGGGTGACCCATGCGGGCTGTCCCTCTCGGGTGGCGGTGCAGTCGCCAGGCTAGCAGCAGCGCTGTGTTTTGGGGCAGGGCGTGTGGGCGAGCGGGGGCTGGAGAGGAGCGGCTCGCAGGGCGGGGGGAGCCTCGCTGGGCGCTTCCCACAGAGGGCACGGTGTGTATGTGCCCCGTGCTCCGTGTGGGACACGGCTCGGAGCAGCACGGTGTGTGTGTGCTCCGTGTGTGTGTGTGTGCTCCGTGTGTGTGTGTGTGCTCCGTGTGGGCTGTGTGTGTGCCCCGTGCTCTGTGTGTGTGTGCTCCGTGTGTGTGTGTGCTCCGTGTGTGTGTGTGCTCCGTGTGGGCTGTGTGTGTGCCCCGTGCTCTGTGTGTGTGTGCTCCGTGTGTGTGCGTGTGCCCCGTGCTCCGTGTGGGCCGTGTGTGTGTGTGTGTGTGTGTGTGTGTGCTCCGCGTGTGTGTGTGCCCCGTGCTCTGTGTGTGTGTGTGCCCCGTGCTCCGTGTGGGACGCGGCTCGCAGCGGCCGCGCTCGGCGCCAGGGGCAGCCGGCCGGGGAAAGGCACCGAGGCTGCCCCGCCAAGCCCGGCGCCACCGGGAGGGAGCTCGCCAGCCCTCCGTGCCCATGTTTGGCCCTGCCACGGGAGCGCCTGCGAGGGCAGCCCCTGTGCAGCCCGGCAGCGGGGGCGGCTGTGTCCCCGCCCGGGCCGCCCGTCAGTGAGTGGCTCACCTCTCCCATCAGCACAGCCCCTGAAGGGTCGTAGGACCACAGGGCTGGGGCTGAGGGTCCCCCCGTGGTGGCACAGGGCTGGCAGCTCCGGCGGGACAGAGGTGTGGGATTTATACCCAGTTTTCTCCGTAGAACAGCCAGGTTTGCACACCCAGCTCTCGTCACGGCCGTGTGTCCAGCCTGAGCATGCTGCCAGCCGTGCCACAGCCCTGCTCCTCCCGGCCTCAGCAGGCTCCACGGCTCTGGACAGGCTCTGTCCCACTGGGTCTGACCCTCCAAGCTGTGCCTGGGCTCTGACTGGTCACTGCATCAGCAGCATCTACAGCTTTGAACTTGAAGGGCATTTAAAAAGCACTTTTGTGTCCCTAACTCACCCCAAAAATGATGTATCATTTCACTGAGGAGTGTCTCTTCCCCAAACTTCCCCCCAGGGAGCAGGACTCTGACCAGCAGAGAGGCAGGAGCTTGCTCTCAGCAGTTCCCAAAGGAATTACTGAAAACCTCCAGCCTTTTGCTTCCTAACCAACTTCTGCATCCAAGCCTGTTTCAGTGCAAGGAGGAGGATGGTCCCAGAGCCCAGCCTTGTGGCCCTCAGCACCTGCAGGGCTGCTGTTGGTCTCCTGCTGTCCCCATTCCCTCCCAGAGAGCAGCTGGCCTCTGGGACATGCTCCTTTCATTACCTTAGGCCTTGTTCTTTCTATTTTTTGTCATGCACCAAAATAGGAGGGTGCCTGGCAAGCTGAGTGGAAAAAGAATCCCTTTTGTTAATGAACAAAGTGGTCTCCTTCCTCCCAGCCCTGACCTTTCCATCCCGGGATGGGATTTCCCCACATGGATCTGTTGCTTGTGCAGTGTCCAGGGTGGGTCTGAGGGCTGCCCTGGCAGTCCCAAATTTTTTCATGGGGCTGGAGAAACCCCAAAAAAAACCCAAAATCCCCATGGCTTTCAGTGAGAGCCCCAGACTGACATCCCTAGGTGACTCGCCCATGGCTCTGGGGATCAGTGGGCACCTCCCTGGTCAACACGTGGGGCTGGGGAGGAAAAGGGGGTTTACCCTCATGTTCAAATGCTGGTGACTGTCTCTGCATTGGGCTGGAACAGATGTGCCAGCTGTGACCCTGGGCCTGGGCAGCAGCTTCCCACCAGCTCCTGCAGCTGAGAACATCCCTGCTGAGCCCAGCAGTGCTCATTCCAGCTGTTCCCATGGGCTGCCCACTGTGGAACATCCCCTGTTCCCATCAGGGGAAGCCATGAGCAGCATGCTGAGTATAGGGCTGAGGTTTTTGGGGTGAAGCCTGTGTTTTGTGTTCCCTCCAAGCTCAGGTTCAGGAACCCAGGCCTTCCTGCCCAGCCCAGCATGGGAAAAGTCATCATCCACTTCATCAAATACAGGATTATACCAAAAAGAAAAAACACTCATAAAACTTGTCCTTTTGACATCAGAGTGTGAAGCTTTATAAACTGTTTTTCGACAGCCTGGCTCCCCTCTGATCCTCAGTGAGTTTACCCACAGGCTGGGCTCCCCTTTCCCCAAAATCCCTGTTAGTGGAGGTTTGGAGTGAGGGAGAGAATTGGATGTGTGGACTCCCCATGAGCAGCGTTCACCCCAAGATTTCAGCAAGTGGTGCCAAAAATGTGACACCCTCCAAAGTTTAGGCAGACCCCAAGGCAGTGATGGGGTCCTGGGGAGGCAGGAGGGATCCTGGCATATCCAGGATCCTGCCCATGGACAGGGAGCAGTGTCTGGGACACCCTGGGGTGTCCATCCAGGATCCCTTCTGCTCTCTCCGCGTTCCTCAGCTCCACGGAGCCACCTTGGCTCTTCCTTTCCTCCACTTTTGGAAATCTGACTGATTTATTCAAACTTTCTTTTTTATGGCCGCGCCACATGTTTTAAGGTCATAGCTCAAAGCAGCTGGAAAAGTTTCCAGCTGATGGGAAAGAACAGGAAAAATGCTGAAAAGGGGGGAGAACACAAACTGGTATCGTGGGAATCGGGGAGGAATATTCTTGTCTCACTCTTATATTTAGCAACAGAGAGCTGTGGGCAAAAATATAGTAAGTACATTCCTGCAGGATTGCAGGATAGGGTTAAGCTCACCCCGAGGAGCTCATGTCAGGTTGAAGGCTGGACAGGAACAGGGCCTGGGAGGGGGAGCCTGCGTGCCTAAATAAAGCTCCAAGCACAGACTGTTCACAGCAGGCCCTGGCCCAGCCCAGCCTCGGCTCCCCGGGGCTGCTCCCCGGCCCTTTCCAGGTGCTGGGCTCGCTTTGTCTCCTTTTTGGGAAAGCTGAGTGTGAGCATCACCCCCAGCCTTCAGCTGGGACACTCCTGGAAACTCCTGTGCCCTTCCCAGCTCTCACCTGGGCGTCCCAAGCCTCATTTGCCACCAGCCCCTTCAGCATCTGCATCTCCAAACCCTTGAGACACAGAGAGATGAGGTGCCCACCAGAGCTCCCTCAGTCCCAAACCAGCCCTTCTGAGCTGTATCCATCGTGCCCTGTGTTTGGTTGGACACTGCCATGCTGCACTGGCATGGGAAACTCCTCAGACCTTTCCTGAGGTAAATAGACCAAAAAAAGGGAGGTCGAGTTTACCAATGTAATATACTGGTTATATATATAATATGTATATATGTATTAAAAATAGATTACCAATATAAAAATATATTGGTTGTATATATTATATATATAATATATATATATATATATATATATATATTTAAAAATATATTACCAATACAATATATTGACCAATACAGCAGAATGTTGTTAGGTATTGTTATATGAGGATAATTTATCATTTTTAGTCTGTTGTATTGACAGAATATTAATATATTCCATGAAGCATATCCCCAATATGTTCTATGAAGTCAGAGAACCTTTCACAAAGCCTTTTGCAAAGCAAAGCTGAGAGTCAGGGCAGCACTGGGATCTGCAAAGCCAGGCTAAAATCCATAGGAGCAGGGCTGCTGCAGCTCTTCCCAACCCCAGGACAGGGAACATGCATTTGCTGCCTGGTTTGTCAGCATTGCCTGTCCTTTACCCTCAGGACAGACCAAACAGGGCCTCTCAGCTGGCATCAGGGTGGGGTGGGGGATGTTTGTGCCCTGGGCTGTGGATGCAGGAGGGTGACAAATGCCCATTTTCCATCCCCGTTCCCCGGGTGTGCCGCCCATGGCTCCAGGCAGTGCCTCTGGGAGCTGCCCTGTGCCCAGGGACTGCCCTGGCTGCCTGACAGCCCCGAGAAGGGTTCCAAAAACTGCTGGGAGTGGAGAGAGTGATGGGGCAAACACGGTTTGGAGGTGGCCAGGCCCATCACGTGCCTCCCAGACAGGGAGACAGAGAAGCAACACTGGATCCATCACCATGACTCACTGGCTGGGGAAAGAGCTGTGAGTCAGCTGGGGATGGCCCTGTGAATCCCTGCTGCTACTTTTGCCCAAGTCTTGGCTTTCTGGAAGTTGTTTTTCCTCTGTGCTGCAGGCAGGCGAGGCATGGGAGGGTTTGGAGCCACCAAGAGCTCGTGGTGCCATCCCCAGCCGTGTTGATGGGTGCTCCCCATCCTCGACCACCTCACAGCCCTGGCGTGGTGCAGCCCTGGCAGAGAGAGGGGCGGGCAGCAGGAATTTCCCATTCCCTTTCCCAGCCTCTGGTTAACTGAGCTTCAGAAGGGCTTCAAGGTTTTCAACATCCCATCCCACAGAAATTTCTGAGCCCACCAGGGTCATTTCCTCTGGGAGCTTGGGAGAAGAGAGGGAAGTCTTGGCCCGAGGTGGATGTGGCTGAGAAAGCCCTGCAGCCCTGGGAGGGGATGTGAGCACCGGCCTCCACACCCCCACAGCCCCCCAGCCAGGCCTCCCCCCGGGCTACAAATAGAGCAGGCATTTATTTTCTCTATAAACATCACCCCAGAGGGTGTTTCTCATGGATGGAAAAGTCAGGGATAGCAGGAGTGGGGAGGGGGACCTCTGGAAGGGTGGGGGAAGAGAGGACTGGACAGGACAGGAGAGGACCAAGCTTTCAGCTCTAGAAGGAGCGGGGAAAAAGAAAATACTCATTTTCTTTGCAGACAGTTTAGCATGTCAGCCCCAGAGGAGCAAAAAATGTCCTCTCTTTCCCCCATCTCTGTCCGTGGAGACACTTTTCTCTGCCCCTCACAGCATTCAGGATCACCTAAAGCTCATCCTGGCCATGGTCCCTGGTGCACTGTGGGGTGCAGGGTGCTGTGGGTGCTGCCTTACCAGCACAACTAAAGCTGAATAACCCAAATTTACACATTTTACACCGCAATTGCACGTTTTGCCATCCCTCTTGACACATTTCCCCATCCCTGCATGCTGCAGTTAAGGCAAGCAGGTATCTTCTGGCGAGGTTTCAAGGCTCCTGCTCGTGCTCATTCTTCCCCCGCAATTTTGGCTGATAACTCCCCCCATCCTGGCGCGTCGGGAGCCACTTGACACCAGCGGGGCTGGGAACCATCAGAGCCGGGCGGCTGGAGCCGGCCCCTGTGCCGCGGGCTGTTTGTTGACAGCAGGCAGGATCTCTCCGGTAACACCGAGCTGCTCCAGGCTGTCTGTGAGCATCCCTGGCCCGGCTGCTCCCGTACCCCCGCCAGCTCCTTCCCTCACTGAGCTTGGGAACAGCCACTGGCAGGGATGGGGTTCAGGGATCTGCAGGTGGGATGTGCACCAGGGGCTGGCTGGGATTGTCCCCTCCTGTGCCACCACATGCTCTTCCTCAGCTCTGCAAGCTTCTCCTCAGCTGGATGGGGTGAGGAGCACGGTGGCAGCGGGTGCCAGGATGGGCAGGGTGGGGCTGGAAGACCTGCCAGCCTGTGAGACAGGGGAAGAGGGCTTGGGAGAGAGAAAAAAGACAGAAAGAAATAGAACAAAACCCGACTTCGAATGGTTTGGAAACCACGTCCTCTGGGGCTGATACAATATTTCCAGGCCAACTTCTCCTGGCAGCGGGAGCCTGAGCGAGCCTGAGTCACGCTGCAGGGGACGGCACAAAAGCCCCATTGAGCCTCCTGCTTCCCCAAATCCTCCCACTTTCTCCCCCCGCTTCACTTCCCAGGGCAAACACTCCAAACTCTGCTTCCAGCTTGGGCTGATTCCTTCAGTCCCTCCGGAGCCATTGAGTCACTCATCGTTAAAAGCTCTGCATCCCTGCTCTGCTGCTGCCAGGCTTTGGGGGCACAGCTCTTCCCCAAAGCACTGTGACCTTTGTGGGGGGTTTCAGGCTGGCTCCCAGCTCCTGGCCCTCCCCTCCATGGCTCTGCATCTGGCTGAGCAGGAGAGCTCAGGAAATACCATCAGCTTTAGGGCTGTGCTTGAATCATCGTAAAACCATGCTGGATAAGCGATGGAGCTCTGGAGCTCTAGCCAAGCCTCCTGGACCCTGCTTTATGGCCTCCCTGCTGTATCACAGCTCCTAAGGATGGGGAAGGCAGGCAGGAGCAGGCACAGGCGCTGGGCAGGGGTTGGGAGCTGGCAGGACACGGGAAGGTACAAGCAGCCCCCTCCCAGACAGCACAGAATTAGCAGGGGGCATGTTCTCATGTTTTCATGTTTTCCCCTGACCCCAGAGTCCGTGGGCTGTGAAAAGGCTGTTTTTTCCCCAAAGCTGTCAGGCTGGGGAAGGCGAGCGCAGAGCAGCTGGCCAGGGAACGGGGAAGAGGAACTGAAGGAATAAACACAGGAGGAGGGGTTCAAAGCAGCGTGGTGCAGCCAGAGGCCACCCGGGTGGGATGGGGGCAAAGCAAAGCACCCTGGCCAGGACTCTCCTCCCACGCCCAAAGCAAGGGTGATGGCACTTGTGGTGGTCGGCAGCCCTGGGAAGGTGACCAGAGCTGGGAAGGTGACCAGCCATGGCTTTCCTGGTGGTTTTGTGGGTGCTGCTTTCCAGCAATCTCTGCTGGCCAGCACTCCTGGAAAGCAGCGGCCCCTGGGAGCCCCGCCGTGAGGAAGGGCCAGATGGAGGGGGAGGCGAGAACCAGAGCACTGATTCCCATTGCTGGGGCTGGAAAAGCACGCACAGCCCTGGCTCAGGATGTGGGAGCAGCCATCCCTGGAATCACTGGGACTGGGAATAAAAGGAAAAGTCCTTCTTGGTGCCAGGAGCTGTCACAGCAGGGATGGATCTGTGCCTGTGACTACCCATCCCATAAATCTTGAGGCAGAACCCCAGTCTTTCCTGGGGCAGGCACAAGGGGACTGTGGTGTGATCCCTGCCGGGTTTGAATGCCCTTGCTGCAGACTAAACCCAGCTCATCTCCATTGCACTGGGATCTCTTTGCTGTGGAGACCCAGGTGGGTGCTCAGCTCGGGTCTCAGGGCATGTCTGAAGGCAGCAGCCCCCCATTTGTCCCCCCAGCAGAGCCCCAGCCAAAGCTGCGCACTACGGTGTTTGCCTTAACCTCCTCGCAGGCTGCTCATTTCCTTCCCTGGCCATAAATAAAACCACACCATAAAACGAAGGGAATGTGGAGCATAATGAAGCCTTTCTCCAAAAGCCCGTTGGATCCCTTCCTCCCGTGGCCCCTCCACCCTGTGTGGGGACGGGGCACAGCCCAGCTCCAGCTCTGGGGGGCTGCAGGTCCCATTGGGCATCAGAGCCCCAGGATGGGGACAAGGGAGCCGAGCCCCCAGGACCACCCACGGTGCTGGTCCTGCCCACCCAGCGGGATGGGAGCCTTGAGCTCACACTGCGGGGGGAACAGGAGGGGACCGAGCTGCTGAGCAGCATCCCCAGCGCTGGGCAGCCACCCCTGAGCCCTTCCAGTGCTGTTCACATGGCCCAGCTCCTCTGCTGTTGGCATTGCCCTGAACCCCTCGGGTATTTTCACCCCCCGAATCTCTCCCATGTTCACATCCCCCGAATCTCTCCGGGGTTCACATCCCCCCAATCTCTCCAGTACTCACATCCCACAGCCCCTCCGCCCTTTGCACAGCCGATGGACGTGCAGCACAATGAGGCTGGCAGTGGGTGACCTCACTACCTTAAAAGTCACACAAATTAAAAAAACCATCCCCAAACAACTCAGAGAACCTCCAAACCAGCTCCGTGGTTGAGGCTGTGGAGAAGGATGGCAGCAGGCTGCCCAGTGGCGGCCCGGCAGCGGGCACAGCCCAGGGGCCGCCTGTTGGCACAGGGGAATGGCAGGAAGGAGGGCAGCCGGCGGGCAGGGCCGCACCAGCGGCCGCACAAGCCCGGGGCTGTTCGGGCAACAAGGAGCTTTCACTGCCCGGCTGTTTTTCCACCGCTGGAAAAGCGGTGTGGCCGGGATGGGAAGCGGCTGCGAACACAGGGAGCCTTTCAGGGGGGCGCGTGCGTCTGCACGGGGCTCTCCTGGCACCGCTGCGCTCATTAAAGAGCTGCTTTAATGAATTCCAGTCGCCTCCCTGCAAACACAGCTGGTCCTGGCCCCCACCTGCCCCACCGCAGCCTGAATGGAGCCTTGTTGAGCATCCAGCCCCCGGCTCCACACCCGATCCTCGGGCAGGCTTTGCTCCGCTCCTTCCTCCTCAGCCTCGGTGTCCTGCCGTGGCCAGAGCGATGGGGACCCTGCAGCCCCTCAGCTGTACCCCGAGCTGCTCCTCTTGCCCCCCAGAATGCTGTCCTAGGATGCCCCAGGCTGGGGTGGGAGCCTTGGGCAGGGCAGCAGCCCCTCACTAGCCCCGTGCCCTCCATACACCCAGGACTGTCCCTGCTGCACAAACCCTCCGTGCCCAGGGCCGCTCCTCTCTGCGCTGAGCTTTCCCAGCTCTTCCCTTCGCCTGGGCCTGGACTTGGCGCCTTCAGCCTCCTACGTGCAGGGAAGGAGCTGGGAGAAGTTTCTGTGCTGTGATGCGTGTTAAAAACACAAAGGAGAGCCCAAAACAGCCTCGCTGAGCCCCAAACACTCGGAGAGCCTCCTGAGCGGATGGGGATCCTCCCCAGGCTCTGCTCCTGCTCCCCCAGGCAGAAAATTCCCTGAGCACCAAAGAAGCCGCTGCTGGAGAGGCCAGACCAGCCGTGTTTTCAGCTGGAGAGCAGGGGAAGAGGGCCAGAGCTCCCGGGGCCGGCGCGTGGCTGGAGGCCGCTGGGGCAGGCCCGGCTCGCACGGAGGCCTCGCTGTTTGCAGGCCCAGAACAGGGGCCTTGCTCCCAGAGCCCTCTTAGAGCTCTTGGCTCATCTCCTTGTTTTATTCCGTACAAAAAAAAAGAAAAAAAACCACCTCAAACCCAAGTGACACTGCAGTCTATAATCTGCTGGCTGCTGGCTGGCTGCTCGGAAACTGTGACGGAGGAGGCTGCTCTCGCCTCCTCGTCAACGCCTTTCAATCGGCTTGGCAAGGCACCCATGCTGATTTCCTGTGGGACGCAGCAAGATGGGAATGTCAATTGTTTTTATCCGGGGTGAGTGGGACATCTGGGGTGTCCACTCCAACCCGTGGCCAGGATTTGGGGAACTCTTGCTCCCCATGGCAGGAGAGGAGGGGTCCCCTTGGGCATCTGCATCCAGGGATGAGGGGCACAACACTCCTGCGGTATGATGGTGGCAGCCTTTGATGACTTGAGATAGGTGCTTTTGGGGCATGGGAACTCATCCTCATGGGATGATCCCAGCAGCTCACCTGAGCCTGCCCAGGATGGGGGTGGGTGCCTGGAAGTCCCTGCTTGCTTCAGGTGATGGACCAGGATGGGGCACCCTGTCCCATGGAGGCTCCTGCAGAGCAAAATGCATTTCCAAAAAAAAAAACCCAAAAATCCATGTTTTCTGCGTCTTTTCCAAAGTGGAGGGCAAGGAAGAGGGGAGATAGAGGTGAGAAGCTGCAGGTCCCTTGTGAAAGTGAAATGTCACAGGCTAAGTGGTTTCACATCCTGGCTGGGCTGATGAGGGAGGAGGAGAGTGGCCCTGAAATAAAGCAGGAATTTGGGAGGACAAACAACAGTAACTGCCTCTGCTGCTGGAGAAAAATTTCAGCGCCTCCTGGATCCAGGCAAGGGTCCTTCCTCCTCCCCAACAAACAGCACCACTCCCCTAGGCATCCGCACCTCTGGGAGGTTTTTATTATTAGAATTTTATGAGAGAACAAGGAAAACATTTCTGGCAGCTTTGGTGGAGTGCAGGCAGGACAAAATGTGCTGGCTGCAGGAGCTGGTGCCCCCTGGCACACTGGAAAACAAACTGGCCTTGCTGGAGCAACCCCAAACCCTCATCCCCAGCACCCACAGCGAGACACTGCCCAGCCCCTGGCGGGCATGGGAGCTGCTGGTGAGTCCAGCCCAGCCAAGCTTTCCCTCCCTGTGAGAGCAGCCACTCAGTACCCATCTGAAAAACATTTTTGAATTAGGGGAAGCCACTAAAATGTAGCAAAATCCCAGTGGGAGCTGGAGCATGGAGCATGCTCAGGGAAGCTCATTGGGAGGCAGCACATAACGTCCATGGATGTCTCTGGGGACCACGTGTGCCTGTGGTTGTGCAAGGAGGGACAGGAACATTCCCTTTTCCACTGTGCCACGTCACTCCTGGTCACCAAGCCCCAGGACAAGGCGGTGCTGAGAGCCCCAGCACCCACCACCACCCTTGGCCGCTGGGCAAGGCTGGTTTTGCTGGACCATGGGAAGGAGGGAGAAGGTCAGGGAAGGACAGAGCCCTGCAGAGAACAGAACAGCTCCTCTGAGTCACTGGCTGCGCTGGAGAGGACAAGGAAGCCAAAGTGCCCCATGCCAGCAGCAGGCACCCTGACAGCCTTGCCCTGGGCTGGGCAAAGGGCTCGGTCTTGCAGCAAAGGCCAAATATTTCCATGGTGCCATTTCCTCCCTGTCCAGAACGGGTGGGGTGATGGTCCTTTGCAACACCCACGTCATCCTCCCAGACCACAGGGGAAAACTGAGGCACTTTCTTCTGCTGCCAGTGGCAGGAAATGATTTTTTTGTGGTGTCCCGGACAAGGAGGTCTCCCCATTCCCAAAGGGCTCAGGAAAGCTTCCCCCAGGCACTGCAGGGCTCAGCTCTGAAGAAAATGGGAAAAGTTAAATCAGAGTGTTCCGACTCTGTCTCTGCCACTCCAACTTTTGCCATCACCTCTACAGATGGTCCCCTTCCAAATGCCTCAGTGACTGTGGCTGTCCTGCAGGGTTGGGTTTTCACTTAGTGCACCACCCTGTGAGCAAAGCCTGCATTGCCCATTCCCAGCCTGGTCATCCCACAGAAACTTGGGTAAGAGGAAAATGCATCCAGGGAAACAATTTTAAGAACAGATGTGGGTGTTTATACCCAGACCTCACTGTGCAGAAGATTGGTGTCACCCCAGCATCCAACATCCATCCCTGCCTCCTCCAAAAAAGATCAGGGGCTGGGACCCTGAAAACCAAATTCCTGTTCTAGTTCAGCAAGACAGATCTGGGACCCCAAACCAAAGTGTAGTTCACCCACTGGGTGGATCTGATAAGTGCTCTAGGAAAGCACAGCAGGAAAGCTTCACACATATAAACTCCAGCAGAGCCTGTGACTACATATGGACTGAAAATGTGCATTTGCCCCCGTCCCTGACATATCCTCCCCAAACATTTCCAGCTTACAGGGCTGCAGTGTTTATGCTTAAGCACAGAGCTTTGCCACAGCCAAGCAGGATGGGTGGCTGCAGGCCCCAGCCACACACATTTGACATGTGTGAGATGCACATGCATGCATTGAGTCAGCTAAAAACTAAAAGCGCTCTAAAATTAAGCCTGGCCACTCCCTGTACTCTTAATCCTGCACTCTCCTGCCTCTGCCCTGTGACACAGTCTGTCATTTCATGACCACATGCCATTGAGCTGAGTCCTCCAGGGCTGATGCACACTGGGTGTTGAACGTGTTCCAGCTGCATCTCCAGGCACCCACTTTGAGCTGAGGTTTCCATCCACTGTCACATCCACCTATGGATCACTGACACTCCTGTTTATTCCTCCTGCACTGAGGAGAAACACAGTTCCTTTAATCAGAAGGTACTGAGGCCCTGCCACAGGTTGCCCAGAGAAGCTCTGGCTGCCCCATCCCTGGAGGTGTCCAAGGCCAGGTTGGACAGGGCTTGGAGCAACCTGGGACAGTGGAAAATTTCTGCGTCTTTTCCAAAGTGGAGGGCAAGGAAGAGGGGAGATAGAGGTGAGAAGCTGCAGGTCCCTTGTGAAAGTGAAATGTCATAGGCCTTAGCAGGGGACTTGGACTAGATGAGCTTTAAGTTTCCTTCCAACCCAAGCCCATTCTAGGATATCTTTAGGAAAATCAGAAAAACAGACTCTCCCGCAAGGGCCTTTTTAGGCTGCTGGACTCCAGCAACCTGTCAGACGGCAAACAAGGGAAGGGCTGATGGATGGGCTCCATAACCACAGCACCCACCTGGACGGGGCTTGCAGGAGGTGTCCTTCCCTGCCTGACCTTTCTCCCTTCTCTCCCCAGCCTCTTTCTTCGGGGACAGCTTCGTGGAGATGCCGCTGTCGGACGCGTCGCGCGCGGTGCGGCTGCGGCTGCAGCTGTTCACCAGCCAGGGCAACGGGCTGCTCTTCCTGGCTGCCGGCCAGCCCGACCACCTCCTGCTCCAGCTGCGAGCCGGCCGCCTGCAGGTCAGCACCCCCCTCTCCATGGGCTGGGGGCTCTGTCATGGCTCAAAGTGTACATATATGGGAGTGTGATTTCACAGAATCACAGAATGATGAGGTTGGAAGGGACCTCTAAGATCATCGGGTCCAACCTGTGCCCTAACACCTCACCTAGACTATAGCACCAAGTGCCATGTCCAGTCTTTTTTTAAACACATCCAGAGATGGTGATTCTACCACCTCCTTGGGAAGAGCATTCAAGTACTTTATTATTCTTCTGCTGAATTTTTTTCCTAATATCCAACCTATCCCTTCCCTGATGTAGCTGGAGACTGTGTCCTCCTCACTTCATCCAGTGAGAGGATGAAGGGGCAGCCCAGCTGCCAGGACCCCTGACAGGGAGCTCCAAGAGGAGAGTGGACACAGTCTTGGAAGATTTGGTTAAATACAGAGAACCAGGCTCCATCTGGGGAAGCTGCTGACCCACTGCCTGGGTGATGCTGGGGGTGATCAAAGGGACACCCCGACACTGGCACCCCGAGTGCATTGCGTGGTCAGACACAGTGCACAGCACCCTCAGTGTGAGGAGGTGAGACACAGAGGATCCAGGGGAAAAAAAGAGATCTCCCTTGTCCCAGCTGGAACATGGGAAGCAATCAAGACAGAGCAATAAAATTCCCTGTTGTGGTTATGGTATTGGCATCCACCATGAAGGAAAAAGAGCAGGGAGCATCCGAGGCACACATCCTGCCTCTCCTGCAGCCTGGGCTGGGCTACCAATCACATTAAACCAAAGCAAAAGAGCCAGAGAGCCACTGGCCAGAGGTGTCCCTAATGCAGGCCATGTGTCTCACCAGCTAAACCTCTACTTAGGCAGGCTCCAGGCTGCTGCCCACGAGGAGCAAAGCCTGCTATTTTCCCTGCCAGTTCCCAGGGAAAGGGCTGGAAGCAGCCCAGGTTGCAAGGATGGAGGGCAGTGGGCAAGACAGGGCAGGGAAGGAGGAGCCAGCATCTGGCAGGGCTGCTCTGTGAGGGGAGAGGAAAAGCCCAGCTGTGGGACTGGGAGATGGAGGAGCCCAGCCCTGAGACTCGGTTTTGCTGAGAATGAGTGAAAAATTAGAGAAATTCAGAGAGCAGGATGAAGAAGGCAGGCCCATGGGGAGGATGAAGGAGGAGCACATCCAGAGGTGGAGGGGTGAACCAAGGGACCAAAACCCTTGCGAGCACCTGGGTGTGGGTCCATGCAGGTGCTACTGGAAGGTGGAGAGGTCCCGCTTGAGCTGAGGATTTTGTGTCTTTCCCTGCAGGCCAGGCTGCAGTTGGGCTCGGAGGAGGTGACCTTGCAGTCCCCAGCAGGGCTACAGCTTGATAACCTGGCAGTGCACGACGTGGAGCTGCTGGTGGAAGATGGCAGGATGACACTGACCATCGATGGCCTCTTCAACAGCTCTGCAGACATCGCAGGGCCAGCGAGGGAGCTGGACATCCAGCACGGCCTCTATGCCGGCGGGACGGGCAGGCTGGACCTGCCCTACCTTGCCCAGGCCAGCCCTCCCTTCAGGGGGTGCCTTCACTCGGTGACATTCAACGGCCTGGATGTCCTCTCCCATCTGTCTGCTGATGGCAGCTCCAAGACCTTCCACCATGTCCAGGAAGGGTGCAGCACACAGTTCTCTGCAGAGCCTGAGGAGCCATTCGGCTTCCCGGGGCCACACTCCTACATTGCATTCCCCACGTGGGACGCAAGGCAGGAGGCGACCATCGAGTTTGTGATAACGACGAGCATCACCCAGGCACCCCTCATCTACCACGCAGGGCTGGAGAATGACTTCTTCTACCTGGAGATCTCCAATGGGCGCCTGCGAGGGTTTGTGGAGAAGGGGAACGGCGTCATCGTCCTGCACAACAACGTCTTCATCAGCGACGAGCAGCAACACTACGTCAAGGTCCACACAGACATCCACAAGTTTGAGATACTGATCGATTACTATGCTTCATCCACGTCCAACCGGGGCATCAACAACTACCTGGACCTTCAGGGAAACCTCTTCATTGGAGGTATGGATGAAAAAGCTTTGCAGAGGCTGAGGGAGCACCATCTTTCTTTCATCTCGTTGTGGACCATGACCAACCACTCGTTTGTTGGCTGCTTGGAGGACCTCCGGATAAACATGCAGAGGAGGAGCCTGCAGGATGCTGTGATCACAAAGGACATCACAGTAGGCTGTGGGAAGCAGGACCACTACTGGGACTATGAGGAGGTGTATGAGCAGGATGAGGCATCCACTTCCCCACCTCCAAATGGCTTTTCTGGAGCACCAGGCCTGGTGGTGGAGCCATGCCGGCCCGACAGCAGCTTCCCACCCGCCTTTGCCAACATCAGCAGGCTGCTGCACGTCAGCCCCCTCATCGTCTCCGAAGGGGGCATGGCCTACCTGGAGTGGAAACACGCCCAGCCTACGGTAGACTTGAGCCTGGCCAACATCCGTCAGTCCCAAATCCTCTTCAGCATCACCAGTGACCCCAGGCACGGCCAGCTGGAGCTGGACATTCCCGGGTCCAGGAGCAGAAGGAAGTTCACCCTGTTAGACATTGTGAATCGGAAAGTCAGGTACATCCACGATGGCTCCGAAGGGCCCATGGACCAGCTGATGCTGGAGGTGACAGTGACCACCCAGCAAGGGGTCCCAGAGTGCCTGCGGCAGGGGCAGGTGTACCTGCTGCCCATCATGATCAACCCTGTCAACGATGCCCCACAGGTGATCTTCCCCCATGGGAACCACATGACAATCCTGAAGCACACACGGAAACACCTGACCACCGACATCCTGCAGGTCCTGGATGATGACTCGTCCTGCGATGACCTCGAGTTCCAGCTGCACAGTCAGCAGATGGAGGAGGGCTATGTGGAGCTAGACTTCCACCCTGGAGTGCCCATTGAAGAGTTCTCCTGCAGGGACCTGGAAGCTGGCAACGTGGTCTATGTGCACCAGGGTGGGACAAACATACAGCTCACCTTGCAGGTGAGTGATGGCGCCGTGCCAAGCCCCATTGCCACCCTGAGGATCCTGGCCATTGATCCTGAGATCCGCCTGCTCAATAACACCGGCCTCTCCCTCTCCCAAGGAGGGGCTGCACGCATCACCACAGCCAACCTGTCTGTGGAGACCAACGCCGTGGAACAACGGGTCTCCATCCTGTACATCCTCACGGAGCCTCTGAAGTATGGTGAGGTCCAGAAGCAAGGGAGCATGGGAGGGGAATGGAAAAAAGTCGAGTCCTTCCACCAACAAGACCTGGAGCAAGGGCGCATCCAGTATTTTAGCACAGACCCGGAGCACCGTCTGGAAGACAGCGTGGAGGAGGTGAGATTCAAAGTCCAGGTGGGGCAGAAGGTCTTGCCAAACAACACCTTCCTCATAAGGATTAAAAGAGCTACCATTAAGATGAGGACCATGGCTCCCCTCCAGATGAAGAATAAGCGGCACAGAAATATCACCAGCAAGGAGCTGGAGGCAATGCTGGAAGATCCAAACTCTGCCCCAGTTCCCTTCCACTACATGATCATCCAGGCTCCCAAAAAGGGAAACCTGGAGCTGCTTGGCAACAGGCTGACTGAAGGTTTTGGATTTACTGAAGAGGACCTGCAGGACAACCGCCTGAGCTACAGCGTGACCATCAGGAACTCCCAGCAAGCTGAGGACTTCTTCCAGTTCCGCGTCCATGCTGGTGAGCAGCACTCGCCCGTCTACACCTACAGAATCAGCATTGGTGGGGACCCCGATGCACCAAATTTGACCAACGTGCTGCTGACCGTGCCGGAAGGCGGACAGGCCGTCATCTCCAAGGATCACTTGTTTGTGCAGAGCGTGAACAGCATGGACTACGTCTATGAGGTGATTGAGGGGCCAGCGCACGGGAGGCTGGCCTGGGCTGCGTCCCACGGCTGGGCCTCCCTGGAGGAGATCACCGAGTTCACCAACGACGACATCCTGCAGCGCCGGCTGCTGTACCAGCACGATGACTCTGAGACGCTGGAGGACGACATCCCCTTCGTAGCCATCAGGCAGGGCGAGGGCAGTGCTGGGTCTGAGGCCGAGGAGGTGAGGGGCGTGTTCAGGGTCTCCATCCAGCCCGTCAATGACCACAGCCCTGTCCGGGCGGTGAACAGAGTCTTCAACGTGGTGCGCAATGGGCAGCACCTGCTGACCACTGACCACATCGCCTTCACTGACAAGGACTCTGGCTTCTCCGACGCGCAGCTGGTGCTGACCAGGAAGGACATCTTGTTCGGCAGCATTGTGTCTGTCGATGACAGGCGCCACCAGGTCTATCGGTTCACACAGGATGACTTGAGGAAGAAGAAGATCCTCTTTGTCCATTCCGGCGCTGACCGGGGCTGGATCCAGCTGCAGGTCTCGGATGGCCTCCACCAAACCACAGCCCTCCTGGAAGTGCAGGCATCTGACCCCTACATCAGAATAGTCAACAACACTGGTCTGGTCATCCACCAGGGCACCCAGGGGAGCATTGACTCCTCTGTCCTCAGCCTGGAGACCAACATGGACATCAGGTCAGATGAAGAGATACGGTTCCTAATAACCACGCCCCCAAGGTGGGGGACTATACTGAGAGGGGAGCAGCCAGTCATGGCCTTCTCCCAGAGGGACCTGCTGGCTGGAGAGATCTCCTACCACCACAACGGGAGCAGGAACACCCGGGATGAGCTCCAGTTCACTGTAGAAGCAAATGAGGTGGCAGTGGAGGACACACTGGCCATCAGCGTGTTCTTGGAGACCCACCCCAGCCCCCTGAGCATAGTTAACCACAAGGAGATCTATGTTTTCCAGGGGGAAGCATCTGGGATCAAGGAGGAGGACTTAATGGTGAGTATCCCCTTCTCTAGTCATTCCCCATGCCTGTATGACTTCCGTGGCCACCAAACCAGGATGGCCACCCCCAGTACTCCATTTTACTCCCACCTGCTCAGAGCCAAGGCCTTTGTCAGGCTTTGCCCGGGGGGCAAAGAGAGAGGGCTTCAGGCATGGCCTCAGTAAGGTGGTTCTTGCAGTCCATCCCACAGCAAAGCTTTGAGGGATGGATTGCACAGCAGGTGGGCTGTGGGGCAGCCCAGCCTCAGTTTCCAGCCCTCCCACTCATGCCTCATCTCCCCACACTCCCAGGTTACCCATGAAGAGATACCTTCCCAAGACATAGTCTACCTGGTGAGCAGGCCCCCAGCCTCCGGCTTCCTGGCAATGCTTCAGCACAGTCAGGACATGAATGAGCAGCCCAGCCTGGACCCCATCCAGTCCTTCACCCAGGAGGACATCAACAATGGCAGAGTCCTCTACCTCCACTCCAAGCCCAGCAAGGAGCGTGACCAGTTTGTCCTGGACATCACCGCCCGCGGCGCAGACCCTCTGGAGGGGGTGGTGGTCAGCCTGGTTGTGCTGCCCATCACCGTCCCCTTGGATGTCCATAACATCACAGTGCCAGGAGGTGGCTCTGCCATCATCTCCTCGAGCATCCTCCGCATTCCCAACGCCCACTACCCAGCTCTCGTCCTGGAGTTCAGGGTGTTGGAGCCCCCCCGGTTTGGCACCCTCCTGAGCAGCCAGCGGCCCGAGCAGGGCAGGCTGCACAGCTTCACCTGGAGCGAGGTACAGCACCCACCTGCCCACCAGGCTGCTTTCCCAGGGGTTTGGGGACAGCTTGGGGTGGCCTCCAGCCCCCAGCCACACTAGGAGGTTGGGGTGGGCTGCAGGAGTCCTCTCCCCATCGGAAGGGATGGAGGTATTTGGGGTGGGGGGTTTGCTCTGCAGCCTCAGATACGGGATAAGGGATACGGGGTGGGGATGCAGGCAGAGCACCCATGCTGGGCTCCAATTCTGCTTCCCACAGAGAACCCACAGAGTTATTACCCCTGAGCTTGTAGTGGGTTGCCATCATCCTCCCGGGACGGTTCAGGGTCACCTCCCCAGAGGGGCCGGTGGGCTGTGTCCTCCGTGGAGGATCACCTGGCCCTCGCCCCGCAGGTGGAGAACCAGCAGATCCAGTACAGGCAGGATGGTCGCGGATCCCTCAGTGACAGTTTCACCATCCTGGCCAACGCCTCCGAGGTGTCCCGGCAGAGCCATGCCCGCACTGTGTTCATCACCATCCTGCCCCGCAGCACCAGGGCGCCCCGGCTGAAGGTCAACGCCGGTTTGCAGGTGAGGCTGAGAGGCCGCGGGGAGGGAACCGGCGTGGAGACCGCGCTCGGCAGAGCCGGGCTGCCGCCCAGAGGCGGACCGCCGGGAATGGCAATGGCAATGGGAAGGGAGGAGCGTTTCCCGCCGGGGCGAGGCTCTGGAGGAGGCGGAGAACGAGCGGGGCTCGCCCCCAGCTGGTGCGGGGAGCGGCCGCGAGGTGGGAGCATCGCCCCGCGCTCCCGGCGCTGCCACGGCGGCAGCGGCAGCGCCTCCGCAGCCCTGCCCGCCCGCGGGATAATCCCCGGCAGCTCCCGGAGCAGCCTGCCCGCCTTTCACCAACACAGGCTGGGATTGCTCACTCAGTCATCCGGGCAGCTCTCACACCTCTCTTTTCGTCCATCCCAGGCAGAAGGGAAGAGGTCTCAGCTGCTGCTGAACTCCCACCTTCTGCTTCCAACCCCTCCCTGTCCCATTCGGGGTCGCTAATGCAAAATTCCAGCAAAGAATTTAGTAGGGAACACAATCATGCCTCCCCCCACCGCCCTGCACTCATTTTCACTATCCCAGATCTGGGATTTCTCAGACTGGCAGCTGGAAAGCAATCTACTCCCTGGGGATCATCACACAGCTGCCTTGGGAAGGGTTCTGGGAGCCTGGACTCTGGAGAAGATGCCCCAGGGGAAGGGGCTGCCCTGCCTGGCCCCAGAGACAGCCATTCTGAGGGATACCAGCAAAGTTTGGGAGGTACCCAGGCCCCAGCTCTGTGCCTGCCCCAGTTTTCCCCCTCCAGCCCAGGAAGCTTCTGACCAAATCCCTTTGGTAGACCTGCTTCACCTGGGCCAAAATTCAGGGAGAAGTTGACCCCTCAGCTGCTGGGCCCATGCCAGCTCCTTTTCCCCACTCCAAACATCCAGTGTAAGCATGGCCTTCCCTTCCCCCCAGCCATCATGCTAAGAATAAGGGTGAAAAGACAGAAAAACCTCCTAAAATTGAACTCTGAGGCAGCAACATGTCTGCCTTTCCTTGGGAATCCCTTAGCACCCTGGGAAGAGTGACCACAGCTGCCCAGAGGAGCTCTGGAGCAGGGAAAAGCTTCCTTCCCCCAACGGGAATGATGGGAGAGGCCCGGCCCTGCCGTGTTTGTGCTCTGCTGAGGGATGACTTCAGTGTTTAAAGGTCAGGCCAGGCCCGGGAGAGGGATTGCACAAAGGTTTCCAGGGATGCCGAAGGACAACAGGCTGGGTCTAGACCCCAAAGTGGAGCCCCTTGGGAAGGAGCAGCAGTTTTTGGGCTGGATCTGAAGGAAGGATGGCTGGGTGCCACCGAGGCAGAGGCTTCCACCACCCTGGAGCAGCCGGCCACGCTCCCCGGGAGCGGAGGCGACACGGAGGCTGAGCAAACACAAAGAGCCCAGAGTGAGCGAGCACAGAGCCAGGGGAAGGCTTTAATAATGCAGAGAGAATGAGGAGCAGGGAGAAATGGGTCAGCTCCTGCAGTGCAGGCTCCGGGCTGGGAGCAGAGCTGCTCCAGCTGTTCAAACTGTCCCTTCCCAGGGGACAGCGGTGCCCCAGGGCTGCCATCCCTCCTGCTTTGCCCACAGGGAGTTTGTTATGGCTCCAAGCCCCCAGTGTGACTGCAGTTCCAGCTGCTGTGGGTGCTGGGGAGAGGAAGCAGCCCAAAGAGCTCAGTGAGGCTCCTGTCCCGGCTGTGTGTCCAGCAGCACTTCCCCCACCCTGCCTCTCCAAAGCTGTGTTTTCCAGCCTGCCTCTGCCATCCCGTGGGGACTGCTGAGGGATTCAATTTCTCTGTCGGCACCCACACCCACTCAAGCAATGTTTTGGGTTAGGCCAGCTGAAAACAGCAGAAAAGAGCTCATCCAGCAGAGCACCTCCTCCAGCGCCTGCCTGGGTGTTGTCCTGCAGATTCCCGAGATGCAGATTTCCAAGGTCCCAGCCCCATTATGCTGTGGGATGCTGCACATGCCACCCCTCCACCCCACACGGGCCCTGGCACAGCTCCATCCATGCACCCCATGATTTCCAGGCATCCTGAGGGCAAAGGGCAGCTCTGGGCTGTGTGGGCAGGACTTGTTTGGCAGCACAACATTCATCCCTGTGGTCTGCCAAGATGGGGATGTGGCACAGGGTCACGAGCAGGGAAAATCGTTGCCTCCAGCTGGAGATGGGAGATGCCAAGGTTTTTGGGGTGGCAATGTTCCCACGTGAGGGTCAGCACCACTGGATGGGAGGAAGTGGTCCTGGGAAATTCCTCAGTGGCTCTGAACTCAGCCACATATTTGTCATTCCTGGAGGGTTTGCTGGGACAGCGGGCCTTGCTGCAGCTTTGTGAGGGGGCGGTGGGATGGAAACTGGGACACTGGGATGGGAGCAGGAGTGAGCAGAAACACCCAGTCAGGGAGAGACAGGGCTGCTTGTGGTCACTGTGTGCCCAGCAGCAGCTTGTGCACCCCACTAAAACCCCTTCCTTGCAAAGCAAGGTCCCAAAGGCACAGCCCCTGCCCCAGGGC
Source organism: Ammospiza nelsoni (assembly GCF_027579445.1). Taxonomy (NCBI): domain Eukaryota; kingdom Metazoa; phylum Chordata; class Aves; order Passeriformes; family Passerellidae; genus Ammospiza; species Ammospiza nelsoni. The sequence goes on from NC_080646.1 coordinate 16,800,420, forward strand.
ACCGTGCCCTCTTCCATTTCCAGGACCTGGGGAAACTGAGGCACACTTGCCCTCCAGCAGACCCAGCTGTGTGGCACGTGCTGGCAAACACGGCAGCGCTGACGCAGGGCTGGGCAGAGGCCAGAGGCTGGAGGCGTCCCCAGGAGGCAGACAAGGCGCCCTTGTTGGGCTGGGATGTGCTCTGGCACCCAGCAGAGCGCTCTGAGCTGGGATGGGAAGGAGGGGAGAGGTGCCGGGGGTCTGGCAGGGGGATCTCAGCCTCTCCCTGTCCCCCAGCTGCGGGAAGGGGCCACGGCTGTCCTCAGCCCCCACATCCTGAGTGCCGAGGATGAGGACTCCCCAGCAGAGGAGGTGACCTACTCCATCCAGCCCCCGGCCAACGGGAAGGTCGTGCTGCGGTCAGCGCCCGGCACGGAGCTCCAGAGGTTCACCCAGGCCCAGATAGACAACGGCCTCGTCCTCTTCGTGCACCAAGGTAGGGCAGCACTGAGTGCCCCAGGCCCCTGCACCACCCCAGGGTGGTGGGGACACTGTGCCACCACAGGGGATGCCAACCCCATCCCAAAAAATTCCTGATGGGTTAATGGGGAGCTGCATCTCCTCTGGCCCCACAAATGCCCAGGTCTGTGCTTTCCACAGGACCCCTGGATGGTGGCTTTGCCTTCGATCTGTGGGATGGTGAGAACCTATCTCCTGGGCACTTCTTCCTCATCAGGGCCCAGAGAGAGCCTGTCATCAGCCTGGCCAGGAAGCAGAGCCTCACTGTGTGCCCAGGTGGGTACCAGCACATTCTCCATCCTCATCCAGTTCCAATGGGGCCCCCTTGGGACTCCCGCCCTTGCCCAAGCACTGCTGAGATGCCCCTGGCAGAGGTTGCCGGTGGGTGGCAAGGTGACTGGTTAAAATCCATAGTGGATGTGTTTTCCAGGTGCCCTGCAGCCTATCACCAGCCAGAACCTGCAGGCAGTGAGCAACAGCCCCACCAGCTCCACCGCTCTGTACTACAGCATTGAGCAAGCCCCACGCCTGGGCAGGCTGACCACCTCACAGGGGGAGGAAATCAGGAACTTCACCCAAGCCCAGGTGAGATTTCAATTCCTCCAGCCCCCCAGAACCCCAAACACAGCCCTTCATCACCCCCCACCACACATGGGGGTCCCAGTATGAGCCCCACCACAGGCCCCTGATCCCAGGCAGGAGGCAGCACAAGGTTCCAGCCGTGCTGTGACTTTCCCAGCTCTGCCACCAGCTGCTAAGAGGGATTAAGAGCTGCTGCCTCAGCCTTGGATTTAGCACTGGGGGAGGCTGAGGGAGCTATAATCCCTTTTCCTAGGCCATCTCCCGGCTGCAGAGCCAGCCAGCGTGGCTGCTGCTGAAGGGAAGAGCCAAGCATGATTTTTTCACCCCTGCTCTGGAAAAACCCTTCTCCTGAGGGGCCAAATTTTGCAGGGTCTAGCAAGGGTCTTATTTTATTCCATCACTCAGAGACACATAGGTTTACCCTCCCTGGAAGCTCCTCTGTGCTGTGCTCACCCTCAGAGGATGCTGAGCAACCTCAACCATTCCTCTGAGCCTAAATTCCCCTAATTGCTGGGAGAAACATCACAGAGTCACAGAAGAGTTTGGGTTGGAAGGGAGATTAAAGGTCACCTTGTTCCCCCCCACAGACAGGGTCACCTTTTACTAGTTTGCTCCAAGCCCTGTCCAACCTGGCTTTGAACACTTCCAGGGATGGGGCAGCCACAATTTCACATCCTGGTCAAGAAACACCATGAGCTCTCCATGGTCACTACTGTGCCATGGCTAGTGAAAATCCCCATTTCTTACCTAATGACAGCTTAGTTACTCCATCCCAGAGTCAAGGGTTTATGTAAATTTTCAGGTGGACAGCGAGCTGATTTTCTACCAGCACGAGATGCCAGGCCAGCCCTTCTGGCTGGCCCAAGATGCCATCCGCTTCCGTGTGGTCACTCCCACGACCATCTCTGATTCTTTCATCCTCCTCGTCCTGATCTCCTTCGAGGAGAATTGTCCCCAGCGCCTGACTCAGCTTTGGAAAAACACAGGTAAGGGTAGGATGAGGAAGCATGGGATAAACCAGCTCTTCAGGAGGGCTTGTTTGTCTGAAGAAGACAAATGTGCTGTTCAACATCTAAAACTGCATCCAATTCCTTCTTCCATCGCTGCAACAAACCCTGACCAACTTTCATTCATTGATTCTTACTCCTTTTCTCTCCAGGTCTGCAGCTCACAAGGGCTCAGCAGGCTGAGATTGACACCTCGGTGTTGGATGCCTCCAACCTCCTGAGCAGAATCCTGGTCCCTGAGCGGGCTGGATATGATGTTGTCTTCCTGGTGACAGAGCCACCAGCTCATGGACAGCTCCTGGTGGCCGGTGTGCCCCTGGAGCAGTCACGGCCATTCTTCCTGCAGTCAGACCTGGCAGCGAGGCGTTTGGTGTACGCCCATGGTGGGGACAGCGTCTCCAAAGACCACTTCACTTTCAGGGCGTGGCTCCAGCCCCAGGAGCAGCGGTCTGTCCGTCCTCCACAGGATGGGGTGGTCATCTCTGAAGCATTCAACATAACAGTGGCCGGCAGCCCCGCGGCACCACGGGTGGTGAAGCGGCAAGGGGCGCTGCAGGTGCCGCCAGGCTCCGTGGTCACCTTGTCACAGGAGTACCTGGATGTGGCAGATCCGCTGGTGTCCCCACAGGAGATGGTGTACAGCGTCCTCCAGAGACCCCTCTCTGGCCACGTGGCCAGTGCCCACGACCCCCGGGAGCCCATCAGCCGCTTCACCCAGGCGGATGTCAACGCTGGCCGCGTGGTGTTCGTTGCCACTGGGAGCCCTGCCCCAGGCTCCTTAGCCCTGAGCCTCTCCAGTGGCCACCACCCACCCATCCAGACCTCACTGGAGATCGAGGTGCTGCCTGTCCTGAGCACCACTGCCAGCCCATCACTGCTGGAGGTGCCCCAAGACCTGAACAGGGCCCCCGTGTTCCAGCATCACCTGCTGGGTGCCGCACCACGAGGGGCAGGGAATGTCCTGTACAGGATCACCAGGGAGCCCAGGTTTGGACAGCTGCAAGTCAACCAAAAGCCATCACGGGGCTTCTCACAGAAGCAGCTGGATCGTGGGGAGGTGACGTTCACCTTCAGTGACCTCAGGTCCCCTCAGGATGACTTCCAGTTCGTTGCCATTTCGCGGGCCGGGAACAGGAGCGGGGTGGTGAACGTGACCGTCCGAGCTGCGGTGAAGACCCGAGCGGGCAGCCTGTGGCCCCGAGGCACCACAGCCCTCCTGGACACCAGTGTCCTCGATGCCAGTGAGCTGGCCAACCACACCAAGAGCGTGCCAGTCTTCAAGGTCCGCAGGGCGCCCCATGCCAGCCGTCTTGTGAGGGTACCCAGGGATCCAGGACAGCCCACATCCCCCATCGAAACCTTCAGCCAGAGCGAGCTGGAGCAGGGGCTGGTGGGGCTGGAGGTGCTGGATGCTGGGGACACCCAACAACCCCTGCAGAGGGACAGCTTTGTCTTCGAGCTGGTGGCTGATGGCGTGCCACCAGCGCTGGCATCCCTGGAGTATGGCATCGAGCCCTACAATGCCTCCAAATCCTACGGTGTCACCTTGCTGACAGTCCCACTGGCACCCTCACCCCCAGTGCCCCGTGGCACAGCACGGAGCAGCCCCAATGCCAGTGAGCTAGGCATGTTCCCCACTCCCTGGCTGGCCCCCAGTGCCACCACTAGTCCCAGCCCCGGGGCAGGGGGCACCTTCCTCAGCTTCATTGAGGCCAACATGTTCAGCGTCATCATCCCCATTTGCCTCATCTTCCTCCTGCTGGCCCTCATCCTGCCCCTTCTCTTCTACCTGCACAAGCGCAACAAGACGGGGAAGCACCACGTGCAGGGCACCCCCAGCGCCAAGGCCAAGAACGGCGCCGTGCCAGACCACGAGACCTTCCGGAGGACAGAGCCCGGCCAAAGCATCCCCCTAACAACTGTCACCACCCTGGAGGGCAAGGGCACGGGCCCCCCGCCCCCTGGCACGGGCTCTGGGGCACCTCCGGACCCCGAGCTCCTGCAGTACTGCCGGACTTCCAACCCCCCCCTGAAAAACAACCAGTACTGGGTGTGAAGGGCTCAGCTGCGACCACCGGGGCACCCAGCCCCTCCTGCAGCACCACCAGCCACCTCCTCCCGGCTCTCCTCCTCCTCCTCCCTGGGAGCTGGAATCCCACACATGCAGGAGGGCCTGGGGATGCAGGGGCTGCTGCTCCAGCCCACCTTGTAGCCCCACATCTCCTTTGGGCAGGGGAGGGGGGCACTGCATAAGCAACTGGGGACAGGCAAAATTCCTGAGCATCGCTGGGAATTGCTGACTTTGGGTGCTCATTTGGGCCACCTGATGGAGGCCACAGTGCTGGGGGGCACCTGATGACACTGGTCCCCACAGAGCCACCCAGGCTGGTCCAGTGGTGGCTGCTCTGAAGGCAGCACAGTCACCACAGGGGTGCTTTTCACAGCTCCTGGTAAGAGATGGAGGATGAGGAGCAGCTTGCGCTGAGTCAGGCTGGGGATGAAGCTGCCCAAATTCCCCAGGGCTAGGCGAGACACTGAGACACTGAGACACTGGAGCAGAGGCTCAGAAAATATTCTGTGGCCAATGCCAGGGGAATTTAGGAGTCCCTGCCCACTTGGAAAAACACCCGCCTCGCTCTTTCTCTACTTGCCGTGTGCTGCATGAAGCCAATTGCACCGAGCCCTGGGGGGGTTGCACAACAGGTAGGACTTGGCAGGGAGGGATGGCTGGAGCTCACCTGGGCAGTGTGAAACCAGAGAGGAGAGCAGAGAAGCGGAGCCAGCACGGTTTTCCACTGTATACTCCAGTATGGCAGAAGTAAACAGAATAAAGTGCCTTTTCCGAGGTGCATCACTGTTTTCCTAAGCTGTCTCCTTTGCCCGGCCTGTTTTAAGCTGCTGAGCAACATTTGGAGGTAATGGACCATATTCTGGGCTCTTGCTCAAATTTTCCCCAGCCTGGAGTCTTAAAAACTTAAATAGAAACTGTCTGAGGGAGGGCAGAGGAAAAACTGAGCGCTGAGCTCAGGAGGGGACCCAACAATAATACCCAGTGCTGCTGCAGCTGGGAATCTCATCACAGGGCACATCCTGCTCACACACGTCTGGTGGGAAGCCAACATGAGCCCCCAGGGACCAGGGGGGACCACTTGCACCCCTCTCACCCAAGATAAAATCCAGCCCGTGATCCCTCCCTAAACAGTGACCCTGTGTGGTCCCACTCCAGGGCTGCAGCAGAGCTGGGTGTTTGCCTGGATCATGCCAGCAGTTTTCCTGGCCAGGTTTATGGTGCCAGACCTTTGCTGAGCAGTAAATCACACCTGCCCTGCTTCAGCTGGTGCTGGCACATCTCATGGGCACCCAAAGCCATGAGGGTGCAGGCAGGCTCCCCGTGTCCCCACAGGACAGGGCACGGTGGAAATCTGGCACCTCTGAGCCTGTTTGGCCAAAGGGGGAGGCTGAGGGATGTCTGCTCCCCACCTCCAAAACTCTCTCCTGCCTCATCTAGAGGGAAAAACAAGGTTTCCTTCTGCTCAGAGGCAAATTACTCCCTCTCCCCTGTGTGAAATAGGGTCAGGGTGACCGTGCTGCCCAGGCCATCACTGGGGGATTGCCAGGGCTGTGCTGCTCCCAAGGGCTGGGACAACCTCTGCCATTGACTCCAGATCACAGCTCTGCACCTCCCCATCTCATTCAAACACACGTTTTCATTCTCTTCCCTATTTCCATCCCCACAGTGAGGGATGGGGGCTGCGTCCACCTCCATCCACCAAGGGGTGTGTTTTCCTTCCCAGCGATTCTCGCCTCGTGCCCAGGGATTAAACAGAAGGAACGTGGCCTATTTTGTAAGGAACACTGAAAGCAAACCAGGTTATTTTTAAGGCTTGTGGTTGTATTCCTGCTGCTGGGAAACATCCCCTTCCTGAGGTCAGGGGAGGACAGGCAGTAACCTGGAAAAAGGACAGCAGCTCTCCAGGGCCAAGCTCTGCTGGCAAAGTTTAAATCCTCAGAACTGAAGGATTGGGTTATTCCAGGTTTGCAGGATCAGATGCTGCTTCTGTGCTGCCACCCCACCACCTGAGGAAGGGCTAAGGGCCCAGGAGGGCTCCTGCCTGGACATGAAACACAAACCACAGCCCAATCAATCTCAGAAGTTTCCTGGCCAGGCCCTTCCCTGCCAAGCTGGCCATAAAGCTGGCAGAGGTTCAGGGAAGATCATGGCATGGTTTGGGTTGGAAGGGGCCTTAAAGGTCATCTTGTTCCACCCTCCTTCCATGGGCAGAGACACCTTCCACTCTCCCAGGTTGCTCCAAGCCTCATTTAACGTGGCCTGAACACTTCCAGGGATGGGGCACCCAAAGCTTCTATGGGCACTCTGTGCCAGGGCTCAGCACCCTCACAGGGAACAATTTCTTCCCAATATTCCATCTATCCCTGCCCTCTGCAGTGGGAAGCCATTCACCCCCCGTCCTGTCACTCCAGGACCTTGTCCAAAGTCCCTCTCCAGGTCCCTTGGAGCCTGTTTTGGCCTTTGGAAGGGCTCTAAGATCTCCCTGGAGCCTTCTCCTCTCCAGGTGAACACCCCCAGTGCTCCCAGCCTGTCCCCAGAGTCCTGGGAGAGCATCTGGGGAAGAAGGAAGGGGACCATAACCCCAGGGCCATCCCACCTGTGACAGGCTGGGTCCAACACCTCTGCTGGGTGAGGAACACCAGCAGCTGGTCTCAGGTCAGGTTTCAGCAGGATCTGGAGGCACTGGGGCTCACAGGTAGAGATGGACACAGAGCAGGAGGGGAGGCTGTCACAGCTCGGGTGACTGAACCAGTTTCCAGGCACCTATTCAAATGCAAACAAAGAATTCACCCGGGGCAGGATGGATCCTTTGGCTTTGAAACCCCTCCGGGGAGCTTTAGACATGCAAATGCAGGGGTTCAACAAAGGTGGGACTCCATTCCCAGCCCGGCTTCAGGAGACTGGGACCCAGGGAAGCATCACACGCCTCCAAAATCCCCACTGCTCTGGGCCACAGCAGCTGCAGGAGCTTGGAACAGCATTGTCCACACTTCTGGGAGTGAGCACAGAAGCCCCCTGAGCTCACAGCAACGCCACTCTGTTTTGGGGAGGCATGGTCCCAGGGCTCCAGCCTCCCTGTCCCAATCCCAAAACCTCCCTGGCAGCTCTCAGCAGCCCAGGAGATGCTCTGGATTTCACCAGGAGCCAGGAGCAGCATCCCAGGGTGCCTCAGGGGGCACAGGGCTGAGGGCAGATGATGAGGACAGTCTCCTGGGAGGGCAGGAGGACACCAAGGCAGGTGAGGGGGGGGTCAGATCCTCCTAGGAGCTGTTTGATGAGGAAAGCTCAGAGCCAGGGCCGAGCTGACAGCTGCCTGGTGTGACAGGGCTCAGTACCTCCAGTGGGCTCCAGGCCAAGCCCAGTGCCCCGGGATGCCGGAGCCCTCCCTGCCTGCTACGTGCCTGTCTGATCGGGGCCAGCCGTGCCCACAGCCGGCAGAACAGGCTCGGCTGGCAGCGAGCCCGGCACGGCGGGATGGAGCCCCGGGGAAGAGCTGGAACGTCACCCTGGGAGCACCTCAAACAAACGCACACAGGGCCGCTGCTGGCCCCGGGAGCCTGGCATCTGTCCCACCACCTGCCCATGGGAGATAAAGCACGCGGATTTACACTGCAGGGCCGCAGGAGATCCCCAGCTCCCAGGGAACGAGCACCCAGCCACCAGAAAGCATCCCTGTGCCTGCCATGGCTCCCCAGGCCAGCTGCGATTTAAATTTCAGACAAATTGAGCCTGACCTCTGTTTCCACACCCAGCAACTGCAAGGCAGACAGACAATGACGGAGGGATAACCACAGCCCAGAGCCTGGGCTCCCCACCCCTCCTGCACAAACAACACACCCGGAGACACAGCTCCGTGGCACTGCAGGACTGAGCTCCCTACGCCCAGCACCTTCCCAGGACTGCAGAGAGGGAATCCGGGCAGGCACAGAGGGCTGGGACAGGGTCTGACCTCACCTGACCTGGCTGTGCCTAGCAGGGGGAACCTGAGGTTCATTCACACTCATGGGAGGAGCTGGCTTGGGTCATACCCCCATTAGAGCTGGTTTCCAGCTTATTCCCTAAAACAGACAGCACTGATCCACCATAATTTCCCTGGGCTGGGAGCAGGAGGGAGCTTTATTATATCCACAGCCAAGAGAATACAGGGGTGCTCAAGGCAACCAGCTGCTGCTTGTATATTTGCCTGGAGGAGCCAACTCAGGGTCATGCTTCGGAAATATTTGAGAAGCACAGCAATTAAAAGATTGGAGCTGGCAGAATGAGCTGTCTCCCTCTGCCCTGATCCACGCCTGTGTCCACCCACCCGCATCCGCCCGGAATCACTCCTCTGGGCGGGAGGGGTGGCACGGTGGGGGTGGCACTGAAACTCCGCTTGGCTCCATGCCCCGAGCTGCTGCTGACCCCGACGGGCAGGCAGGGCTGTGCTGCTGACCCCGACGGGCAGGCAGGGCTTCTCCCCGCTCCCCCGGGGGTGCTCCCCGCTCCCCGTTGGCGGCTGTGCCTCTCCAGCCCCGTGGCAGCGCGGTGTGCACAGCAAGCCCCATCCTGCCCGCCGCAGCAGCAGCTGCACCCTGCGCTCCCCTCGCTGGGAGGAGCTGGGTTGGGTCACCGCGCTCCTTTGGCGGCTGATCCCGAATCGTTGAGCACTGCTGGGTGGATCCGTGTGGCTGACAGCGCTCTGATCAGCAGCTCTGCTTGCCCCAGCGTTCCCATCCTCTGCCCTCCAGCTGTTTGGCTGATGCTGCCCACCCTGGAGCATCTTGGTGAGCTCGGGATACAAACACAGGAGGTACCTACAGCCTGATAACCTGGCCCATGCACAAACCCTGGGCTCCCAGAGCTCAGAACGAGGATGCCAGGTTTTCTTCCCATGGTGGAGAGAGCCCAAAGAGAAGCAGCAAGACAGGAGCTCCGGGAAGCCTCACATAGGAAGGGAGGCAGGCACAGGCTCTGGTGCTGGCTGCAGCGCTCTCCAGGCAGGATGCTCCAGCCACCACCACTGCTGCCACCTCCCAGTCCTGCTGTCAGCACTGATGGGACTCACACAGGGCCTCAGCCTCGGCTTTCCCACGCAGGAGCTGCCTTGGGAAGTGGGAGGAGGAAACGGATCTGCTCCGTGTCCCCGGTGCTTCCTCTCAGCCCTCCATGCCCTGGTTTTTTTTCTCTTGTGAGAGCAGAGAACAGCCAGTGTCACAGATAACAGAGGCTGTGACAGACACTGCTGGGACATGTGAAGCACTGTGCACAGCCCCAGACTCCTCCCCACCACCATCCTGCACCTGGGACAGCCACCAAAATGCTCGGGGCTGGGTCTATCCTCCAACCCAGGGCATGTTTGCAGGATGCTGTCGGAAGTATGGGGGGCAGCAGCAGGATGCTCAGCCTCCCCATCTGGCCAAGGCAGACTCTGAAATGCCCACCATGGGCAGTGAAGGCCCAGCTGCCTACTGCCAGGTGGGAAAAGGCAGGAATGCTAATGGAATACAGGTTCTAGCCAATGGATTTGCTGTGTCCTGGGAGTGTGACCCAGACATGAGGGTACAGAGTGGGTGGATGGTGGAGCAGGGAGATCTTCATGGATGCTGAAGGATCACAGAGAGCACCTTTGGGGAAACTGAGGCACAGCCTTCCAAAGGGGTGCATGCAGCCCACAGGAACCTTATCCCATCCCTGTCCCCATGACAGGACACCAGAGCAGAGGATGAACTCCTGGGGTGCTGGGACATCTCCCTGCTCCAGCTGCACAGCCCAGCTCCAGGACATCCCAGGGACCGAGTTCCCACAGGGCTCCCCAGGCAGGGGATGCCCTTGCTCAGGCAGTCCAGGGGAGCTGGGATGTTGGCTCAGCTCTGGAGGCCGCCTGCAGTGCCAGAGGCTGGCTGCCAGCCCGGGGACGGCGGTGGCAGGCTCAGCCCCAGTGCCATTGTGCTCCAGAGGGAGCGGGGCTGGGGGAAGGGACACGTTGTGGCCTCAGCGTGGGGCCAAGGCCACCGTGGTCACCCAGAGCAGGGCCAGCAGGGCTGGGGACACGTCACTCCTGCAGGATTAGCACAGGGTCAGACACCATTCCCACGGCTGCTGAGCTGGGATGGGGATGGGATGAGGAGGGAATGGGGTGAGATGGTGCCAAGGAAGGATCTGGTCAGGTGAGGAAGAGGATGGGGTGGGATGGGGCTGGGGCAGGATGGGACCAGGCTGGGACAGGGCCAAGGTGGAACACGGCCAGGGTAGGATGGAATTGCAGTAGGATGGGATTGGCATAGGATGGGGCCAGAGTGGGATGGGACTGGGATGGAAATGGAGAGGGATGGTGCCATGTAGGGATGCAGCCTGGCTGGGATGGGACTAGAGTGGAACAGGGCCAGGCTAGGATGTGGCCAGGCTAAAACAGGGTTGGGATGGGATGGGATTGGGGGGGGATGGGATTGGGATGGGGTGGGATGGGGATGGGATGGGATTGGGATGGGATTGGGTTAGGGTGGGATGGTACCAGAACGTGCTGGGAATGGGGCAGAATGGAGCCAAGTCAGGATGTGGTGAGGGTGGGATGAGGCTGGGCTAGGATGGGACTGATGTGGGATGGGGCCACGGTGAAGGGGCCTGCCCTGGCTGTGGGATGCAGGAGGAAGCACGTCCTGCCTGGATGGAGGCTGTGAGCAGGGCTGTACCTCAGAGTGCTTGTCCTGCAGCCTGGGGCCAGGGAGGGCTCGGGAGGATGGAGCACAGCCCGCAGCATTCCCAGCGTCGCTGTTAGTTTAACAATACCCCGCTGGCCTGCATGCCGGGGCTAATTTTATCCCTGGAGGCAGGCCAAGGCGGCCCTAACTTTCCTCGCTGTGATTTATCCCAGCCATTTCCCTTCAAAAACAAGGCCCCCGTGCCAGCCCTGCTGTCTCCAGGCAGCAGCACACTGTCCCAGCCAGGGCAGAGAGGGGCAGGATCTGCCCCTTGGGGGGCTGTTTAGAGAGCACGAGGGGGGTTGCTGTGGGAACCCCTCCTAGGGTCATTCCCCCCACAGCACGGGGATGTTTAAAGCTGACTGGAAGCCAGGGGATGCTCAGGCAGAACCTTCCCTGGGATCCTGGAGCAGCTCTATTTTCCACAGACATCTCTGGGAAGGAGGTGGGTGTTTTTTCTACCAATGATTTTATTGAAAAGGCTGTGGGGCTATTTTTTCCCTTTTTTTCCTTTTTTCTCCCTTTTCCCAGTCAGCAGCCATACTTGAGAAAGAGCTTTCTCTTTGCCTCTGTGCATCTAGTTAAAAACTGATCAGTAAAAATGCTGCAGAAAAATGGAAAATATTGAAAACATCTTGTGACAAACAAACAAAAAAAAAATCTCTTCCAAATAAAGATCTCTTTTCCTCTCTCTTATTTTTTTTCCATCAGAAAAGCTTTTAGTGTGCAAAATGTCGACCGCTTGGATTTCTCCTCCCAGCGGGCTGGGATGCACCCACCCCTGCTCCAGGAGAGTGGGCTTCAGAAAGCTAAAAATCACTGGACAGACACCCCAGCACCGTTACCTCCCCACCTGTCCCTCTAGTGATCTCCTCATACTCCTGCCAGACCCGTGGCAGGGTGGGAGATCGCCAGGGAAAGAAAGAAAGGAAGAGGTGGCACGGCCAGCCCGCGGGCAAGCCCTTCCCTGCCAGCGCGGGAAGGGGGAGCAGCCCAGAGTCATTTGGTCACTAGCGTGGTGAGTTCCAGCCCGTGCGAGGAGCCCCGGGGGCTGCGGGCAGGGCGGGATGAGGGTTAGAGGTTGTCGTACATGCGCAGCGTCTTCTCCAGCTGCTGGCTGACGCGCTGGTAGAAGACGATCTGCTGCCTCAGGTAGGACTGCATCATCCTCTTGAAGTCGGCCACGCGGCGCTCGTGGAAGTGGTTCATCTCGGCCTGCAGGGCGAAGCCCACCACGCGGCAGCGCTTGCGGATCCCGTCCGCCTCCTCCTGGTCCATCCTGCCCTCGTCGCTCATCCGCTGGCTCTCCTTCACCTTGGCGAAGGCGCCTGCCGGGGCAGGACAGCGTCAGGGGATGGGTGCGACCCTCGGGCCCTTCCCTGGGCAGCCCTGCTTGAGCCCATGGCCCCCCGTGCTGGGGCACCAGCCTGGCCCCAAAGAAGAGGCACAGACCTGCCCCATGGCAGGGAGGGAGCTGCCTGCATCTCCCCCTGCCCATCAAACCCTTCCCTCTCCTCCTGGATGGCAAAGACCAGGAGCATTTCCCCTCTTTTTCCCTCTTGACTCTGGCATCCCCAGCTCCCTTTCCATCCTGGGCAATCAGCCTCATGTATAGCCGGTTTTGGGGGTCTGGGCTCCTGAGTGCTGTGACTCAAGGCTTGGGGTGCAAAGCTGACATGGGGCAGTGTTAGCACAGTGAAGCAGCCCAGCCAAGGCTGCCCTCCAAATATTCCATGCCATTTCATGAACAGGGGTCGGGAGCAGCCCTGGGAGACCTCATGAATAGGGGTCAGGAGCAGCCCTGGGAGACCCCAGCCCAAGGAAGCAGTGAACCAGGATGTGGCAAGGGCACGTGGTGCTGTCTGGAGGTCAGCTGGGAAAGCATCTCCCACTCCCAGAGGCAGCTGATGCTCTGACACCAGTTTTTCCCTCTCCTTCCATGTTTTTTTACAGCTCGGTTTCGAAAGAATCCTGCCTGGCTCCAGCCCTGCATTCCTCCCCCTCATTAGCACAGAGGCTAAAAAACTAAAAACAGGATCTGGCCCGCTCTGGGCTCTCTTCCCTTCTCCCTGCCCCTTGCCGGGAGCACCAGACCCGGGGTTACAGCGCTCCCGCTGCGCCAGCCCTGCTCCCAGAGGGGAGGAGGAGGAGGAGGAGGAAGAAGCAAAGTTTGGAGGCCAAATCCTGCCTTCCGCTGTGCCCACGCGGCCTCGCTTCCGGACAGGATCCAGCCCCTCTCCATGGGTAAACAACACTCAGAGGAAAGGCAGGGAAGCTGCCCGGGCAGGACTGAATCCTCCCTGCGCCCTTTGCCTTCCCAGCCTCCCCCAGGGATGCCGAGTGATGCACAGACATCCCTGCATGCTGGACACAAACAGCCCTGGCTTCACCCTGGGGAAAACCTGTCCTGCACACTCTGGGGACACTGGTGTGGGTGTCCCCTCCCTGCTGCGGGCAGCTGGGCGGGGAGGAGTGTGTGTGGACTTTGGCCCCACACCCACAGTGCTGGCTGCCTGGGTGCAAAGGGACACCGAGCCCTGCCTGCCTGCTGCCTGCCCCAGGGAGAGAACAACTGACACTTCTCCCCCCCTCTGATCCCACCAAATCCAGGGAACCAGGACAAACGGGACGCGGGGAGCTCTGATGCCCTGGGGGTGCTAACCCCCTTCTGCTGGGCTTGGAGGTGCAGGGATATACTCTTGAAAAGGACAACCCTGGTTGTCCCCAGAGGTTCAGTGTGTCCCCTATCCCACTGCCCTGCCCCCTTGGGCCCTCTGACCAACCCAAGCCCATGTCCAGCCATGTCCCAGCCCTGGGGGAGCAAGCTCTGGTATTCCTGCTGGCCACCCATTCTCTGCCTTGGCAGAAAGGGAGGATGAGGGGGGACAAGTGGCAGTGGGTGGGGATGCACAAGAGGTGCAGGGCAGGTCACCTCAGACCCAACAGCAGCAGTGCTGGCTCCTGCTCACAGTCTGGGGGAAGTGACATCCATGCTGACGACCCCAGCAGTGCTTTGGGTAGCACCAGCAGCAATTACAGAGTCCACAGGATCACTGGGGCAGACTCTGGACCCAACAGCCCTAGCAGACTCTGCCAGGCTGGGCTGACTGGAGGGCTGTGCCAGTGGGGACCACACCGTGCCCCTAAGAGGCATAGGCAGTGGTTCCCATCCCCATTCCCATCCCTATTCCCCATTCCCTTCAAGGCCCAACAGAGGCCTCATTGCATCCCCATCCCACTTGCAGTACCATTCCCACTCACATGGGACCATTCCTGGGGAGAAGAATGCCCCCTTACCTTTCTGCAGGTGGATGATGTCTGGGAAGTTGGAGAGGAGACCTTGGTACAAGGAGAGAGTGTCCAGCATGAGGAACAGGTCGTTCTTGGGCTGCTCAGCAAACATCTCCCCCACAGTCTCGTACGTCTTGCCCGTGTGGGAGATGGCGTTGTTGAGGGCATCCAAGCTGTAGGGAGGGTCCATGTGGAAGGAGTGGCTGATGGCCTGGAAGGCATTGCCCAGCTTCTGGAACTCCTTCCGGAAGCCCCCCACGTGCTTGCGCACCAGCTCCGACGCCACGTTGGTCAGCTGCAGCACGCTGTCATCCATCTTCTTGCTGAAGGCCTTGAAGGCATCCACGCGGTCCTCCACATCCTGCAGGTCCTGGTGCTCCGTGGGAATCTGGATGGTGAGGAGGAAACTGGCGCCCACCATCTCGTCCTTCTCCGCCCGGCGTTTGCCCAGCTTCCACTGCTTCTCGTCGCGGCAGCAGAGGAAGTGCTGGAAGCCCTCATACTGGGAGAGCACGGGGTGGCTGGTCATGTGCTCCATCCAGAGGATCAGCCGCCGCTTGCGCTTCTCGATGAAGTCCTCCTCGAAGCGGCCGGTGGCCTGCTTCTCGGGCAGGTGCGGCACCGAGATCACCGTGAACTTGTGCAGCAGGCGGTTGTAGAGCCAGTCGAAGTGCTTGTAGCGCCGGTACACGGGAGAGTTGAAGTTGCTGGGCGTCAGCTTGTAGGAGATGTAGCTCTTGATGCCCTTGAACTTGGTTTGCTTGGTGGGGTCCTCCACAGAGCAGATGAACGGGTGGGGGTTGGCCCTCCACTGCGGGCCTCTGGAGCCCATCTCGATGCAGTAGGTCTCGGCGATCTTGGACATCAGGGGCACGTCGCCCAGGATGAAGGCTTCCACCCCGGAGCGGACGAAGCAGGAGAAGCGGTTGAGGTTTCTGCCCACCACGCTGCCCCTCTTGGAGGAGCTCATGCTGTCCTGCCTCTCCAGGGCCGGCTTGGGCCGGTAGCCGGCATGCTGGTGGTGCCCATAGGCCGCCGGGCACGGCAGGCTGGGCGAGGGGTGCCCGTTGGTGCCCGGCGCGCTCCGCGGCTCCTCCACCACCGTGCACGCGTCGTCCCAGTCATCCCAATCGTCATCATCATCGTCCTCAAAACTGCCCTGGTAGGAGATGCCGGGGTTGGGGGATGCCGAGTACAAGGAGGAATCGTGCCCGGGGGAGCCGGCCGGGCTGCTGGAATAGTCCGTGTAGTTGGAGCCCGAGCGGGAGCGGAGGATCTCGACGTAGGAAGCGGGGAAGAGGCCGGTCTCCCCACGGCTGTTTTGGCCCTGTAACCACCCGTCTAGGGAGTTCTCGCTGAAGATGACGAGCTCCTCGTTCTCCTGGATGCTGATCTCCTCTTTGTTTTCGCTCTGGAAGTTGTAAAGCGCTCTGGCTTTCAACGCCATGGCCGGTCCCGGCTCGGGAAGAGGGGGGGGAGCCAGAGGAACGCAACCCCCCCGGCCAAAACACCCCCCCGATCCCGGCAATACCGCGGGCTAGCGCGGCTCCGGGATCACCACCACGCGCTGTGGGAAATGGCTTGGCCGCTTTCCCAGGAAAATAATAATAATTAAAAAAAAAAAAAAAAAAAAAAAAAAAAAAAAAAAAAAGGTGGAGAAGAAATCCCTTACGAGGTGACGCCAATGTCCCTATGTCCAAGTGACCCCCCGTGATCCCGGCGCCCCGGTTAAAAAGAACATTCCCCGTTTAAAAACGGCATTCCCTGGATGAAAACAAGATCCCCGGTCACGCGAGCGGCGTTCCCCTGGCTCCTCCGGGATGCGGATCCCGGCCGGCCCGAGAGCCGGGCTCTGCCATGTCCGCGCAGGGTTTATCTCCCTGGGAGGCTGATCC
This sequence comes from Ammospiza nelsoni, assembly GCF_027579445.1. Classification (NCBI taxonomy): domain Eukaryota; kingdom Metazoa; phylum Chordata; class Aves; order Passeriformes; family Passerellidae; genus Ammospiza; species Ammospiza nelsoni. Next base: position 16,816,441 of record NC_080646.1, read on the forward strand.
CGAGCTTTCACTCTCCGGGAGGAAAACCCCCGGCTGCCAACGAGGAAATAAATCCGAAGCGATTTTTCTCGGGGCTCCTGTGGGTCAAACACACTAAATTTCCCGTCGGTGGGTGCTGGGAGAGCGCCGGGCGCGACCCCAAACCCTGCCCAACCTCCCGGTGATCCCGGGATTTTGCAATTCCTTTCCGGGCCGACTTTCCCGATGGTTGGTGGGGTCTGGTTTTTCCCTGAAATCCGTAAATCTCACGCAGGACGGAGGCGGCGCCGGCGGTGGTGCCCGTGTCGGTGTCGGGGCCGCTCCTGCCGCCACCGGCTATGACGGGGCAGCGCCGGGGCCGCTCCCGTTGCCGAAGGGGTGGCGGAGCCGGCCGCCAGCCTCCCGTGACGCAGGGCAGCGCTCCCCGCTCCGCCGCCCGGTTCGCGGCGGGGAGCGGCCCGGCCCGGCCCGGCCAGCCGCACGCTGCCCTCTGCAGGCAGCCGGCGCCGGGGGCACGACTCCCCGCCCGCGGGGGCTGCGGCTGCTCCCGCGTCCCTGCCGGGTTGTGCCCCTCACCAGTGCCCGGTCCCAGCCCGCAGCGCCCCGTGCCGGTGCCCGGTTGCGGGGGAAACTGAGGCACGGGGAGACGGGCTGAGGGGGGCGCGGGGCCTCCGCGCCAGGCGGGGGCGCTGCGGGCGGCGCGGGCGGAAGCGCGGCGGGCGGGCCGCGGGGTTGCCATGGAGGAGCTGAGCGCGGCGCTGGCGGCGGGCGTGGGGCTGGCGGGGCCCTGCAGCCCGGCCGCGCCGCACCCCCGTCTGGCCGCCTACAAACCCCGCGGGGGCCCCGGGCAGGCCGAGCGCCGGCAGCGCCTCCTCCGCATCCAGAGAGAGTGAGCGCGGCGGCGGGCGGGATGGGAGCCGCCGGGAGGGGAGCGCGGGGCGCGCTGGGCCGGCCCGGAGCCGCCTGAGGGGAGCGGCACGGGCCGCGTGTGCCGTGCGGGACCTCACACCCCGCGGGTTGTTTGCTCGACCCCAGGAGGCGGCTGGACTACGTGAACCATGCCAGGAGGCTGGCGGAGGACGACTGGGCCGGGGTGGAGAGCGAGGACGAGGACAAGGAAGGGGAAGATGCGGAGGAAGAGGCGATGGACGTGGATGCTGGTAAAAAGCTGCCCAAGCGCTACGCCAATCAGGTGAGGAGCCAGCTGTGTCCCTGTGGCGGGGTGTGGCTGTGGGGCAGGGATGTGGAGTGTTTTGAGCCAACGGTGATGGCCATTTGCGGGCTCAGAGGAGTGTGTCCTGCTCGGCTTGGTGCTCAGAAAGAAATTGTGCTTAGCTCGCCTCCAAAACACATGGAGGTGGGATGTGCTTTAGAATCACTTAGATTTAAAAGGTCTCGAAGGTCAGTGATTCCAGCCATTAATTCTGCGTCGCTGTGTTCCCCACTTTAGGAGATTTCAGCTCAGCCAGCAGCATGAGTACCCTGTTAGGCAGTATTCAGCTAAAGATTTCTGTTTCCCTGTGTTTGGAAAGGAAAAAAAAGGGCAAACTCAGCTGGATTTTATCAGCCTGGGTGCTGTATTGGTTCTAGATAACACACAGCCACTTAGGCAGCCTCTGAAGGGGTCAGCTTGTCCAGGCTCTTTACTCCTGAGGTTTTGGAATCTCTAAGCCCTGCTGTGTTTTTAAACCCCAAGGTGTGGGATGCCCAGTGTGAGCCCTGTGCTGTGGTCTGAAGCTCAGTCAGCAGCTGGGAAGCAAGAGGAAGGCTTGGGGAAGAATGTGTTAGGCAGGTTGGACTTCATTAGAGGGAAGGGACAGAGCCCTTTGGGGGGTGACAAGCAGTGCCAGCTGCCCTTAAAACACCCAGTGTCAAAGCAAAGCCAAAGCCTCCTTGCTCTACCCTTGAGCTGTTTGTTGTCCTTAACTTCAGGAGAGGTGTTACTGACTGGTTCTTCTCCCTGGGCTCCCTGTAGCTGATGCTGTCGGAGTGGCTGGTGGATGTGCCCTCAGATCTGGAGCAGGAGTGGGTTGTGGTGGTGTGTCCCGTCGGGAAAAGGGCTCTTGTCGTGGCCTCCAGGGTAAGTGGGCTTCCAGCAGCTGCTGAAGGATGTCTACCCATTCACAGCCAACACAAAACTGGCTTGACTGTGTTTTTTCTCTCCTTTTTTCCTCACAGGGCACAACAGCAGCTTACACCAAGAGTGGCTTCTGTGTCAACAGGTTCCCATCCCTGCTGCCGGGGGGAAACCGGCACAACTCAACCAGTGACAAAGGTACAGGTGTGAGGAGGGTCTGGATGGAGAGAGGGGAACTGCCTGGGAGTTTGTGTGTGCTCACAGACCCAGTGCTGCTCCTCCAGCTCCCCCAGGTTCCACGGCTGTGCCCCTTTTCTGTGCTGGGGGTGCTCAGCTTCAGGCCAGTTTCTGTGTCTCTGGAGATAACTAGATGGGAGCAATATCAGATGCCTTTATGCTAGATAAGCATGTAGAATACCTGAATGGTTTGGGTTGGAAGAGACCTTAAAGCTCATCTTGTTCCACTGCCCTGCCAAGGACAGGGAACCTTCCTCTAAAACAGGGTGCTCCAAACCCTGTCCAACCTGGCCTTGGATACTTCCATGGATCGGGCAGCCACAGCTGCTCTGGGCAACCTTTGCCAGGCACTCAGCACCTTCACAGGAAAGAATTTCTTCCTAACATCTAATCTGAAATTGCCCTTATCCAGTTTAAAACCATTGCCTCATGTCCTGCCACATCTTTTAATAAACTTCCTGTTTGACTGACACTCTTAAACCCTGACATCTTCTCTGTCCTTTAACAGACACCTTTGTATGGTGTCATCTTCCTCAATATGTCTTGGAATTTTATTTTTTTTTTGCCCCAAAAAGAGAGGCTTATTGTCTGGCAAATGCCATTTTCTGAAACATGCCCTTGCTTGTTGTGCCTCTGACTGGTCCCTTTGCAGCCTGGTGGGATCCTCAAGCTCAATGCTTTTTGTGGCTGCAGTTTGTGCTGGCAGGAGGGGATCCCACAGTCCCACATCAGGGCAGGATTAATGTCAGAGAGCTGGGACCTGGTGTTGGCCAGCTGGCTTGGGCAGTGCCAGGAGCAGGTGTGGACCTCCCTGTGTTTGTGTGTGCAGTGTACAGCATCCTGGACTGCATCTACAACGAGGCCAAGCAGACCTACTACATCCTGGACGTGATGTGCTGGAGAGGACACCCTGTTTATGACTGCCAGGTACTGACCCTGCCCTCCCTGCTGTTCCCTGAGCTGCTTTGCTCCAGCACTGTGTGAAGCTCACTCTGCTAAAGGCAGAAATTTCTCCTAAGCACAGCTTTAGAGCTGCTGGATAAGGGGGGGGGCAGCAGGGTTTGGGGTGCTGTTTCTGCAGATTAAGTCAGTTTGTAAATCTCCCAGGTGAGGGCAGAGGAACAAATGTGGTCAGCAAACACTGCCAGGTGATGTGTGGTGAATGGTGAATGGTCACTAACTCTGCCTCCTTTCACAGACTGACTTCAGATTCTTCTGGCTCTCCTCAAAACTCCAAGAAGAGGAAGGGCTGGGAGAGAAAAGCAGGATTAATCCAGTAAGTCCTTTTGTTCTGAGGAGGAGGCTGAGGGGGGGTAAGCTCTCCTGTTCAGCAGGCTTCAGCAGTTTCTTTCACAAGTGGAAGCTTTTTTTCCTTTCCCCTCACAGATCAGGCTTCAAAGTGTAGATCTGATGAAATGGGATGCCGTGGTCAGGATGTAAATAGAACCACTGCATATTGTAAATGAGTTTAGTGGGGTTTTTTCCCCCCCATCCAAAGTGCTGAGGGAGATCACACTGCAGGGTATCAGCTAACTTCCATGCTGTTTTTAGCTTTCCCTTGTAATGGAATGGAAAGCCAGTGTGGTTTCTTCAGGAGCTGTATTGGTTGGCAGCCTGACTACAATGGGGTTTATTCTGGCAGTCTTGTGGGTTTGTAAAGCTTTAAGCCTTCCCTCTGTTTAAACTGATCATTGAAGTTGTCAGGATGAATGCTGGCTTGCCACTCAGAGTCCCTGCTGAGCCAGAATAAAAAGTCTTCCTTTGAAGGCTTACACATGGGGGTCAGACCTAGAGTCCACAGCAGCTTGGAACATGAATTTTGGGTACAGACATGAGAGATTTGTCTGCTCAAACATGGCCAAGCAGAACAGCTCCTGTGAGCTGAGCATCTCGGTGATAAATGGAGCTGACTGCAGTGAGGGTGTCTGTGTTCAGAGAACATCCTGTCCTGACTCCCAACAGGAATATCCAGAAGATAACTACCTAATGGAGGGGGGGGTCGTTTCAGCTTTCATTTCCTGGGTGGAAAGATTGGCTTGGCTGAGGCAGCAGCCTGGAGCAGACATCTGTCTGCTTTGCATCCTGCCCGGAGGTCATCCTTTTCTATTTTGGTTAGAAGAGCCATCTCTGGGTCAGGTCTCCTGAAAAGTCCTTCCTGCAGTCTTAGGTGCTTGGGAAAAAAGGTATCAGGAATGTGGGAGCTGTTCCTCACCCTTTCCCTCTTATGTCACGTCCTGCACCAGAGGAATCCTTCCTCTTTAGCTGCCTACACACCAGTGCTGGATTCAGGAACTTGTTCACGTGTAGATCAGGGAATTTTGACTTCTAACCCTCTCTTACTCTTCCAGTACAAATTTGTGGGCCTGCAGAACTTCCCCTGCTCCTCGGACAGCCTGTGTGAGCTGCTGGCTACAGACTTTCCCTTTGAGGTGAGAACACTCAGGTGGGGGCCTGGACTCTCTTCCAGTGCTGGGAGAGAGTGCGTCCCCTCTCCTTGGGAATTTGCTCTCCTGAGGCTGCAGAGAGTTTGCCAAGTTGCTGTTTGCTGTGTGTGAGATGGATGCCTCTGTGCCCATGTTTGATCTGTTGCCTTGTCACACACCTCACTCAACCACACAAACGAGCAAGAGTTAAACCATGGCACTCCCTGGGTTTGTGCTGCCCTTGCTGCAGTTGGCTGTGTCTGAAAGAGCCTCTTGGGGTGAGAGACCACTCAGGCTGCCTCCACAGCAGCACAACTCAGGTTCACATAGCAGTGTGATGGACAGCTGACCTTTTTAGGGCCAAAACTGGTACTGACCACTACCCTGGGTGGGCTTGTGTGCATCTCCTTGGTGTTGGTGCTTCCAACAAGGCAGCTGGCTGTTTTGTGGGGAGGAAGGACAAGGGTGATGGTGAGATCCCAATGTTTCTAGGGGGTTTGGGTGTTCATGATGGGTGCCTGAGGTGTACTGGAGCTGGGGGCAGTTGGCTGTGACAGAAATCACTGAACAGTGTTGTTTACAAAGCAGAACACCTGTGTTTGCTTCATCAGCTTTAAAAGTAGAATTATACAATATTGAGTGGAAAGGGACCTGCTAGTAGCTCAAATTCCAGCTCTGGCCCTGCACAGGACAGCTCCAAGAATCCCACCCTGGGCCTGAGAGTGTTGTCCAAAGGCTCCCTGAGCTCTGGCAAGCTTGGGGCTAATGGCTGCTGCTCTGGAGAGCCTATTCCAGTGCCTGACCATCCCCGGGGGGAAGATATTTCCTATATCCACCCTAAACTTCCCCTCCCACAGCTGTTGTGCTGTTCTGACCTTTGTGGGAGGGCAGGACAGGAACAGCCACGTGCCACCCAGCTCAGTTCTGTGTTGTTGTGAGCAGTGAGTCTCAGCCCCTTGTGGAATCAGCTCTGGCTGCTTTTGCCTGCCCTGGCTGATTGTCACTCCCAGGGAAGGGGATGGAGGAGGCAGTGGCATTCTGACCTGGTGACAGTGACAACATCTGTGAGCCAGAGCTCCTCCAGTGGCTGCAGCTGTTCCTGGGAGTGCCCAGCTCAGCCCTACGTCAGGAACAGCTTCCACAGAGATTTCTTGTCCCACAAAGCCAAAAGCCACATTGATGTGACAGTGTCTCTCATGGTCTCCCATCCTGAGTTAGCCATTAAAATAGGTGTAGGTTTAAGTTAAGGGCACTAACTTGGCTACGAGGGATGACTTTGCTTTCTGCTTGTGAAAGCCAGGACAGTCATCAGAGCAAGTTGGAAAGTCCCAACCCCTCGCTGGTCTTGCCAGACCCTGCTCTGAACATGGATTGAAGAGTCTTCCCAGCTTTCTTTCAGCTGGCTTGCTCAATAATAAATGCTCCTCTGTAATACAGTTGTTCCTGGCTTTCCTGAGTAAAGTCTTCATCCCCTCCTGAGGCATCTGCTCCCGTGAGGAAAGGCTGAGGAGCATTTGCCCACTGCAGTCAGAGCAGCAAACCTCTGGGCTACAAAGGAGGCCATTGCAAAACTCTGGAGCAGGAGATGGAGCTGAACAGGCTCCAGCTGTGTAATCCAGCTGTGATTTGCCCCCCCAAACCCTCTGCTGTATCAGGGAGTGACTCCGAGAAGCAAAACGTGGTGTACGTTGGCTCAAAGCAGCCCCAACAGTGCAGGAACCTTGGTGCTTTTTCCAGGAAGAAGGGAGCTGTGGGTCTGTGTGGTGTGCCACAAGAGGGAGCCCAAAAATCCCCAAAAACACCTTCTACCACGGGCACAGAACGGAGTAAACTTTGCAGGAGGCAAAATACATCCTGACTATGGGTGGAGGGTAACAGAGGTGGGTCTTAGGTGTGGACCCAGCATCTTTTGATGCTGACAGGGATCCTGTGTGTGTGGTGGCCACAGACGAGGTCAGTCCTTTCAGATCTGGGTCTTCTTCAGAGTTAATCTGTAACCTTAGAGCCAGGGCCTGATCCACTCTGTTCAGTGGACTCTTATTCCCTGGAATTCACTAGATTTTGGATCAGTTGGCTGGCTCTGAATTTCAAGTGGTTTTTGGAGTGGATCTTAAGAGCTGCTGTCTCTCACAGATCTGTGTAAAACCATGCTTTCCATGAAGGCAGGGCAGCCAAAGCCTCTGAGAAACCCTGATGCTTAGGAATGGGAGGACTATTAGGCACCTAAAATCTGGAAAGCATGGCTGTGGAATGTTAAATCCTGCCAGGCCAGTCTCTCCTCAGGTTCAGGCCTTCAGGGACAGCGTCAGTCCTCATTCTGATGTGGCCATTGTCACTGTGGTGACTTGGCCAACAAATGAAATAAATGGGAAGGAATATAGGAGTAAATATAGGGAACCTGACCTGTCTCCACCAGGCTGAATGCTCTGGCTTGGGGAAGGTATTTGGAGTGGTCTGGAAGGCCTTCCAGGCTCTGATCTGTACCAAAACATTCCTGTGGGTACCGGAGAATCCCCGTTGCTCATCGAGTGCCACGCACCCACAGGAATGGGCTGGATGTACTGGAGTGCTGCAGAATCTGATTCCTGCCAGGAGGCAGGGTGGGGGAAAACTTTAACTTTATATGTCCAGAGGGGTTGCACAAGCTCATCATGATGTTTACTGTTCTGGTTTTATGTTTTCCTAGCACAGAAATCCCCCTTTTTCTGGGATTATTTTGCAAGATGTTAACAGTGACTGAAAATTATGGACAGAATAGTGCCAGAAGCTTTACCCTCTCTGCCAGAGGTTAGCATCTGTGGAGCAGAAGTGGACATATGCTGCTTTGTGCTCAGCCAGTGTTTCTGTTCTGGAGTCTGTAGGATCGGGGAGGGGTCTGGGAGCAGTTCATCCTGAGGTGGGCTCTTGTTCTCCCCTTTTCTGCCCACTCAGCCACTCTTCCTCATAGCCAAATGGCCTTTTAAGAGCTTGTGAAGCTGAGCTAAGAGGAGCACCACCTCCAGCATTAGTCAGCCTGACAGCAGGATCCAACCTCGCAGAGCACACCCCTGGGAAGCGTGGGAAGAGGGGGGATGAGAATCCCTGAGCACGGTGAGGAAGTGGGGGAAACGTCAGCCAGCTGCAGCACTGCAGAGTGTGGAAATAGTAGCACAAGAGTTAGGGCCTAAACCTTTAAAGTCCTGAGTGCCCTTAACTGTCACTGATTGCTAGGAGAAGTTCTCTCCTGGGAAACGTTAAGAATTTTTTTGGCATAAGCCAGCTGAAAGAGCTGTTAGGAATCAGGGCTCCTTGGCGTCACACGCTCGGGCTAATTACTTTCCAAATGTATTATTTAAAATAGCCCTAATCCAGTAAAGTGGGCTGCCTTATTCAGAGACTCTCTGGCTTTTCTGCAGAATGGGATGAAAGCATCCAGACGACGTTGCTCTGTACCGACACCAAGCTGGACTCATTTGCCTTTGACAATTTAAAGCCATCTGGGAGTCGCTGATCTTTCAGGGCAGCAGCTCTGCAGGTTTCTCCTTTCCCTTCCGCTATTTATTGCACTGCTTGAGGAAAAATGATCCAGCTGGTGGTTTTGGCCTGCAAAGAGAGAGCAGAGCCATTGTCTGGTGCCTGGTCATTCACCTGCAGGAATGACCTCAGCTCTGCCCTTTCATTCATTGTCTCTCTTGCCTGCAGGTTGATGGGCTGCTCTTCTACCACAAGCAGACCCACTACACCCCGGGCAGCACCCCGCTGGTGGGCTGGCTGCGGCCCTACATGGTCCCTGAGATCCTGGGGCTCACCGTGCCCACCACTGAGCTCACAGCCAAGCCCGACTACGCTGGGAGGCAGCTCCAGCAGATCATTGAGAGCAAGAGGAGCAAAAAGCTGGCGGGGGAAAAGGGCCAGGCAGCCACGAGGAATGGACACTACGAGCTGGAACACTTGTCCACCCCTCAGCCAGAAAAGTCTCTGGAGGGCCGGGATGGAGCAGTGAGCCAGATGGAGAGTTGAGCTGCTGGGACAGCCCAGCTGGGCAGAGAGCAGGGAAAAACTCCCTGCTCCTCACTGTGCCTCGTGCTCCTGAGAGGGCAGGGCAATAATGATAGGATGGCTTTGTTTAAAGGGCATGACAGTGGAATATCTTGCCCCAGGTGCTGCTGGATATTTTGTATTTGTTGTTACTATGTACCTATATACTCTTTGCCAGGACTTCTGTGAGGCCTTAACAGTCTGGTTCTTCACTAAAGCAGTCATGTGTTGGGAAATTATCTGTCCCCATAGCACAGGGATACAGTTCAGCTCCTGACCCCGCTTCTGTTAGAGTCTTGGCAAAACTCCAGCATAGGAACAGTGCTTGGACCTCTGAGGTGCAGCTGCTGCTTGTGACCCTTGCAGCAGCCCCACCTTCCCAGCCCTGGAAATTGGGGCTTCTCAGCCTTTGATCCAGCTGTTTTCTGAGGCCTTTCCAATGAAAGTTGTTACTAACAAAAAGTTTGCAGTGATCTGCTGTAAATGCAACGGCTGGACTTTCCACACCCACGCGTTCTTGGGGAAAATCTAAATTTCCCTGCGTTGCAGCAGGACCTGCTTTGGAGCAGGGCTTTGTGCAGCGTGAGCACGGCAGAAGCCTCTCTCTCCTTGAGGCTTTTCTCCCCAGTGGGGGGAGGAAGGAATGGGTTCTCTCTGAAAAACGCTACCATTGATCGTGCCAAATAAAAGGTTTCTCAGAAAGACAAATTCTTGAGCGTCTTCCTGCTACCTAAGGGTGGATGCGTGCTGTGCCTCCCAAATAGGGATTGAAAAATTGGTTCCAGTGCTGACGGGAGCAGAGGAAACGCTTGTGTGGGTTGAATTCTCTGCACATCGAGGTACTTCAGTCTCTTGTCCTGTCTTTCTCATCCCCAAGCCCAACCCCACCTTTTAAGCACCGGCTGCTCCCCCTCCCTGGTTTTGGGGGGATGAAATGGGGTTCTCACTGTCCCCATGTTGGTTTCCAGAGAGGGATGAAAAGGAAGGAGATGAAATACCAAGCTCACGGCAGTGTTGGGGACTCTCCTCCCAGCTCTCTATGGAAATTCCCCTGGAGGAGATACTGAGAGTGGGGATGGCCACCTGCAGATAGCGGGTGCACTTGTATCCTGCCCTTGCACCCCCCGTTTTTCCCAGAAAGAGCCTGGTTTCTGTGCCAAGCGTGTGGGCTGTGTGCGACCATCTGGCCGTGCAGCGCTATTGATGATAGCAGCGGGCAGCAGGACCCGGCCTGGCTGTGGGAGGGGGCTGCCCTCCCTCCCCTCCCCTTCCCCGCCAGGGAAGTGGCACCCTGGCCCCACGGTGTTAGAGCTGTCGCTTTCTAACAGCTGCTTCAGTTACTGGTTTCGGTATCTTTAACTTATGAAGCAGCTGACCCAGGGAAAGAGGATGAGCACCTGGACTGCCTTAGCCTCCCAATCCCTCAAAGGTTCCCACCTTCAGCCTCCCTGGCTGGCAGACGTCTGCAGGGAGAGCGCTGAGCAGGATACAGCATCCAGCCTCCTGTCAGCACAGTTTTCCTTCCATCAGGCAATTAAACCCGGAGGTGGGCATCTGGATGGAAGATTTGTGCATCCCTTAGGGCAGAGAAAGCTGCAGCTCAGGTTACTGCCCTCCAGCAGCTTTCCAAGGTCCTCCAGGAGGGAAGGAGAGGAAATACAGCCGAAAAGGGGCTGTGTGCGCTGATGGAGGAGAGCAAGAGGGAAGCGACTGCAGCTTCCCGCCGGCTCCAGATGATGCCTCATAGTTTCCCTTTTAAAAGCATGAGCTGGGCTGGAGAAATAAATATTTGCGTTACAATTCCTGTTGGGAACGAGAGGCTGTTTTTGGAGGGAGGGTGTCAAACGGAAGTCGCAGGAGCCAGCACAGTTTGGTGCCGTGACTATTCTGTTTGCTGGGTGCGATCCCACTCCCAGCAGGAGCAGGCAGCGGCTCCGCTGGAGGGGTCACCCCACCGGGGGCTGAAATCTGGCCTGGGGCAGGAGAGCTGAGCAGGCAGATCGACCAGGAGCCTGGAGCCCTCATCCAGCCGGGGCTCTCAGCCCCTTCCCTCTGCCCTGCTTCCATTTTCTCCCAGTTAGGTGCAGAGGCTCCGGCTGTAGGCACGCTGCCAGCACAGTGCTCCTCGGCTGAACAAAATGTCCCCTTGTCCCAGGGCCTGGCTTTTTGGAGCGACCGCTGCTGCGCTTGCCGGGATCCCCGCTCCTTCCCGGAGGAGCTTCGGGACTCTCCGTCCAGGCGCTGACACCTGCGCTCGGCTGGGAAATGCAATTTAAGGACCGTAGAGGAGGGAGTGCAAAGAGACGCCTGGAAACCCCGGACTCGCGCTCGTGGGGGGAAGGCTGGAATCCCGGCAAGGGAGAAAGCTGTGCCGGGAATTTTATCCAGTAACAGCAAGGGAGGATGCGGCTGCCGGGAATTTTATACAGCACCAGCAAAGGGAGGAGGATGCTGCCACCATTTTAGCGGCGGCGCTCCCGCCTGCCGCGGCCGGAACCGGGGCTGGGGGAGCCGCCGCGGAGCCGGGGGGGCTCCGGGCCCCTCCGGCCCCATCCCGGCTGCTGTCCCCCGCTCCCCCCCCCGCCGGGGAGCGCTTCCTGTCCCCCGCCCGCCCTGCGGGGTCGGCCGAGCCGCGGGGAGGGGACGGGGAGGAGGGACCGGGGGCTGCGGGCGCTTCCTGCCGCCGCCCCCGCCGGGGCAGAGCGGAGCGGGGCGGGAGCTCGGCTCGGCCCGGCCCAGCCGAGCGGCGCTCCCGGGCCGAGCCAAACTTCCCGGGGGGCTCGCACCAACACACGCACACGCTTACATAGATATTTAATTTAATTTTTTTGTTCCCCCGTTTTATTTTAATTTTCTCGGCACTTTCGGCGGGGCCCCCGGGGCGGAGCCGCCCTCGCCGCCGGGAGGGGCCGGTGCCCGCAGCGCCGGGGATGGGCTCCGCCGGGGCGTCCTCCGCCTAGAGCAGCCCGGCTCGGCTCGGCCCGGCCCGGCCCGGCGCGGCGGCAGCATGGCCGCGGAGCTCAGCGCCGAGGAGGAGCAGGTAGGTCCCGCCGGGCTCCTCTTCCCCGGGTCGGGCTGGGCAGGACCCCGGGGGCTCCTTCCCCACACCACTCCTTTCCCATCGTTATTTGGCTAGCCCGGGTTGCCAGGCTGGTTTTTCTCCCAGCCAGGCGATTCTCCCGATGGGAACCCCCCACATCCCCACGCAGCCCCCCGTCCATCCATGCCAAACCCGCAGGCTCCCAACCCACGCAGCGCCCACCCTGCAACCCCCATCCACGCACCCCCCCAGCCTTCTCGCTCCCCAGGAGCTCTCGCAAGGCCCCCGCCGTGGGTGCTGGGGCGTGGGTCCCGCATCCCCAGGGCAGCGTGGCCCCCAGGCAAGGCTCCCTGCCGTGGGGATGGTGCGTGGGGATGGGGATGGATGGATGGATGGATAGATGGATGGATAGATGGATGGATGCGTGTGCACGCGCTTCCCACGCCCCAGGCCTCCCGTGACGTCCCGGCTTCCTCCGCCGGCCTTGCGTCACCGCGGGAGGATGTTGCTGGGCTCGGGGAACGGGGCCCTGGAGCCGGCCCGGCCGCCTCGGGTGGCCGCAGCCATCCCTGCCCGTCCCCTCCTTTGTCCTCTCTCCGCCAGGCTTGCCCGCCCGCGGCCGCTGGGCTTCCCCGTGCATGGGGATGTGGAGCCTGGCAGCGGGGCTGGGCGAGCTGCCGGCATCCCTCTGCCCCCTCGGGCTGTCACACTGGCCACGTTGGTGGCGCTGGGCACTGCACAGCAAAAAGTCCCGTTTTCCTTCCAAAATGGTCGGGTTTCCAGTTGGTTGGCTGGTTGGTTTTCTCCTTTAAAAATGCTTCGTTTCTACAGGGAGGTTTAGGAGGGCTGGGATGGAGATGCCGAGTCCCAAAACCTCCATGGAAGTGCCCCTCCTGCAGCCTGCGGTGGTGCTCAGCAAATGCAGAGCTACCAGGCTGTTTCCTCCTGGGAGCAGCACTGCTCTCTCCAGGGTGATCAAATCCCAAGGAATGGGGAGTGTCCTTGGAGTGTCCAAGGAGGGAGTGTCCTCTGTCCCCACAGGTGCCTGAGATTTGCGTTTCTCCTGTGTCATGGAGGGGGCAAAGCTTCTAGAAATAGAGGTTTTGGAGATCCTTCACCGGCAGGGAAGGCTGGTTTGCAGTGGGAGCAGCATCTCAGGGGAGGGATCTGAGATGTCTGGTTTGTTTGGGAATATTGGATGGAGAAGGTGAAGAGATGTTTGCAATAGTGGCTCCACATTTGGGTCATCAGCTTGGTGTGGGGAAGGCTGCCTTCCGTGCTGCCCTCGGTGGCCTGGAAGCCAAAATAACAAAGTTTCCTTCTTTTCATGGGTAAGTTGTGGTTTGGGCTGGAACATGCCCTTCCTGCCATCCCTTCATCAAGATTCCTCCACTCTCCCCTGTTACCAACAGCAAGCCAGGGGGAAATTCACCCGTCTCCTCTTAGGCCAGCCTTGGGACATCTCTTCTACTGGCTCTCTGCAGCTCCCTCCCTGGCCTATCCCCAAGGAGCCAAACCAATTTTCCTTGAAGGTTTTCAGCCCAGCTGCAGTTTCCACAGCTTTATCCCCCACTTCCCCATGCTGAAGAAGGAGGGCAGGTTTGCTGCCTGGGGGAGGAGGGCTGGGAGAACCCCTGGATTCCAGCAGCAGTGGCTTTGTCACCACCCTGCTCCAGCGCAGCGGGGACGGGGATGACGCCAGCACTCCAAAGACCAGCATTGTTCCAAACGCCTGGCCACGGACAGTTTCACTCCCAGTGCTACAGAGGCAGGACTTCTTACTGCAGCTCTGGGTCACAGGCTTTGTTTTTGGCACGTGGAGCGATCCCTGCTCCGCTGGGATTGACATGTGTATAAATCCATTTGGGATTGGGGCTGGGAATGGTGATGAGACCCAGTGGAGCACAAAGGGGGCAGAGCTATGGCTGGCATTGATGCTCAGCTCTGTAATGCCTGGCTCCCTGCTGTTGAATGGCAGCACTGGTAAGTTTGGAATTTGGTTGTGTTCCCAGGGAAAGCTGGAATTCATGGCTGAGCTGCCCTGCAAAGATAGTGCTTGTTCTTGTGCATCTTCCCCTTGCAAAAGCCCATCACCCCTCGTGACAGCTGCTGGAAATGGGATTGTGTGAAGTGTGCCGGGTTAGGTGTTGAGGAAGAAGACCTGAACTGCAGGCTGCATGCTCTCCTCATTGCCATCATGCCCTCTGGGCCTCTCTTCCCGTCATCTGGGGACTCCCTTCCCGTTATTTTGGAGTATCATTGCCAGCTCAGGCTGTGGTGTCAGCTCTGGTCTTTGTCCAAGGGAAGTAAGTGGGATTTGTACCTGGCTCTCACTCCCACACCTTGCCTGTGCTGGGGAAGGATCTTCTTCACTTATTTTGGGTTTGCATCTGCTGCCCTGGATTTTGAGCAACTGGGTGCCACAGGGGATGCCCTGGCAAAGCAGAGGTGTGCCCAGGATATATTGATAGGATATGTTTACAGATATGGATGTGGGGATGTGTGCTATGTTAAGGCTGAAGATGGTTCCTGTAGTATTGCCCCATTTATTATCCTGTGGTGCTTGCCTGGCTGCTTTGTGTGACTCTGGGACCACATTAGGGATCTCCTGGCTGCAGAGTGTGGGGAGAGACCCCGGGATGAGCCGGGCTCCTGGGGCCCATCCCATGAGAGGGGCTCGCTGTCCCTGCCGAGCCTCGCGCCGCCGATAAACCCCGGCCCTTCGCTTCCTCCTGTCGGAAGTCATTAACACCGACAAGCTTTTCTGGCTCAATAGCTCCCAGTAACTCTGAATAGTTCCCAGTAACTCCGTGCCTGACATCCTACACCGCCGCCTGGCTGCCTCCCTCCCTCCCGGAGCCAGCCTTCAGCACTGCCCTCCCTCCTCCACCTCCTTGCTCACCATCCTCCGCTCTGGGAGCCTGGAAGCTGCATTATTTGGCGTGTGCCTGGGTGGGAGGAAGGCATTTTGGTGTCTCCTTCCATTGAGCAGGATGCTGTGGAAGACTGGGCTGCACTGCCCTGTCTCCCCTGGGGGACAGGGGATCAATCCGCGGCAGAAGGCAAAGCTGTGTCCTGGGACCCTCCTGGTGTTCCATGTATGTGTGAAACTGGTGTTACTGGGCAAGCTGGTCGAAGTATCAGCCCTCCAATGTCACTGCCTGTGTTCCCTCAGCCGAGTTCACTGCCCCATGGTGGAGCTGCAGCCCCAGGAGGCCACTGCCACTGTGCTGGGGATGCTGTGTCTGAATGGGAGTTTGTTGCCTGTAAAATCCTCCTTTTGCTCCCCCTCTCCCTTCCATAAGTGTCCCCCAGCCTCCAGGCCATTTTTCTCACTCCTTGCTCCCTTTCTGCCACTGCCCTCACCCCTTTTGTTGTGGAGCTCCCTGCTTCACCCCGAGAAGCTGCTGGGTCTGTTGAGGATTGTAGCTCCAACAATGACCAGGGATGCTCCTTGGCCACTTCTCCTCCTTCTCCTCTTCCTCTCACCCTGTCTCACTGCATGCCCCTGATCTCTCCCACAGGCCACCAAGCAGTTCCTGGAGGAGATCAACAAGTGGACAGGCCAGTACAATGTGTCCCCGCTCTCCTGGAATGTGGCTGTCAAGTTCCTCATGGCCCGCAAGTTCGACGTCCTGCGGGCCATCGAGCTCTTCCACTCCTACCGGGTGAGTGAGATGGGAACCCCCCCATCTGAGGGCTTCCTGCTCCCTGGGACCACCCTCCCCCTCCTCCTTTTTCTTTCTCTCTCTCCCTTACAAGTTTTATCCAGCTGGAAAATCCTTTTTCAGCCAAGGCGGGTTGCCATGGAGATCTCACCGATCCCGATCCCTTCCCGTGCTCTGGGAGCAGCTCATGGGGTGCCCTCCTGCCTGGTGTGTGCTGCCCACAGAGCATTTCCCTATGTGTTAAGGATATACATCCATGATTGCCTTTTCCAACCTGGTGTTGCAAAGCTGCTCCTTCTGTTACTGGGGGGTGTGCTGGAAGATGATCCCATGGAGCAGAGGTTCCCTGGGACAGCTGGGTGGGCTGTGCCTGTGCCCCCTGTGCCCGCTGTCACTGCCCTCTGTGCCACAGGAGACGCGGCTGAAGGAGGGGATTGTGAAGCTGAAGCCGCACGAGGAGCCACTGCGCTCGGAGCTGCTCAGTGGGAAATTCACCATTCTGGTAGGTGGGGTGTCCCCCAGGGAGCTCCCCCAGCTGGGGGGCTTCTCCCAGCTCTGTTCCATGGGGATGCTGCGGGAACCTGACCCTGTTTCCTTGGCAGAGCGTGCGGGACCCCTCGGGAGCCTCCATCGCCCTGTTCACAGCCAAGCTGCACCACCCCAGCAAGAGCGTGCAGCACGTGGTGCTCCAGGCACTCTTCTACCTGCTGGACCGAGCTGTGGAGAGGTGAGCCTGCCTCTGCAGGGCTACCCTGTCTCATACTGAAGGGTCCCAGGGAGATCACTGCTCCCCATGGCTTGAAATTCCCTGCTTTGAGCTCTAGCCAGCCCTCCTTTTACGGAGCTGTTCAGCAGGGGAGCAAAATCCCCCAAGCCCTGAGCCAGGCTCTTTGCTGCCTTGCCCTGTCCACGCCCTGGGTTCAGTTTAGCAAAGTCCTGGATTCCTGCAGGCTCTGGCTGGGGAAGAGGCAGCCCCACCATCGGCGAGACGTAACGTGAGCCCTGCCAAAAATATAAACCCAGGACATTCCCCTGCCATTTATCCTGCTGGGCTCTTTCTGTTTTTGACCTTACCCATCACGAGTGATGCTGCTGAGGCAGGCTTAAGGCACGAGTCTGGCTTAAATGAGGGTTGTAGGAAGAGATGGTGAAGCAGCTGGGAAGTGCAGAAGCAAGGTTTGGGTCTGTGAGTCCTTCTGGAAGCATGGGAAGGGATTTTTGGTGGTCAGTATGGGGCAGAGCTGCTGATGCAGGGGCCAGGTGGTTGCATGTTGTGGGATTGATGTTGTTCTTTTCCTCCTCTCAGCTTTGAGACACAAAGGAATGGGCTGGTATTCATCTACGACATGGCAGGGTCACAGTACACCAACTTCGAGCTGGACCTCAGCAAGAAGATCCTCAACCTGCTCAAGGTGGTACCTGGGGGTTAATTGATATCTGAGGACAGTGTGTGGGCCACTCACTCACCAAGAACCCAAAGTCCTGTGGTTTTGGCATCAGTTTGCCCCCCAGACCACGCTGACCACGTCTCAGCCAGCAGCACCAGCTGCAGGACCTCGGGAGGCACTGGGAGCTTTCCAGGCTGCACCCGGCTGCGGCTGCGGTGTGGCGCGGGCGGGAGGGATCAGCTGTCCTCAGGCTGGATTCCTCTCACAGCTGCTGGCAGCACTTTTGGGAAAACAGATGCAAATTATTTTTTAATCGTGCTGGCATTTGGTGCCTCCTCCCTTCTCCGGAAAAAAATCAATAAGAGTAAATACTGGCCAGGGTGTGTTCTTTGCATAATCCCAGTTCCCAGTCTTCACCTCTCCCTGTGGAGCCAAACCCTCTGCTTACCTAATTCCAAGGAAGTAATTTGGTTCCTTATCAAGTCATAAAAGCAAGCACAGCTGCGAGCGTGTGAGGCACACTTCAGATGTGGCATTGCCCTCATGGGTTCCTGTGCTGGCTGTCACCTCTGCTGGGATATGTCCCCTGCCACAGCAGAGTGGGTCTGACCCCCTCTTCACGCCCACAGGGTGCCTTCCCAGCTCGGCTGAAGAAGGTTTTCATCGTGGGAGCACCCATGTGGTTCCGTGTGCCCTACTCCATCATCAGCCTGCTACTGAAGGAGAAGCTGCGGGAGCGGGTGAGTGGGGACCCTCCTGGCATGGGACTCTCCTGGCACAGGAGCCTCAGCAGGCAGGGCTGAGGCTGCTTTCCCTTCGTGCCAGGGTGGTGAAAGCAGCTTGTGCCATTCAGCCCCATCTGCTGGAAGCTGCCGAGCACCAGACCTTTGGCATCCCTGTTCCATCCCTGGCGAATCCTCTCCAGCCTTCTTGGAGTCACCCCCGCCTGTCCCCTTCCTCTCACAGGTGCAGATGGTGAAGATGTCGGAGCTGAAGGATCACCTGCCCCGGGAGTGCCTCCCTGAGTACCTCGGGGGGTCCCTCAAGCTGGACCCTCTGAGCTGGAACTGCCGGTTCCTGCCCCAGCAGAACGGGCACCCCGACCCCCTGGACGAGCTCATCCTGGTGCCGCTGGCGGCCCCCAAAGATAACGGCTCCGTCCACGTCCCCGGGCCCAAGTCTGTCACCCTGCAGGAGCTGCTGGACCACGTCAGCCACAAGCAGAAACGTGGCATCTATGAGGAGTATGAAGACATTCGGCGCAGGAGCCCAGCCGGCACCTTCGCCTGCTCTTTGTGAGTTGTGGGAGGGAGCCGGGTGCCCCTCTCACCCCAAAAAGCTGTGTGCCCCCTCATCCCACCATGCTTCTGCTGCTGGGTGGGGTTTATTGGCCTCTTCATGGTGTGGTGCTTTGGGTTAGCAACACAGAACCCCGGCCTAGGGATGGTGGGAGCCCCCTTTGTGGGTCCTGCAGCCTCTGGGAATAAGGGGGAGCTGCAGAGGACAGCAGGGACCAGGACCTGGCCGGGACTCTGCTTCCCGAGGCTTTGGCCAGGTGATGGCAGCAGAGCCCAGGCTACGGGCCCCAGAGGCTTGCACAGAGGGAGGGATGCTGCCTTTGCCTTGCCTGGAATCCATCCCTGCTTCCCTCTCCAGGGCACCCTACAACCAGGACAAGAACCGGTACGGGGACGTGCCCTGCCTGGACCAAACCCGTGTCAAGCTGGCAAAGCCATACAGCCGCCCGGAGGTGAGCCAGCCCAGGAGGGAACCCCACAGTCCTGTGGGAAGCTGGCACAGCTGTCCCAGGGGTCTGGAGGCCTTCTCTCACCCATGCTTTTCTCCCTGCAGCTGACTGACTACATCAATGCGAGCTTCATGGATGGCTACAAGCAGAGGAATGCTTACATTGGCACTCAGGGTATGGCTGAGCCAGCAAGGGGATGTTCTGCTCCTGGTGCAGCCGTGGGTTCCACCTCTCTGCCCAGTGTCAGCTGCTGGCCATGGGGGACATCCCAGGAGCTGGGCACTGCCCAGCAGGTCCCCCTTCTCCCAGGGTGTATTTACTCCTCCCTGGGTGTATTTATTCCTCTATCAGTTTCCAGCTAGTGGACTGAAGTTTTTCCTTCTCCCCTTGGAAGAGAGCAAGGGGATTCGTCTCCATCCATGATAGCAGCCCTCTCCCTGCCCCTATCCCAGCTCTGGATTTGCCCCATCTGCCCAGGGATGGGCAGAGAGGCAGGATCAGTGCTGAGCCATAGGGACACTGGTGCTGGAGGTGACAGTCAGTGACAGCTCCTGGCTGTTCATGGAGCCACACCTGGGTCAGCCCCTGCAGGAAGGGGCTGTGGTTCCCTGGGGGGGTGAGGGGGGGCTGGTGGCTGCTGCTGGCCAAGGGGTTGCCCAGATCCATGAGGTTTTGGGCTGATGTGTGGCTTTCCCTGCAGGGCCTCTGGAAAACACCTATGGTGACTTCTGGCGCATGGTGTGGGAGCAGAATGTCCTGGTGATCGTGATGACAACCCGGTGAGCGCTCATGGAGGGACACAACCCCCTTTTTCTGTGCCAAATGAGCATTTTTGGTGTGGGATAAGCAGTGCTGGGCTCGGGGCAGTGATCCTGCAGCAGTGGTGCCAGCCAGAGCCCCACAGAAATGGGACATGGGGTCAAGGACAGACTGTTTGGTCCCTGTGGGATCCCCAAAGGACCAAGGCTGGGTGGCATGGGAGGTGTCTCAGGCAGGACAAGGAGGACATTACCAGCTTGTCGTTGTCATGTTCCCAGGCTGGAGGAGGGAGGCAGGAGGAAGTGCGGCCAGTACTGGCCCCTGGAAAAGGATTTCCAGGCGTGCTTTGGGGCCCTGACCATCACCAACCTGGGCGTAGAGAACCTCAACCATTACAAGAAGACCATCCTGGAGATCCACAGCTCAGAGGTGCGTGGGCACAGCTGCCTGGTGGAGGAATGGCATGGGGGCACCAGGGGTCAGGGGAGGAAAGAGAGTCTAAAGCCCTTGCTTTCTCCAGACCAGGGAGCGGCGGCTGGTGTCCCACTTCCAGTACCTGAGCTGGCCAGATTATGGTGTCCCCTCTTCCGCTGCCACTCTCATTGACTTTCTGGGGGCCGTGAAGCAGCAGCAGAGAGTGGCTGTCAGCGCCCTGGGACCTCGCTTCAAGGGCCACCCCGGGGGACCCCCAGTCGTGGTGCACTGCAGCGCTGGCATTGGCAGGACAGGTAATGGGTGTGGGGGAGGTTTGGGGATGGTGGGGTGACAAGTGCAGCTTCCCTGGGGCATTTCCATCCTGGGGACCCACTGTCTCTGTCTCTCTGGGAGCCTCTCAGGATCCCCAGCCAGTCCCGAGTCGGCAGACACCGGGGGGCAACCCTGACACCACAGACAGCAGGGAGACACTCTCTGTGCCCCGAGGGTACTGAGGGCACCTTTGCAGCACAAGAGACACCAGAGACATCGGTAGAAGATAAAGGGCCGTCTCTTAGCAGGGGTTACTCCAAGGTTTTATTCAGGGGCTCTGGGGAGCTCCTGCACCTTAGGGGGCCTCCTGCTGAGAGCCCCAGGAGATGTGCCAAGGTTACAGTTAAAGGGAGGTGGATGCTGAAAGTAGATAACATTTTACTAACCAATAAGTGACACTAAGGGATGGATACTGGGGATAGACATTTAGGACAGCATATGGGGCAAGGCTTGGGGGGCTGAACCCTGGCCTCTGGCTGATCACTCGGCGACCTGGACCAAAGCTTCTAGATGGAGGGGATGAGATGCTGAGTGATTGACAGAGAGCCAGGCTGGGGATTTGGGGATGGTCTCACCCAGGGAGAGGGATTACACAGGTAAAGGGAGGGGGGTACAGTCTGGGATAAACCATTTGGGAAAAATATGGGGATACAAAACAAAACTACTTCAAAGTATTACAGAGTATAAAAACACACTACAACAACCCTGAGACATGTCCTCAGGACCTCCCACAACCATCAGACGTGGGAGAAGTCCCCAGATGCCCTGAGGAGATCAGTGTGGGGCTGAGCACCAGCACTCCAGTTCTCACAAGGGGCGGTGATGGTGCCATTCGGTGTCTGATGCCATCCCATCACCGTTCCTAGGTACCTTCTGCGCGCTGGACATCTGCCTGTCACAGCTGCAGGACGTGGGCACGCTGAACATCTACCAGACAGTGCTGCGCATGCGGAGCCAGCGCGCCTTCAGCATCCAGACCCCCGAGCAGTATTACTTCTGCTACACGGCCATCCTGGAGCACGCCCAGCGCGAGGGGCTGCTGCTCTCCAACCACAGCCGGGCCGCCCAGGAGAGGAGCTCGCCGGGGCACTGAGAGCCTCCGCCTCCCTCGGACGCCGCTGCCCATCCTCGGGGGCTGCCCCGCCGGGACTCAGCAGGGCCGGAGCGCCTCGGCTGTCAGCACTGCTATGGAACTGTGCCTTATTCAACCCAAACGGTGGCTGCCACTTTGCCGGCACGGGAAGGGGCTCAGACTCCTCCCCGTCGTGTTTCGGTTGGGTTTGGATGGTTGGGGAGGTGGTTTGTCTTCTCTTCGAGTTGTTGGGTTTTTTAATTTTGTTTTCGTTTTTTTATGTTGATGTTGGGACCACCTAAGATGCACCTAGAGAGGGGCTTTGCAAAGTCCTATGAAATGTATTCCCAGTCCTGGGGCTGAGGAAGAGGCGCGTGCTTCGGCCTCACCTGACGCTCCATGTGTGTGTCTGTATGTATGTGTGTATATAATATACCCCCGCTGTGACCCCCCCGGCTATTATATAGATACATATATACAACCTCCCCTGTAGCAGCTCCCAAGGGTCCCCGCTGTCCTGCCACCTCACTGCTGTGATCTCTGGAGCGGTGAGTTTGGTCCTGGCTCTGTCTTGTCTCCCCCCTTGCCCTTATTTCCCCTCATGGGCAGCGTTGGGACCCAGTACCCACTCCTGTGCCCATCCCGCTGGAGGCACAAGGATACCCGATGGTGTCCCCCCTGTTTCTTTGTCTCATCCTCCCCACGGAGAGAGATAGCAGCAGTGCTCCTGGGAGGATCTGGAGGATTGGGTTGTCTGGGGATGCTGAGCTGGCAGGCATCCCCTGCCCTTGGGTGCCGCTGAGGGAGTCACTAGGTACGAGGTGACAGGGTGACAGGGTGACGGGGCTGTGGGGACCGACTGGCTCTCCAGGTTGCCCGGCTTTCCCAAGCTGCCCCTGGGAACCCGCAGGCCCAGCCCTGCCTTGAGTCATGGGCTGGGAAAGCGCTGAGCAAGAGTAAACCCCAAACCCTGGAGAGGCACCGAGCCTCTGCCCCAGCCCCGCCACTGCCTGGGCCTCCCCAACTTTATACTGTAATAAGCTCTTTGAATGTGTATATTCTTATTTTTTTATAATCTTGGGGAAGGGGGGCGCGGGGTTTGGGAGGTTTTGTTTTGTTTTCTTTTGGGGGTTTTTTTTTGTGTTTGGTTTTTTTTTTTTTTTTTTTTGTATTTAACATTAACTTGATCCAAGCCAGAGCCAGAAGTATTTGTAAATGTTCCTATTTTGCTCTCAGAGAAACCTTTTTGTTGTTGTTACTTTTTTGGGAGTTGTTTTGTTTTTATTTGTATTGATATATAAATATACCACCAGTGACAAGTCCTCTTTGCTGTCGTGGGGGCATTGGGAAGGACAGAAGGAGAGAATTCAGGGCTTTGCATGGGCTGTGATCTCTAAAAACCAGCTGGCCCCATCCCTGGCTACACGTGGACTTTGAGGAGCACAGGGCTGTGTTTTGGGCTTCTTCTGGCCTGGGTGAGGCTGAGGCAGAGATAACCAGGCTGCAGGAAGCTTTCCTGGGCAGGCAGGATAGTGTCAGGAGGGAAGGCAGCACAATGAGCTGGCGTAGCTAGGGGGGCACAAGCCACCCTGCTCCAAGCTCCTGCCTCTTTTCCCAGGGCCTTGACAAGCCTCAGGATATCAGGCTCCTGTCTGGCCATGGGATCTGCCTGCTGCTGTCTTTTGCTGCAGGATTTGGGGGTGCAGGCATGGCCTCTGTGCTTCTGGATCCCCTCTGAGATGGCATGTAGGGCAGAAAAATTAGGGGGAACTCCTGGGCTGTACCAGTGCCCTCAGGTGCAAGCAATGCCAGTCCTGGAGCAGCAGCAGCAGCCTGAGGCTTAGGGATGAGGGAATAAAAAAGGCAGCTTGTGCAAATGAAGCCCTAGAGCCAGCCAGAGAGCTCGTGCCCCAGAGCAGGGCAGCTGGCGGGTGTGAAGAGCAGCACCTGTGTTTGTTCAGCTGGAGCCTACAAAAGTGAGGGATGCCAGTGTCTTTCTAGGACTAGCACAGGGAGAAGCTTTCCCCTGTGCTCTGGGGGTGGACTGGCGTGGCTGTGCCAAACTGAGGTCGGACACAAGCACTGGAAGGCTGGAACAGAACCAGAGGCAGCAGGGAATCTGTCTGGAAGGGCTGCATGTCTCAGGGCATAGTGCACTGGAGGGAGAGAAGTGGGTGTTGGGAGCACCCCTGGAGCTGTGCACAACCTGCCTGAGAGTGATTCTGGTTCAGCTGCAGTGTCCCATCCTTCCAGGTACCATTTTCCACCCAGCTGTCTCCTGGAGCAGCATCAGCCCAGGCAGTGTGATCTGCTCCTCTGGCTCAGGCTGCCCCAGAGTTTCCCTCCAGGCTCCCATTCCCTCTGAAGGAAGGCTCCTGGGGCCCTCCCTCCTCACTGCCAAACTTTTTCACCCAGATGGGATTTCTTCTCTGCACACGTGCAGGAGGGGAGTGTTGGCAGTTCATTGTTAATCCTGTGCTGTCAGCAGCAGCTCTCTGTGGCTCAGCGGGGCTTTTGGCAAAGTGTTGGATCCAGATCAGAAAGCTGCAGGTGATGCCAAGTGTCCCACGTGGCCCCACGCATGTGCCCAGCCCATGTCTGTGAAATCCCAACCAAGCCTGCTCTGTGCACACAGTAAAGGTGGCTGTGTCTTCTAGGTCAATCCCACAGGATGTGGGCACAGAGAACCAAAAGGTTTCCAAGACTCACGTGCTGGCTATCTGATAGGAATAACCAGAGAAGAGGGAGGGAGATAACCAACTCTGGCTCTGCATGGGAACAGCTCGGATATGCTGCTCCCTTCGAGGAGGGATGAAGAGCCCATCTGTGCTGGAGGCGGAGGAAAAGGTTGTAAACCTTTTCTATGGGAAAACAACCCAAACATTCACCCTCCCTTACTATTTCCAGGGCTGTGTTTCTTCTCAAAGCCAGCATTTTCAGTCCTCTTGCACAACATGATGTTTTGTTCCATCCATTCCTTCTGTGCCAACAGGTCCTGCTCAGCAGTAGAAACAAGGATTTCTCTGGAAATGGTCACTTCACCCAGACAGCCAAAAGTTACTGGAAAGAAAAACTTTGTATTGTTTGGAGAGCGGTGGGAAATACGGGCTGTTGAATGCAAGCAGCCTGGTGCCTGAAGGATCTCCCCTTCCCTGGAGTGGCCCAGAGATGGGGATTAGCCACCACGGGCAAAAGTTAACAACACAGAACGAAATCCAAAGTTCTGCAGGAGTTTGGAAACGGGGATTTAGAGGCATTGCAGGGCAATCCTAAAGCGGCGCTGCCATCGCTGTGCCCACCTGTCTCATTTGGCTTTCTTGGCTGCGCGCACGCCTCGCTAATGACGATTACTTTAGTGCTTGTAATTTTGTACCCTGGGAGTTTGGAAAGAGCCTGGCTCCAGAGCGCTTCATTTCCCAGCCCTTCTGCTTCCTTGCCTCCGGTTTCCAAGGCTCAGGCTCGATCTCCAGCGGCACCGCAGTCCGTGCAGGCTCAAACCCCCGTGTCGAAAGCCCTTCCAGGGGTTAAACCGAGCTGCAGCTCCCAGACACAGAGAGAGAGGAGAGAGCTCCTCTGCTTGTCCCGGCACCACCCCGCTGCCTGCGCCTGCAACGCTCTCCCGCTCTGAGGAAGGGAAGAACAGCTGCAAAGAAAACAAAAAAAAAATAACTAGGAGATTTGGACCTTGTTTGAGTAAAGGTGCTTGTAACACACATTTTAACACAAGTGTGGAACATGTGTGTTTGTATTTCACCCTTTCGCGAGCACGCTCTAGATGCCCAGACGAGAACTAACGCGGGCCAGGCCTGGCTGCTGCAGCCTCCGTCTGGGGAGCCCAGCAGCGCACTCCACAACTTTCCAAAGGGAGAGGAACACGGTGATCGCAGGCATCAACCCCCACGTCCACCTCGTGTTCTAGCGGAGGGGAAGGCCGGCTGCCGCCGCGGGGGCACCGGCTGGCCCGGCTCCCTCCCGCCCTCCGCCGCCGGGAGAGGCCTGTCCCTCACACCCCCCTCCCTCCCTCCCTCCCGCCGTGGGCGGTGCGGCCGTGACGATCGGCACCGCGGGGCCAATCCGCCCCGGGGGGAGTTCCCCCTCCATTCAGGGCTGCTCGCCTGCGCGTTGAGGGTAGGTAACAGCTGCTTCCCCCACACGCACTTTCCCAGTTTCGCCCCCCTTCACGGGAATCGCTTCCCAAGGGCCGGGCGGGCGGCCGGGCGGGAACCTGAGGGAAAAGCGGGGGGGGTGGGAGGGGAGGGAGGCGCGCGCGCGCTCCGGATCCCGCCGGCGGGAAGCGCGCGACGGGCGGGGGGGGGGAGGCGAGTGACTGAGTGTGTGTGTGCGGGGGGGGGGGAGGGAGGGAGGGGGCCATTGCCGCGGCGGCCACGCCCCCTTCCTGGCACGCCATTGGCTGTGGCTGCTGAAGGCACCGCCCCCCGCGGCGCGCACCGCCCACGGCCCCCCTCCTCCTCCTCCTCGGTGCGTGCGTGCGTGAGTGTGAGCGTGTGCGAGTGTGCGGGGCGTGTGCGGGAGCGAGTGTGTGTGTGCGCCCTGTGCCCCCCGCCCGCACGTGTAACCGACCCGCCCCACGTGGGGCGCCGCCATCCCGGAAGTGAAGGGGTCGGGGACAAAAGGCAGCGCCGCGCCGCCCCCGGGCTCGGGCCCCACCGCCGAGCCCCCCCCTCCACTCTCGCCGCCGAACCGGTTGGCACCGGTGCCCGGGGCCGGGGGGAGGACGGCGGGGGGAGCCGCTGGCGCGGGCCGCGGCCGCGATGTAAACATTCCACAAAAGGGCTCCCCAGAGAGGGGGGCGTGGTCTCGCCGGTGGCGGGCGGGGCCAATTCGCCGCGTGGGTGGGCTTCTCGCCGTGACGGCGGCGCGGCCCCGCTCGGCAATTGGCCGGCGCTTTGGTATCGCAGCCAATAGGGCGGTGGGGGAGGCGGGACGGGGGCGGGGCGCGCTGCTTATACGGACATTTTTCTTCGGCGGTCGCTCCCCCCCCTCCTCTCCTCCCTCCCTTCCTCTCCACATCCCCTTCCTGGGGGCCGCGGCCAATAGGGGTGGGCCGGGTGGGCGGGGCCAGCGCTCCCATTGGCCGAGACGGTGACGGGCGCGCGTCTCAGCCAACGGGCGCTCGGGGCTCCCCCCCTGCGCGAGGAGGGGCGGGATTTCCCGGGGAACAGAGAAGCGGGCAGCGCTCCGCCGCGGCGGCCGACAGACGGTTACTCCATCTTACCCCCCCCGCCGAGCCCCCCACCCCCGCCTGGGCACCGGCGCCGCCCCCGCCCGCCCCCCCCCTCCGGGAGGAGGGGCGCGGGGACCCCCCCTTCTCACTGCGCCGGGGACAGCCCGCCCCCGCCGCCCGCCCGGGAGGTGCCCGCCACCCCCGGACCCTGAGGGAGACCCGGCCGCTGCCAGGAGCCGCTTCGAGGTAAGGAAGAGCGGGACGGCGGGGACGGGAGGCCGCCGGGCCCGGGGCCGGCCCCCTCCGGCGATCCGTAGGGGGCGGGGCCCGGCGCCGGTGCGGCGGCGGCGCGGGGTTGGTGGGGGGGGCCGGCCGGTGCCCGCGGCGCGGCTCCCCGGGGAGCCCCGGCCCGCGCGGGCGGCCGCGCGTCCTCCCGCCCCGCCCCGCCCCGCCGGGGTGTCCCGGCCCCGGCATGGCGGGAGCGGCGGGCGGAGCGTGCGGCGGCCGCTGGGCGCGCTACGAGCCGGGCGCCGCCTCCTCCCCCCGCCCCTCCGCCCGCCCTCCGCCCGGTGCCGCTCCCGGGCTGCGGCGGGACCGCCCCCGGCAGCGCTCGCCCGCATTGCACGGCCCCGGTACCGGCCGCGCCGCGCGCCGCGGCTCCCGCCCGCCCGGGGGGCGTTCCGAGAGGTGGGCGGGCGGCGCGGAGCTCTCCGGTGCCGGTGCTCGCCCAACTTGCCGGCGGAGTTGCCATGAAGGCGCTGTGCCGGTGCCGGTGCCCGCGCTTCCGGGCTGGCCGGGGTTCCCCCGTGGCTCTCGCCGCTCTCCCGCTCCGCAGCGCGGCTCTCCGGAAGGACCTGTTGGAGCGGCACCGGCGCGGAAACCCGAGAGCTCCCCGTGCACCCGTTAATTTATCTGCGATTTCAATAGCGAGCCGGAGCCCTCTGTGCGTCCTCCCGTGCTCTGAACTTGGCACATGCTTACATCGGTATTTCATCCATTTTTTTAAATTCTTCAGGCCGTTGTACATCCCTACAAACTACTTTAGGGTTGGTTTTTTTTGATAGCAGGAGGCTGGTGGAGTTCAGGTAGCTTTAAAAGTATGACTGTGCTTTATAGCTGCTTAACTAAATTCTGTTTTTTCTGCCTCTTCCTGGCCTGGGTTCAGGCCCATTCTGAATTTTAACAGTCATTTGTGTGAATAGCACACGTGCTCAGATACAAGTTACATCCCTGAAGAAACTTATTTATTTGGACCACTGAAATGGGGCAAAATAAGTTGTGTCAGCTCTGTTTTAAACTCATTATCAAAGGCAGCTCCAGCTGTCTGATTTTCAGTCTCCCACGCTGTCCAGAGGAACCTAAACCTGGTCTGTGTGTTAAAGTGTAGCTTAAGGCTGACATAACACCTCATGTTTCTTTTAACTTGCCGCTTTTAGTTGTGCTATAAGGTGCAGGCTCAGTAAACAAGTGGGAAATGCCCAACTTAATTCAGTACAGCTCAGCTGTATCTGTACTGGCCATTTTCCACTCCTGACTTGTAATTATTTTAAAAAATACACTTTCAGAAAAGTAAGCATTACTATATAGGATCAACTGTACAGTGTAGTATTTTAAATTAAAATGGCGTTTTATTTTAATACACTCATTTTAAAGCATCTGTAAAACTTTCTTCATCACATAAAGTGCCTTGGCAGCCTGGTGTCAGCCTGTGCTGGATCTCCAAGAGTAGAAAACCCCTTTTTAGGGTCTTTTTTTTTTCCCCTGCTGAGATGAAGTTAGCAGTTTTTCACATGGGTACGCTCTTTGCAAAAGGAAATCGTGCTTTCTCCCCCCCAGAGTCTCTTCTCCTCATCCCTCCCACCTTCTGCTTCGGCAGAAGACACATGCTCTCAGCATGAATTAGTCTGAGACGCTGCAACGTAGTCGTTCATCCAGAAAAACAGCACTAATTTGCTCAAGTTTGGGGAGAGTCAGGCTGTTTTTGTGAGCAGTGTGGGGAAGGGGGATGCTCTCCCCCTGGCCCCAGCCTGGCTTGCTGGGGGAGCCCTCTGCTCAGGCTCCTGGCACGTGTGGGGCTGGGAGCATCGTGTTGGAATTGGCAGGCGGATCATTTACGTTTCCAGGATTTATGAATCGTTTTCTGTCCAGATTGCTGTTCTGGACTTCTCCAGCGCTGGAAAGCTTTTATGGCTGTTGGAGCTGGAGCAGAAAAGAGCCCCATAATAGCTGTCACTTCAGCCTGGGCTGTGCTTTTGGGACCAGGCTACTTTTTTCCAACCCTGCTGGGGTCTTGTCTTTTTTCATTTGGTTAAATAAAAGGATTCTGATCATTCCCTCTGTGCATGGGGTAGGTGCAGTTAGGAAACAGGGCAGAACAGTGCTCTGAGCTCCTCTGAGCGTGTTTTGGATCGTGTCTGTGGTGGAGTTTGGCACCTGGGCCACTTTTTGGCTAAGCAGGGATCAATGCCTCACCAACTTGTTCCTCATCTGGACGAGTGGGGTTTGTTTGTGTCCCATCTGCCTCTTGGTGAGCGCTGGCACAATGTCACCCTGCAGAAAACTCTCCCAAAGCTTCAGGTCGTGCTTTTCCAGCACCTTTTTCTAAGGATGCTTCTCATTTCATTGTGGAACGATGCTCTGATCCCAGATGTGCCTTTCTGTATTGTGGCCAAGGGGTTATCCCCGTGCTGCAGGGCTGTGTGGCACCGTGAAAACAAAGTGTAGCAGTGACTGCTGAACAAGCTGGGTCATGTTCTGGAAGTCGTGTGGCTGGGTTAGCAGCACTGCTGGAACCTGAGCTGGCTCCTTTCAGTAGGCACTGCTGTGCACACCTCCATAATCCCGTGTGGGATGTGTCCTGCAGGACATCCGTGACTGTTCCGGGAGCAGAGCTGACACACTTGCTGCTCCCTACTTTTGAGTCCTCTCTCCCTCAAAGAAAACCTTTTAAAAAACCCTCACGTGTGTTAAACAAGTCCTCTGCAGCTCTGCCGTTTCCCTGCAGTTTCTCAGAGGGATCCAAATCCTCTCCAGTGGATTTTTACAGCTTGTTGGTGGAGCTGGTGTTTATCCACAGGTGTGCTGCGTTTCCAACAGGTGTTGAGGCACTGCACCTTCCCAATTTGCTTTCTTCTTAATCCCTCTTTGGCTTTTTCTTTTAACTCTACCAGCTGATCTCCAATGCCTGAAGACCCTGCTTATCTTGTGGGAAAACCTGCAGTAGAGATAATGGAGATTTTTGGGATATTTTGTGGTAAAAAGCTGGGGAGCAGAGCTGCCACCAATGAGGCGGCTTTGTGAGGGTGCCTCTGTTGCTCCCATGGAGCAGTGAGCAGGCAGGAGGAGAGCCCTGCAGTGCTCCTCCAGCTATATCCAGCCTTGTCCCCTCTTTGTTCCTTCTCCTTCTGTGTCAGTACTGCCATTCCTCTGCTTTCCTCAGCAGAGGGGAAGGGATGTGCTCCACTTGCCCTTATCTGTCCCACCAGCTCATGTGGGGCAGATGGATGGGGAAACCCCCTGATGAAGCTGGTGAGGTAAAATTCCATAATTCTAGCATTGTTACTGAGATACAACATAGCTTTTCCTTTAATTTTTCCTGTGCTTTACCAGCTGAAGATCCTGTGTGTGTCTGCCTGATGCATCCTACCTGTGGCACGGAGCTGGGAGGTGGCACAGGTGGGAAGGTCCAGGGATGTGTTCCCTTTTCCTGCAAAAAAAACCCTCAAAAAGCCTAAAAACTAAAAACCTCAGGGGAAAATAACCCCAATAATTTTCATCCTCCCCTAGACAGAATGAAGTGTGCTCCTTTTAAGGAGTTAAAAGGGAATTTGGGTAGAAATGCTGCTGGGGAATTCAATTCTTGACTTGGTCTGCTCAGGTGGAGCTAAGATCTCCTGCATACATCCTGTTGATGCTTTTAACAAAGGAAAGTACCTGAATTTTGTGACTTACTTTCAGTCCCTGCTGTATTTTGAGGGCTTTTCAACCCTCAAATTAAGGTTGCAGATGTTGCAGCTTGAATTGGGGCTCTCTCAATCTGCACTTCAAAGTCCATGAGGGGATGCCAGAGATGTGTGCTGCATTTCTGAGATGATGCATAAGCATAGTATTGTTTGTAATGTGGAGGGAAAACTCTTGCTACAAGTCTTTGATGTTGTGTGCTTATTCTCAAAATACCTTTCCCTTAGCTGGGCTTTGCCATCATTAAGGAGAAATCAGTTGTTACTGAGGGTGGAAGTGGGTGGAATTGCCCCTTAGAGCAGCGTGCTTTGCTAAATCAGTTCAAAATGACATGTCTAGTCCTGGGTTTCTCTCATTGTTCCTTCCTCAGCTTTTTTTTGGTGGGCTGTAGGAGGAGAGGGACTTTCTGCAGGACAGATTTCTCCAGCTTTGAACAGAGGAGATTGGTGGGAGATGCCAGGTGAAGATCAGCAGGACTTCAGTGAGGAAATGAATGCACTTTGGGACCATCCAGCACCATGTCTCCTCCTGCAGGATGCAGACCAGTCACTGCTGTGGTGCTGGTCTGCTTTCCTCTCTCTCTCTAGTTTGGGTGGTGGTGGATGCAGAGTTACCATCACCAGTCTCTGTCTGGGCACAGCAGAGCTTTGATGCCATCTCTCTGCTAGGATTTTATTAAATCAATTAGCAGCCTTCATTAAGGGCTGGTTTGCTGTGAGACACTCTTATTCAGTGGGTTGCAGACCCTTGGTGTTAGTTAAATGGAGAAATTGATTGCTGCTATTGACTATTACCTATATATTGACTGTATATATATCTATATACACACCCTTAGATAATACAGAATTTCACAGCTGAAGCAGCTCCAGTGCTTGAATAAAAGCAGAGTCTAAGCTTAGTTGGTGAAGGTGAGGGGAATTCAGAAGGAAGATGAACATACATGAGCTTTAGTTTTTGCTTTACAGAAGTTTCAATTAACTTACAATTAAATTACAGAAGTTTCAACCATAGAATAAACTAGATTTTTGGAAAATTGTACACTTGGCCTGCAAGAATTGGGAGCTTCAAAAACTGATGTTCACGCTGCTGGTGTGTGTGTGGTGATGGATCCTTGGTGCTGTCATGATTCCTGTGGCCTCACAGGCCAAGAATTGTGGTGTCTTCACAGGGAAAAGTCTTCTCAGACAGCCTGAGGTGGCATTTTAATCCTCATAAGGGCACATGAGCCTTGCAGCCATCCTCTGCCCTCAAACAGCCTCTGCTGCAGGGGCTGGTGAGTGCATCTGGAGGGCTGAGTGTGGAGTGATGCTCTGGGAAGTGAGTCCCAGGGGTGGGACACTGAGCAGCCACCACACCACGTGGATCTGCACACAATATTGGAAGGATGAGGGCAGAACCAGCCTGGGAGGGCAGAGGTGAGTGGCAGGGCTGGCTGGGGGAGCAGGGTTCAGAGCAGGAGGGTTTCCAAGTAGGTGAGTAGCTTGTAAATAGCTGCCACCAAGGCTTTGCCCAGACTTTAGTCATGCATTCAGCCATTGTCATGCAAAATCCTGGCCAGCTCTGCTGTGGGTGGATGGGGTGAGGCCAGATTTACTCAGTTTAGTCCCAGCCTTATTAGCATAAAACTCTGGTTTTGCAAAGAGAAATGTGGCCTGTGCCTGAGAGGGATATCTCCATGAGGGGAGTAGCTCCATGTTAACCTTCCTGGCTCTTCATTTATCAGCAGAGACTGGTTGAAAAGCCAACCAGTGCAGCACCATTAGAGAAGTGAGCTCCTGGAGTGTGTTCCTCTGCTTGCTGAGTGTGTGTGTGGGGTTCCAGGCTTACTCATGGTTTGTAACTTGCAATTAAGATGCAGTTGATGAGCTTTTCCCCTTTACTTTGAACAAGGAGTCCTCCTCTGCTTCCTGTCTGTGACCTGCCAGGTGATTTGGGGACCTCTTGAGAGGTTTAAACTTGGAGAGTAACTTCAGAAATAAATTAAGTCATCTTCCTTGTTGTCCTGCCCTCTCCAAGTGAAAGGAGGGACTAATAGGGAAAGTTTATATTGGATAGGGGGAAGAAATTTTTTCCTGTTGAGGATGGGGAGGTCCTGGCACAGGGTGCCCAGAGCAGTTGTCGCTGCCTCATCCCTGGAAGTGTCCAAGGCCAGGTTGGACAGGGCTTGGAGTACCCTGGGATAGTGGAAGGTGTCCCTGCCCATGGCAGAGACTGGAATGAAATGATCTCTAGGGTCCCTTCCAAAACAAATTTTTCCAAATTTTCCATGTTTTATGTCATGGAGAAGAAAATTTGCACCTTTGTCCTGCTGATTCCATATTTGATGTGAGATCTCAGTGAATGGTCTTTGGGTTATTTGATTAGTGACAGGTTTAGACTGTGCAGAGCTGTCCTGACTTGGTAGATGGGGATTGGCTCAGTTGGCTGTTACCATTATTCTGTGGGAATGTTGTTCCCTCTCATTTATCCATGTGCTTGCCTTAGCAATGATTGTGTCTTTACTGCACTGAACTGAAGAGGGCTTGCTTTGGAGAGATCCTGAGTCTAAAGAGGGTGGTTTCACTGTTTTCTGTCCTTCCAACATCTTACCAGGCTGCCTGTGCTTTTGATAAACAGCAGATAACATCTCAAGGATGGCAATAACTATCAATGGACAGAAAACAGCACTGGGATTTGCTTGCAGTGAAGAGTGCTGGGGTGACTGGTTCAATCCAACAGAGCCAGGAATTCATGGCTCCTTTTGGAGTGGGACAGTGGCAGAATGACCTGTTGGATTTGAAGTGAAATCAAGTTGCAGAAAAGCAACTTGGGGTTGGGCAGGAACATGAAAAGAAATACAGGGGAGTAAATGAGGGAGCTGCTGACCTGTGCTCCCTGGCAGACAGGCAGGAATCCAGCTTCTGAGTGGGGCCAGGGTGCTGGCAGCACCACAGGTGTGGCATGTGGTACCCAAAATACTCCTAGGTATTTCCCTAAAGTTACGCATGAAATACACACGTATTAAATACACACACGTATTAAATGCTTTGGGGCTTTGTAAGCAGCTTCAAACTGTGATTCTGCATTCTGCTTTTTTCCCATGTTTTAAAGCATCTCTCGCAGCTCTCATCCTACCTGGACTGTCCAAGAGGGTTTTTTTTTTCTGTTGTCAGTACAAACAGTGTGTAGGTAACACATCCTTCCTTCCCTAGCCTGTTGTGTTCAAGCACTGCATTCACGAGCTTTGCATCAGTCAGGGTCTGTGTGCTAGCAACATCCTTTAGGATCTCTCACAGCTGTGATCCTACCTGGACTGACCAACAGGATTTTTTTTTCTGTTGTCAGTACGAACAGTGTGTAGGTAACACATCCTTCTCCAGCCTGTTGTGTTCAAACACTGTGTTCACGAGCTCTGCATCGCTCGGGATCTGTGTGTTAGCAACATCCTTTAGGTGAGACTGAAGAAATCCTTACCTTTCAAGTTCCTACAACAATAAGGCTGTACTTTTTGTGCTGGGATACGGTTGCATGTTTTATGCTGAAAGCTAAATCTTTAATTCCATTTTCCCTTTACAAGACACAAGCACCGGAACGGACAGAAACTCACCGTGCCTGGTCACGGTGATCTCTGCAGGACAGGAGCGCTGGATCAATTTCCCTGTGTGCTTTCCCCAGGTTTTGAGGTGCTTCCCGAGCATGAGTTCAGCATGAAGCGGCGATTGGACGAGCAGGAGTCTCCCGTGTATGCGTCGCAGCAGAGACGTATCACCAGCAGCACCGAGGCTTTCCCGCACCAGCACCGCGTGCTCGCCCCGGCCCCGCCGGTCTATGAGGCCGTGTCCGACACCATGCAGTCAGCCACGGGCATCCAGTACTCTGTAACTCCCAGCTACCAGGTGTGTGTGCTCAGCCCTTAGCTCCATGGACAGTCAGCACTGTGTTGTAGCACCACAGAGTTCCGTATTTAACACAAAGTTTTGTTTTGGTAACCGGGATTTTCTTTAAAAAATGGACAATGTGTGTCTCGTTGTCAGTACTTGCTTTGTTGGCTTCATTCATGAACCAACATGGTGTGACTTAGCTTTCTTGAACATGGTTCTCTCAGACCAAGGTCTCTGAATCAGACTGGTTTGTGGAGGGTTTTTCCTCTGTTTTTCTGTTTTTCAGCAGGAAAAGGTTTGCTGTTGTAAAAGACGTATGGTATCTTGGGTGATCTTAAGCTTAACGGACTAGATCAGCATTTAGATTGAAGACTTTCAGGAAAATTGAAATGTTTCGTAAAACATTACCCCAGAGTCTTTAGGTGGCACTCTTCCCTCTCTTGCCTCCTTTACAAGGAGCTGGCAGGTGGGAACAGGGAAAAAAAGAATCTTTTTAAGAGTACACTGGAGATAGCCTTTTCCTTCTCTTTCACTGACAGCTATTTGTGGCATATTTGTCTCTGCCACATTTCTGGTATGTTCAATCTTCCACACTTGTGTTGCTGGTGAGCTGCTCTCCCTGTCCAGTGCCTGATTTTACACACAGCTTCATCCTTGCTTCTGCAGAAAGGATATTCACACTGATAGTGGCAGCCACTGAGCTGAAGAGCTGCAGGCAGACCCTTTGTAAGAGGGTGTGTTGATACTGGCAGTCCTTCCTAAAAAGAACTTAGATGGGCCAGCAGGGAAACCTTATTTTGTCCATGAAGATTGAATTAAGTATGTCCCATCTAAAAGAGGCTTGGATGGAAAACTGGGTTTGTGAAAATGATTTTCCAAATTGAAATTTTCCTGGTTTATGGTATGAAGAAGTCCTGAAAGTGCATGGTTTCTGTTCTTTCCCTGGTTTTCTAGGGGAAATACCAAGCTGGGTTTTGAGCTTGGTATTTCCCCTAGAGCCTGCTGATGCCAGAGAGCCACAATTTGAGTTTTAGTACCCAAACTGAATTATCAAGACTGTCAATTCATTCATTCAGATTATTACTTGTGACATATCGGGAAAGGAGAGAACCGTGGCTCTTGCCAGATGAAAAATTCCATTTTACCCTCCTTTTCCAGGTCTTTGTGTCAGGGGATGTGCAGGACAGGCAGTGAGTGTGCAGGCTGGGGACAACCTGTGTTTGGCACGTGTCTGCAGGGAGGGTGGGATGAGAGTTGTCTGGATTTGGTCAAGCAAAGCTGTTAGCAGTCATGGTTAAAGCTCAAACCAGCTGCCTTCTGCTTCCTTGACTGTCCTGCAGTGTCTGGGGAGCTGGGAGGCCGTGCCTGATGTGCTGTTTGCCTTGGCAGGTGTCGGCCGTGCCGCAGAGCTCGGGCAGCCACGGGCCGGCCATCGCCGCCGTGCACAGCGGCCACCACCACCCCGCGCCCGTGCAGCCCCACGGCAGCCAGGTGGTGCAGAGCCACACACACCCCACGCCCCCAGCCGTGCCTGTGCAGGGCCAGCAGCAGTTCCAGAGGCTCAAGGTAACATCAGAAGCTGCCTGATGTCAGCCATCCTCTCCCAAAATTCCTTCTGTGGCCAGGTCCCTTTTTCTGTCCATTTTTAACTCCCTTTTCCTTTTCCCCCCCTTTTCCTTTTCCCCCCCTTTTCCTTTTCCCCCCCTTTTCCTTTCCCCCCCCTTTTCCTTTCCCCCCCCTTTTCCTTTTCCCCCCCCTTTTCCTTTTCCCCCCCTTTTCCTTTTCCCCCCCTTTTCCTTTTCCCCCCCTTTTCCTTTTCCCCCCCTTTTCCTTTTCCCCCCTTTTCCTTTTCCCCCCCTTTCCTTTTTTTTCCCCCCTTTCCTTTCCCATGTTTGGGAGTCTATTAAACACAGAAATGGACTTCTCTTTCTGCTGAAGCCCTGTTGTCTCACATAGCCATAATAAAAAGAAATTGGACTGGCCAGGAAAAGATTTGTGGCAGGGAGGGAAAGGAGGAATGTATTGCTTAAGAGTATTTGGATGAATGGGTTAAATTACCAAAACATTTGGTGCTTTTCTGAACACATGGCATATGTGGGTGGTTGTGTGGGAGTAATTTGGGAGTAAGGAAGGCTCTATTCTCAGATTATGTGCTGTAAAGCCCTTAAACAAAGAGAAAAGTCCACCAAAAATAACCCCTTTAAGTTGCTACATTTGGAGAAGGCACATACATACAAATTGATGCCTGTTTCAGCTTCTTCCAAATACGGTGTGAGTCTTTTCCAGTTTTGGTGGAAACCACCATTCCTTTTGCTGAATGTGGGAAACTTCATTTCTACAAACCTCTGAAAACCAGTTTCAAAAAGAGTGCTTCTTCCTCACAGTGAAATCCATGGAAAGTCCTGTGCTGATGCAAGGTTGGGGCTATACATGAGCTTTTCTTCCATTGTGTAATTTCAGACCCAAGAGGGGTCCCATGTGCAGCTCTTGCAGCTGCTGAGTGCTTGGCCAGGCTGCTGGAGGCTCAGGGACCCAGAACTCTCTGTTTGGGCCAGGAATCTTCTTCCTGCACCTCTGAAAATTGGCTGTTGGTACACAAATCATGAACCTCTTGCTGTTTGAGGTGTAAAACAATTTGCCACCCACAGTTGCCATTTTCAAAGCCCTTCTATGTTGAACTGAAATGTCTGGCTTTTTGAGAGAAGTGCAAGCGTGTACCTGGCAGACATCTACTACACTGAATATGTCATTTCCACTTTCTGCTTATTCTTAGAGTTCCATAATAATTTCCACATATGAATGCAGGAAAAATACTCAGTCTAGTTCTGTTTATCCTAGCAGTCACTTCAGTGATGGTAGATTTGGAGCATGTTGGGTTTTGAGTTTTTTTTTTCATTCTGAGTAATTCTGCTGATCTGTGTTGCTTTTTTTTTTTTTTTCCTTTTTGGCTTTTTTTTTTTTTTTTTTGGTACAGTTTTATCTTGTGGGCCAGGAGTGGGGAGTGAGTACTTCTTATTCAAACAGTGCTGGTAGTACACAAACCAGGCTCATGAGCTTTTTGCTCCTTAATTCCCTGCCCAGGCTCAGGGCTAACAGCTGTGTTTTCAAATGCTGAGTGTTTTACAGAACAATGGGAGGTGAAATCAAATCTTCTCTGCTAATATGACCTGTCTGTTCTGTCTCCAGGTGGAGGATGCATTGTCTTACCTTGACCAGGTGAAGCTACAGTTTGGTAGTCAGCCACAGGTCTACAATGACTTCTTGGATATTATGAAGGAATTTAAATCTCAAAGGTAACAAGCTGCATTTGCTTCTTCCTTCCAGAGTGTGTGTGGACATGGGAGCACAGGGCAGGAGCTGAATTCTGTCCTTTGTATACAGAACAACACACCTGGAAAATGATGTAAAAGCAGTTGTGTCCTTTATTTTCTGAAAATGAAATGCATCCCTTCATTTATACTAAATCTCTGCCTAGAGTGGGAGTTCACAAGTTCAGCCTTGACAGCTGATTCATCTGGTTGTCTGCCCATTAATAATGGTCAGACTTGGGACTGGATCTCATGGATATAAAGCCCTGTCTGGGCTGATAAAATAATGCTAATGTCACTCTTGAGTTCAGCAGTCTGTAGGATTCATTTTTGCATTGTTTTATGTGTTAGAGGTGATAAGGGGAAGGAAAAGTGTACTGGAAGATTGCTGTGTGGAGAACTTTGTCCCAGTGCAAGGTGCCAGGGGACAGTGACATTGTGATCTTATTCCTCGCCCAGCATCGACACTCCGGGCGTGATCAGCCGTGTGTCGCAGCTCTTCAAGGGCCACCCTGACCTCATCATGGGCTTCAACACCTTCCTGCCACCTGGCTACAAGATTGAGGTGCAGACCAATGACATGGTGAACGTGACCACCCCGGGGCAGGTTCACCAGATCCCCACGCACGGGCTGCAGCCCCAGCCGCAGCCGCAGCCGCCGCATCCGTCGCAGCCTTCGGCGCAGTCGACCCCGACACCAGCACAGCCAGCACCACAGCCCACACCTGCCAAAATCAGCAAGGTGAGGGGCTCTGGGTGACCTGCTCTGAGAGCACAGAGACCCTGCTGCCTCCAGCTGAAGCTGGTGTGCAGCTAGAGGGTGAAAAATTAACTCCCAGCTGCTTTCCCACAGTATTCGTGAACCTTCATGTGTTCCCCTTCTGCTGCTGGATTCATTTCTCGTTTTCAAACTTGAAGAAGTTAATGTGACAGCAATTCAAATAAGCTTTCCAAAACATTAAGGGTTTGGAGAAGCCTTGTTGCTGGCAGTGGGGAGCTGAAAGACAGTCAGACATCTGGTAAATGGCACACACATTATTCAAGAAGTGATCCAGCAACCTAGGGAAAAGGTTCCTAGTTAAAGCACTGGGCACACACTATCTGCCTGCTTTTGTGTGTGTTGTCTTAGACCTAAAGTCCCAAAAAATTGCCCATAAAACAGAGGTTGTGATAAAGATGTTCTCTTTGGTGTGGAAGTGTGTGAGTAATTTCAAATGCTTGAGGCAATTAAGCCTTTAGGAAACCTTCATTTGTTATTTGGTGGCTTCTGCATTGCTTGAAGTCTTGTTTTCAGATTGAATGTTTTTTGTAGAGGGGTCTGGTTCAGCTGTCAGCTGGAAGGGTTCAGGAGTTATTGGCAACATCTAAAGTGCAAGAGTTTAGCAGAATTACCATGGTGTTGCCTGTAGGTATTGGTTGTGTTTGTCCAAAACAGAGACCTTTGAGTAACAAAGGAAATTTGACTCTGGTTTAGATATAATCCAGATTCTACTGTCCAAAAAATTTATTTTGTGTGAAACAGAACAGGATAATAGACATTCAAGGAGATTACTCCAGATGAAATTTCATGTATTTTAGCCTCGAAGTGCAAAAAGATTTCAGAGCCTTAGGGAGGGGATCTCCAAAGTTTCCAGGGTTAATCCCTAAACTGTTAGATAACAATTGCCTGGAAAAGCTAAAGGAAGAGGTAACATGCAGTTAAAAAGCAGCAGGGTTTAAAATGTGGCAGTTAGCTGATCTCTGGGCAAACATTGTTGGGACATGCAACTTCCTGCTCAGAAATGGCAAACAAAAACATGCTGAAAGATTTGCTAAAAGATTTGCCAAGCTGGACACTGCAGATCATTCCAGAATGAACTTGCCTGTGCTAGATTTCAGGGATTTTTTTCTGAAGAGGTACATGCTCTCAGTAAAGATGTAGCAGTCTCCTTAACACCATAGGATAAGTGATTTTCTCCCTATCACACCTGCAAAGTGTTGAACTGTCCTTGCTGAAGCTTTAAAATGAGCCTGAGGGACAGGCTAGACAATGAGGTAAGATGTCCCTACCAGGCAGGTAAAGGCAGGACAGGATATTGTAACACGATATTTATGCCCATCCTAAGACAGTTATTTAAATTCTCAGTCCTGAAAACTCATGTTTTAAATTTCAAAACTCATATTAAACAGAGGGGAATAAGTACTTCCATTTCCATTTCAAATGCCACCTCAAAACTAAATTTTCACCTGGCTGTTCAATGTCCATCGAGAGTATTCAAAATAATTACTCACTGCCTGCTTTTTGTCTGAAGAAACTCATGTTTTCCTTTGCTATTGCCTCCATTCATCCCACAATTGTTGACTAGTGCCAAAGTGACTGGCTGTGTGGGAGCCAGCTATATCTATGCATCTTGTCTCTGTTAAGTTTTTGAGGTAGTTTGTGTCTCTTGTCAGGTTTCAGTCCAAAGCAGTTAGCAAGGAAAATAATAACTGCTTGAATGGCCCAGGTATTTTGTCTTGGTGATGTGGTTTAGTCTTTGCTGGCCCAGTAAATATTTATCTATTTTTATTTATTTATTGATTTATCCGTAAGTGGATTAAAATTGCTTTATCCTGACCATGAGGGGGGTCTGCTGCATCCTAACAGAGCCTGTGTTCCCCTCAGCCATCACAGTTGCAGTTTAATCTCTGCTAGCCCGCTAAATATTTATCTATTTTTATTTATTGATTTATTTATACCTAAGTGGGTTAAAGTTGCTTTATCCTGACCATGAGGGGGATCCGCTGCTTCCTAACAGAGCCTGTGTTCCCCTCAGCCATCGCAGCTGCAGGCCCACACTCCTGCCAGCCAGCAGACGCCGCCGATCCCGCCGTACGCGTCGCCGCGCTCGCCGCCGGTGCAGCCGCACACGCCCGTGACAATCTCCCTGGGCACCACACCGTCCCTGCAGAACAATCAGCCCGTGGAGTTCAACCACGCCATCAACTACGTCAACAAGATCAAAAACCGCTTCCAGGGACAGCCAGACATCTACAAAGCCTTCCTGGAGATTCTCCATACGTATCAGGTGAGTGTTGGAAATGTGAGTTTGTGTCTGTGTATGGTTCTTCCTCTTGCTTTGCTTTGAGGGCTCTCCAAAACCTGCATTTGGGTCTTCTGCTGTACTAGCAGTGGCCGGCAGGTAATCATGGACTGGTTTGGATTGGAAGGGGCCTTAAAGATCGTCTAGTCCAACCCTTTGCCATAGGCAGGGGCACCTTCTGCTAGGTCAGGTTGCTCCAAGCCCTGCCCAGCTGGTCTTGAAGTCTGCTTGAACTAAGCAGAAGTCTGGCAAGTTAAAAAGATTACATAGCAGGATGAAGTAATAGATCTCAATCCATCATCTTTATTTGGAAGTCTCTGCAATACTTGTTTAGAAACTGGGTTTGGCGTTTTTCTATGAGCACGTGTCAGGATGAGGCAATGTGGCTGTAGCTCTATGTTAAAAGCAAAAAAAAAACCACTTCCTTGGTCAGTGTCTTACTGTTCCAGGGCCAGTTGGGCATTTAGGATGCATTTGTAGTGTATATATATACTTAGAATATATGAGTCATACCATTAATATATATAGCTTTATAAAAGAAGCTGAGACCTTTGCTGTTCCATTATTCCCATTGTTTTTTCTTTGCCACTTGAATAGTTTGTGCATCCTTTCTTCTGACACCTCTCCTCTTTCCTCTGGCAGAAAGAGCAGCGTAATGCCAAGGAGGCAGGAGGGAACTACACACCAGCCCTGACAGAGCAGGAGGTCTATGCCCAGGTGGCTCGCCTCTTCAAGAACCAGGAGGATCTGCTCTCAGAATTCGGGCAGTTCCTGCCTGATGCCAACAGCTCTGTGGTGAGTACCCTTGGAGACAGGGTGAAATACCTAGTGCAGACTGTTCTGTATGAAGCCAGTGTTCATAAAAATGAGCTTTTGCTCTAGCTTTCCTGGGGTGTAGGAAGGAGATCAGGGGGGTAGACTGTGTTTTCTGGCTACAACTTGTCTCTTAAATAACTTTTATTTTAAATGCAATTCCTTTGCCTAAGAAGGCTCTTCTAAGTTAGGGCTGTAACTGCAGTAAAATCCATTGATCATCTAGAGCTATGAGCTTTGGGGTCCCCAGCACAGGAAAGACATGGATCTGTCAGAGCAAGTCCAGAGGCCACCAGAATGATCAGAGGGATGAAGCACATCTCCTGTGACCAAAGGCTGAGAGAATTAGGATTGTTCTCCCTGGAAAAGAGAAGGCTCGGGGTCACCTAATTGTGGCCTTCCAGTATCTGAAGAGAGCCTCAAAAAAAGATGGAGAGAGACTCTTTACAAGAATATTGAGTGGCAGGACAAGGGGGAATGGCTTCAAACTGAAAGAGAGTAGATTTAGATTAGATAATAGAAAAAAATTCTTCCCTGTGAGGGTGGTGAGACAGGGTGGCAGAGGCTACCCTGAGGAGCTATGGCTGCCCCATCCCTGGAGGTGTTCAAGGGCAGGTCGAATGGAACTCTGAGCAACTTGAGTAGTGAGAGGTGTCCCTGGCCATGGCATGGCGTTGGAACTGAATGACCTTAAAGGTCCCTTCCAACCCAACCCATTCAGTGACATTTTGTGTGGAACATAGCCCTTAATGGTCTTATGGGTTTGTCTCTGAACAAGCTGTTGAGCAAGACAACTGCAGAGAAAGTGGAATCAGTCAGGAATGACCACGGGGGCACAGTGAAGAAGCCACAGCTCAACAACAAGCAGCAGAGACCCAACCAGAATGGCTGCCAGATCCGACGGCACTCGGGCACCGGAGCCACCCCTCCGGTGAAGGTAAGAGCCTGGGCTGCTCCTTCAGGATGTGTCTTCCAAGTCCTTGTGGTTTTTGTGGCACAGGCTGCAGCTTGAGAACATGGAAAATAGTGTTTGTCTTTAAACCTTTCAGAAGTCCTTGTTTCCAAGCACAAGTGTTGGCCTCTGATTTTTGCGAACTGATGGTGGTATCTGTTCCTGAGGGTGGGACATAGTTACTTTAATGGCTTGGGGAAACAGAGTTTTCATCACTTTCTAATAAAGATGTAGTTTTAATAGCAGTGTTTAATGAGGGGGAGTGATGGAGTGTGGCGACAAAAGTCTCAGTAATGCCACAGAATAAATTTGCCCAATATTTGTAGCAAGTGTTCCTAAGGCACGTAGGAAAAGATGAGCTGAAAAGGTGTGCCTGAAAGCTTTGTTGTAGTAGAACTTGGAGGAGATGCAGTAGAATCATGTTTGCTCATCTTTCCTGTGATGAAGCTTTTAATGCAATGATAAATGATTACTCTCTCAGCAGAGTTTGCCCTTTTCAAATGACACATGATTTGTGAGAGCAGCAAGACTTTGTAGTGCAACAAAAATTGTCCTGTGGCCAGGTGGCCTCGTGTTTGTGCATGAGGGATAAATTTGCCTGATTTTTTTGAAGCCAGTATATCTTCCTTTGTCATGAGAAGCATTAGCAGGCATAATTGTACCATTTAAGTCCCCTTCTGCCCTTTCTCCTCCTCTTCAAATCGAGGGCACCAAAATAAAGCACGTTTTGGAAGCACCTTTCAGCCTTTCTGAGAATGGGGAAAATAAAACATCTTTCAGTAGAATGTAAGAGAGAAAAAAATTGTCATTCTGGGGAGATATAAGACTTGCAAAACTGGATGAGTGATAGGAGAATCATCTATTCTGGCAGTTTTCCAAACTAGTTATCAAAGTAAGATACGCTGTAGTGTGATTGAAACAATCAGCTAGTTACAGGAAAGGGTGAAACAATGTATTACAGATATGTGGAATGCCATGCTACTTATTAACATTCAGTAAATTAACTTGTAGCACATGCTTTAATAGACTTTTCTTCTTTAAAAAGCCACCTTTCCTTTAATGGGAAGCACATGCTGAGGTCAGGGAGCTGGCACTCACCTATGATAAATAATCAAATTATCCCAACTTGTTGAACACACCTTTTATTTTTAATTGTCTAATTACCTTTCTTTTTTTTTTTTTTCTTTTTTTTTTTTTTTTGATAACAGAAGAAACCAAAGCTGCTTGGTTTGAAAGACCAGTCTTTGGCAGAAGCCAGCAAACATGGTGTGGGGACAGAATCTCTCTTCTTTGAGAAGGTGAGAGGCAGGATGCAGATGTTGCATGTCCTTGATGTATGTCCTT
This sequence comes from Ammospiza nelsoni, assembly GCF_027579445.1. Classification (NCBI taxonomy): domain Eukaryota; kingdom Metazoa; phylum Chordata; class Aves; order Passeriformes; family Passerellidae; genus Ammospiza; species Ammospiza nelsoni. The sequence continues at coordinate 16,860,079 of NC_080646.1, forward strand.
CCTATGTACACATCTGGATTTTTATCACAGTGAAGTGTGAGATTTACACCACCCTGATAACATTTCTCAGCTTAACCTCAGATGTGTCCTGCGACCTCTAAGTCAGATACATTGATTTTTTTAAAATTGATGACATTTTTTACATGTGTCTTTTCCCCAAAACTCCTTCTCCAGCTTTCCACCTGCTGCTGCTGGGCAATTTGTTTAAAGGGAATGGGATTATTTTCTTGTAGCCCACACTCCAAGTGGTTTTCCCCTTTATAAGATCCCCCTACAGCTGATGATGTGTCTTGCTGTGTTGGCACAGCTTGTACCCATCTACAGCCAGCTGGCTGCAGGGGGGGAGCTCAGTTTACAAAGCACCTGATTCATGTTTACATTGGGTTGGGTTTTTTTAGTTTCCCCTCAGAGATTAATCTAATTAATTGCACAATTGCTACCTGTTGCTGGTTTAGCACACAGATCGAGTGAAAGGAGATATGGGATGTTTCCAAGTGGTACCTTGGTGTCTTCTCTGAGATGTCCATACAGGGCCTTATAGCTCAGAGGGGAGTATGGGATGAAGTTAAAACCATCTTTTAAGCAATATTCACGCACTGATGACAGTCTTGGTTGCTCCCTGCTGATCTGGTGAATTCTGCAGCGTGATGGGAACCAGCTAATGGTAACTGGGAACCAATTTATTGCTTGGAGGATGTGTAGGTGTTAACATGAGTAAACCTAGGAATCCCTGCTGTGGAATTATAGCCATAATGATGAATAACTTAACAGTGATAGATTTCAGTCTGATGTGTAGATCCTGCTGTTCTTGTGGGAAAGGTGGTGGTGTTGGGATGAATAGTTTGGCTTTCTCATTTTGTGAAGGTCGGGGTTACAAGAAGGAGGATTACAGAGGTCACAGAAGAAGGATTGTCTGTGACAATCCAAGCTGGAAGGAGGGAGAGGCTGGAGAGGTGTTACCCAGGGCATGGGTCTCATATCCCCCACTCCCTGCTTGAAATACTATATGAAGTTTAAAAGCAGCCTAGGTGGGTTTGTGGTGCTGCAGTTGTAACTGATGTTGTCCAGTGATTCCAGTGCTTTGTGATCCAGCTGTTAGAGGGTTCTCTGAAGGATTTAGTTCTTCACTTGCAGCTCCTCTCTTAGAGTAATGCCCCAGTGCTGACATTGCAGGGGATCCCAGCATGGGGGTGGCTCCAGCAGTACCAGTTTGTCTGGCCCTGTGTACAGGGCGAGTTCTCTCTGTTAAACTCAAAGATTTATGTGCCTTGGTGGGAAACACAGTGTCAAACCCAGGTCTCCTGGACCTCCCCATGCTGAGTGTCACCCTGACAGCTCCTCTTCTCTTGTCTCTCTGGCTCAGGTCCGCAAAGCTCTGCGCAGCACCGAGGCGTACGAGAACTTCCTGCGCTGCCTGGTCATCTTCAACCAGGAGGTGATCTCCAGGGCTGAGCTCGTGCAGCTGGTCTCTCCATTCCTGGGGTAAGTGCAGCCCCTTTCCTGGTCTGTTTCTCTTGTGGAGCGAGGAAAGAAACATTCACCTTCATGGTCTTCTGCACTGCCCTTTCCTGTTCCTTATCCCAGAGAGATTCCCAGCTGTGTCCTGACAGGCAGCGTGCAGGAGCAGCACAGGTGTTGCTTGCTATGTGCCTTCCCTTTCCAGTAGGGCAAACAAAATTATTAGCAGCCTGTTTTATTGCAGTTTGTTGCTCTGGAATCATTCTCAAATTATGTCATTTGAGAAAAGATCAACTGTCTAATTACACAGGGAAACGTCCCCCCAAAAAAGCAGAGTGCTGATATAAGCTCACTAAAGTTTCCAAAAAGCAGCTGAATTCTGTCACAAAACCAAAAATGTTAAGAGGAACTCTGTACTTTAAATCATGGTAATCATAATTCCTGTAAGTAATCTGTACTTATAGGAATTTATGATTTTCATGATTGTCAGCAGTGTATAAAACAGCTCTATTAATTGCTTAAAACCAACAGATATCCTCTCATCTACTTTGGGCAGCAGGATTTCAGTGTTTCTTTTATCTGGGCACTGAATTCCTGGTTCCAAGGGAGAAGGCAGTAGCAACATAAATTGGGTTCAGGACCCCATTACAGTAGCTACTGTGCAGAGAAACTGCCCTAAGGAGCTTCCACTCTCTCTGTAGGTCCACTGGAATTAGCCAGGCATCAGCAGGATGCCTGACTTTAGGTAAAAAAGGTGCAATATTTGACAGGAAAATTCTGTACTTTTCCCATCTACTGCCTGTGCTGCTAACTACAGGGAAAGATAAAATACAGGGGGGTTTTTATTCTGGGGTTGGACATTGTCTTTTGCCATATAACAAAAAAGCATTTAATAACTAGTGATTCAATTAGTAACAGGTTCAGTTCATCCTGTTGCTGGAGCTTTGCATGAAATAAGAGGATGTGAACAAATGCTGTATTTTAGACAAATAAATTTTTCAGGAAATTCTGCAAACAGGCAAACTTGGGCCTTGCAGGCAAAGGTTTCTCTGTGATTCATGCTGCTCTGTGAAGTCTGGTTGAAGCAATTGCTTGGCACTGAAACCTTTTGTGTAGTTACAGAATTGCCTTTGGGTTTCTTCTTGCTGCCTCTGGAAAGGAAAGGTCTGGTTTAACATTCAAACCATTGGGAAACAACGAGGAGCCTGGCCTGAGTTCTGTACCAGGGTGGTTTGGGAGACCCAGATGTGACTGTGCCATGAGTGCTGTCCCTGTAGCAAAAGCTGTGACAGCTGCTCCTTGCTGGTCACTAATCCTAAAGCACCTTAGCTGCACCAGGAGAGCAATCCCCACCTGATCAACAGCAGGTGCTTGTGTCCCATTTTTGTTCAGGCTCTGTGGGAGTGGGGTTGAGCAGAGAGGGTCTTCTCACCAGATTGATAATTTAGAGGATTCTCTGTAGTAATCAATCCTAGCCTCAGCTTCACAGCTCAGCACTGTTTGCATTCTGTTTAGCTCATTTTTCACTTTGTTCCTTTTATTTTAGGAAATTCCCAGAACTGTTCACTTGGTTTAAAAACTTCCTGGGATATAAGGAGTCTGTTCACATGGAGACATATCCCAAGGAACGGGCTACTGAGGGGATTGCCATGGAGATTGACTATGCCTCCTGCAAGAGGCTGGGCTCCAGCTACAGAGCCTTGCCCAAGAGCTACCAGCAGCCCAAGTGCACGGGGAGGACTCCACTGTGTAAAGAGGTAAGGCAGGGGCTGTGCCACACAGCAAGGCTCTTCCCAGCCTTTTTAGAGCAAAACAGAGCAGGATGGGGGATTTTGTTTGTATCCCTGTGTTGGAAAGGTTCCTGGGGGTGGTGGGCATGGGGCTGGGGTCAGGCAGCTGCTTTCCCAGCACTGATGCATGCTGCTCCTGCAGCCAGGCATGTGTGGGCACACCATCCTGGCTCAGGATCACCACTGTGCGTGTGGCAGCCCCAGGGGAGCACAGCTCAGGAATTCCTGGTGGCACTCCCATAAACATCTGGATCATAGCCAGAAGTTATTGCACAGGCTGAGGTGTCAGTCTAGGAACTGGGTTATGCTGGGAGTTGTGGTAGCCACGTGGCTGTGATGGTTGGCATCAGCTCTTCTGCAGAAGTTTGTGAAAGGTTTGCATAGAGTGTTGGGAGGCAGCTGGAGAAAAACCTACTGAATAGTTATGATGGTTAATTACTGACATACCTAATGCTCCTACATCTTGTTTATGATGTGTTATGTGGTATGACCTGTGAAAGGAACATTAAGATTGCAAACTTAAGTAGGAGATGACAGAACTGGTTTTCTGTGTGATCTTAATGTGATCTCAGAGGTCCTTTACAAGGTAGTATGTAATTCAGGATTATTGCCACCTTTTTACCTAAATTCTCACTTAGTCTGCTTTCAGAGTTGTCTCTAGGCCAACTTTAAAAGAAAATCATGTTTTCTGTAGACAGATTCTCCCACGTATTCCCTCAGATGCATCTCTCTTTCTCCCTGAAATGCTGAATTTTTAATCCATGTCTTGACACGTCTCTCAAAAGCTTCTTGTGTGATGCAGTTACAAACTTTTCTCCTGTGAGAATCTAATGACTCAGTTGTTCAGGCTTTGAGTTTATGGAAACTGGATCTGGTTTTCAAGACTACTTGCCAAAATTACTGTTTCTATGCCTTTGGCCTCTTTGAGGTGGTTGTTGGGTTGTTTGTTTGCTTGCTTTTTAATATTTTGCTCCTATATTGAAAGCTGCAGGTGCTGAGCTGTTTTGTCAGGAAAGGTGATGCTGGGGTATGGTTTTATACTTCCAATTAGCCTTATTTGGAGGCAGCAACTGTGTCCTGTCTAACAGTCAGGTCTGCTGTGGTGACTATACAGTGTTGATGGTGAATCACACATGGGGAACCAGCTGGTTGCAGCTGACTAATCCAAAGTAGCAGAAAAAGCTCCTTTCACCTTTGTTTTCCCCCTTTCCATAAGGTTTTTCCTCACAGCTCCAGCCTATGAATTTTTCAGGCTGCCTGGCTGTTTGGCTTCTGGCTGTTTGGGGTTGCTCTGTGAATGCTGGGCTTTGGAAGGCACACACACTTTTTCCAGCTGGAAATTAGATTGCCCCATCAGTAGACTGTTCTTGAAGTTGGCCAGGTGTGATCCCCTTCAACACTGACCACAACTCTTGTTCTCTCTCTGCCTCCCTCAAAGGTTTTGAATGACACCTGGGTCTCCTTCCCATCCTGGTCTGAAGATTCCACATTTGTGAGCTCCAAGAAGACCCAATATGAAGAGCACATCTACAGGTGTGAGGACGAGCGTTTTGAGGTAAATTGCCTTTCCTTGGTTCATGTCTCAGAAAGCTCTGTTCTGTGAACAGTTAATGAGTTTGATGTAATGATACCTTTAATTCTGCATCTTTTATTGTGTCTGCCACCTGGTCTTGGCATAAAAGTTTGTTTTCTCTTCATGCAAGAAGCAGTGGCTGCATAACCACTAAGCTGCCACACCTGCCCCTCACCTTTTGTGTGGAGAATTTAGTTCACCCTGCTCTACATGAAGTTGTTGAATGGACAAGCATGGAATTGCTGCATCTTTTCTTCCCCCACATAGTACATGAGAACATGCATTCCCCTGTAATCATCTGCAAAGCAATATGTTCAGGATTTTAAATGACATTTTGACTGGAAATGGAAGTTAGCTGGGCAGTTACCTGAATCTGCACAGATTTGGCACGTCCTTTTGTAGAGTAACTGTCAATTGTGTTCTATTCCCAGCTGGAAGATGTAATTTCCGAACTGTATCATTCTGGTAGCCTTTAAATTCTTCCACAGTATTATTTAGGTAGCAGATGAAATGTAATTGGGTTATTTTAGAGCAGCTGAACACCAAAGTGCTCGAGTACACCTTGTTAAACAGGCGCAGCTTCTTGATTCGTGTCACTTGAATGTTTGCCTCCGTCAAGTATCATGTTTTGTCTATTCAAACGCTGCGGCTAATGGCACTGTTCTCTCCAGCTGGATGTTGTCTTGGAGACCAACCTGGCAACCATCCGCGTTCTCGAGGCAATCCAGAAGAAGCTGTCACGCTTGTCTGCGGAGGAGCAGGCCAAATTCCGGCTGGACAACACCCTGGGGGGCACCTCGGAGGTGATCCACCGCAAGGCTCTCCAGAGGATATACGCTGACAAAGCAGCGGACATCATCGATGGGCTGCGCAAGAACCCCTCTGTGGCTGTGCCCATCGTGCTGAAAAGGTACTGATTGCCCCAGCACCCTGCCCCAGGCTCCCCTCACAAGGGTGATGCACTCTATGCCCTCCAAATTTACGGAAACGTGGCTGAGTGTGCCCTCCACAAGGCTGTGAATTTACCCCAAAAGGTTGTTGTGACTGTGTTCATAGGGGTTCTTGGATGAGGGAAGAGACGAAGATCTGACTCCGTGTTTCAAAAGGCTTGATTTATTATTTTATTTTATATATTGCATTAAAACTATACTAAAAGAATAGAAGAAAAGGATATCATCAGAAGGCTAGCTAAGAATAGAATTGGAAAGAATGATAACAAAAGCTTCTGTCTCGGACAGAGAGTCCGAGCCAGCTGACTGTGATTGGCCATTAATTAGAAACAACTCTATGAGACCAATCACAGATCCACTTGTTGCATTCCACAGCAGCAGATAATCAATGTTTACTTTTTTTCCTGAGGCCTCTCAGCTTCTCAGGAGGAAAAATCTTAAGGAAAGGGTTTTCCATAAAAATTGTCTGCAACAGGTTGTGGCTGCCCAACCCCTGGAAGTGTTCAAGGCCGGGCAGGGCTTGGAGCAACATGGTCCAGTGGGAAGTGTCCCTGTCCATGGCAGGGGGTGGAATAGGATGATCTGCAAGGTCCCTTCCGAACCAAGCCATTCCATGATTCTATTCTTGTGTGAAACTAAAAAATTCATTTATATTCTGGACAGTTGGTTATTCCAAAATAATCACCCAGAGGGAATTGCCCTCCTCAAGCAAAATCCTTACAGCTCAGCTGGAAGGATATAGAGCTCTTGTTGTCTCCTGTTGAGCTTTTTTCTTCCCTGGTGTCAGCACTGTGTGTAAGATAAGGGAACTGTTGTCCTAGGGGTAACTGTGATCCCTTTCCAAATCCTATGGGTGTGTGTGCCCAGATCCTGCTGTCTCTGCTATGCTCAGATTCCCAGTCCTGTTTCTGTTGTCAGCCTCCCCTTCCTCAGTTAAAAGGAAGTGGGTGCTGCAACTCCTTGGGGAAGGTCGAGGGGATGTGTAAGCAGCACATGCTGTTTTATCTCTGTGGGGCTCTTGGTCCTGTGTTTTGGAGTTCTGGGGCTGGGCAGAGCAGCCTTCCCAGGATGCCTGCAAGGTCCCAGTTTCCCTACCCTTCTTCAGCTGAATCAGGGGTGCTTTGCTTGGGATGCTGAGTCAAGGTTCAGGAATGCATTCCCAGGATACTCAGGTGTCCATGCTTTGTTTGGTTGTCCAAACTAAGCTGCCCTCATTCCACAGGTGGAGCTTTCTGGGGATTTCTGAGAGACCAGGGCCGTTTTTGCCTTCCCTGTCCCTTTATTCCCTCTCCTAGGGTTACTTTGTTTCTGCATGGTTTTACCTAAATGTGAAAGGATCCCAGAGTGGTTTCTCCAGAAAGGTGTGTTGAGGGGGCACCTCCTGGAAAGCTCCTTTCTGTGGGATCTTTGATCCATGCCCATTTCATTGGGAGTTCAGCTCTTGTCTACACTCACTAAGAACCACAAGCTGAGGTTTTTCTTATATGCTCACCTCTTAGCTCACCTTTGTTTTCTTGATCCAAGGTTAAAGATGAAAGAGGAAGAGTGGCGAGAAGCCCAGAGAGGATTTAATAAAGTCTGGCGAGAGCAGAATGAGAAGTATTACCTGAAATCCTTGGACCACCAGGGCATCAACTTCAAGCAGAATGATACCAAGGTCCTAAGGTCAAAGAGTCTCCTCAATGAGATTGAAAGCATCTATGATGAGGTGAGATGGTCACCAGTAGTTTCCTTCCCTCGAGCTTATGCATTTTGCTAGTCCAGTTTCGGCTCCTCTTCCTCACAGCTTGATGAGGGAGGAAATCTGTTTCTAGCAGGCTCTTGGGTGGTGGAGAGGGATTGTTTAGGCTGATTTTTATGCTGTTTCTTCTTTGCAGAGGCAAGAACAGGCTTCAGAAGACAATGCTGGAGTCCCCACAGGCCCACACCTCTCACTAGCCTATGAAGACAAGCAGATTCTGGAAGATGCTGCCTCTCTCATCATCCACCACGTGAAGCGGCAGACAGGAATCCAGAAAGAGGACAAGTACAAAATCAAGCAGATCATGTATCACTTCATTCCAGACCTGCTGTTTGCTCAGCGAGGTGAACTCTCAGATGTGGAAGAGGAAGAAGAGGAAGAAATGGATGTGGATGAAGCCACTGGGGCTGCAAAAAAGCACAACGGTGTTGGGGGCAGCCCTCCCAAAACCAAGCTGATGTTCAACAACACGACAGCCCAGAAGCTGCGGGGCATGGATGAGGTCTACAACCTCTTCTACGTGAACAGCAACTGGTACATCTTCATGAGGCTGCACCAGATCCTGTGCTTGCGGCTGCTGCGGATCTGCACCCAGGCCGAGCGGCAGATCGAGGAGGAGACGCGGGAACGGGAGTGGGAGAGGGAAGTGCTGGGCATAAAGCGAGACAAGAGTGACAGTCCTGCCATCCAGCTGCGACTCAAGGAGCCCAGTGAGTGACTTCTGCTGGGAGGCTGGGGGAAAATGGTGTTTCTGTGTGAGGGTGTTCACAGGGGTTCTTGGATGAGGGAAGAGACGAGAATGCTGACTTTATGTTTTAGAAGGTTTGATTTATTATTTTATGATATATATTACATTAAAACTGTACTAAAAGAATAGAAGAAAAGGTTCTCATCAGAAGGCCAGCTAAGAATAGAAAAGAAAGGAATGATAACAAAGGTTTGTGGATCAGGCTCTGTGTCTAAGCTGGGCTGAGATTGGCCATTAATTACAAACAACCACATGAGACCAATCACAGATCTACCTGTTGCATTCTACAGCAGCAGATAATCATTGTTTACATTTTGTTCTTGAGGCTTCTCAGGAGGAAAAATCTTAAGGAAAGGATTTTTCATAAAAGTTGTCTGCGACATTTCTGTTTGTAGTGTGCTGACAGGGTGTTTGGTGTCTTCAGACACGTGACAGCAGTGAGCCTTTAACATGGGCTCTCTTTTATTATCCCTGGGAAGATGGGGAAACATAGGACTTGCACTAGCAGAAGGATAATAAGCAGTAGTTATTTCATTGTTGTACACTTGTGTATTCTTAAGTTCCCTAAGTAAAACCTTTCAGAAATAAATTGCTCATGGAGGAGGCTAGAGCTAGAAAGCAAAATATTGTGAAAATACCTGTGGCCATAAAAGGTATGGTTTTATGTACAAAGATTTATGTCCATAAAGGACAAGTTCAAGTAACTCTTCAGCTTATGTGGGTCACCTGAGGACCTAAAATCCCAGCAGCCCTTCCTGGGGGTGGTGTTTCCATGTGTCCCCTTCTCTCCTGCTGCAGTGGACATTGATGTTGAGGATTATTACCCGGCCTTCCTGGACATGGTGCGCAACCTGCTGGACGGGAACATGGACTCGTCGCAGTACGAGGACTCGCTGCGCGAGATGTTCACCATCCACGCCTACATCGCCTTCACCATGGACAAGCTGATCCAGAGCATTGTCAGACAGGTGCCTGCAGCACGCCCTGGGGGCTGGGTGGGGTGGGGCAGGGACAGCAGGCAGGCTGTTTGCTCCAGGCTCACATTGGAGGCAGTGTTGTATGCCCACATGGGGAATTTCAGCTAAATTCAAGGTATTTCTTCACCCAGCTCTCTGACCCTCATAGTAAAGAAGTGATAGAGAGTGATTTTTGATCTGTTTGAATTATTGAGAATATCCTCTTTAAAGTTTTCCATATCTTTTAGGATGTAAGTATTCAAAGCATGTCCAGAGCTAATCTTGCTTTAGCTTTGAAAAAAAAAAAAAAACAAAGAAATTACATCTAAATAGTTCCTTTCCTTTCCATCAGTGCTGTAGGAGTGCATGCTTTTTCTAAAAACCTTTTGTCTCTTTTATCTGGCTGCTGGAGTAGCTCATTTTGGCTGTTAAACTCCAGTCCTTTTATTGGGTTGGTAGGAAGAATGCGTGAGCAAGGGAAAAATTCTTGTGCCTTTTTGTAGCATAAAGAACAAAAACAGACACAAGGGGCTGGAAGTGGAATAGCTTGAAAGGGCTTTCCTCTTTCAGAAGGGTAGAGCTGCTCTTCAGAAGCCCTTCAGTCCAGAGATTAACTGAATTCAGAAGACAGTTGGGAGACCTTTGATTTTTACACTTACACAAAATATGGATTTGATCTTAAACCTCCCACCCCTCTTCTCAGACACAGCAGCAGCCTCTTGGTGAGGAGGGGACACGCTGTGTCATGGAGCTCTGGCCCTTCCTCCCCTGCTGCTGATCAGAATGTTCTCTGTGTGTAGTTTTTCTCTGAGTACTTGTGCTTTGTCACCTGCTAATTTCTCTAAAGATCTTGTAAGCTTTTCACATAGCAGCAGAGATCATCTGCAAGTGGAAGAAGCTAAGGGATTTTTTTTTTGCTTGAGCTCAATTCCATTGTCGCACCCTTACTTTATTCTATTCTGATGGGGGTGTAGCAGCCTCCCTGACAAACCCCTTGTCCCTGTTGCTCCTGCTTGCAGCTGCAGCACATCGTGAGCGATGAGATCTGTGTGCAGGTGACAGACCTGTACCTGTCAGAGAACAGCAACGGGGCCACCGGAGGGCTCCTGGCGTCCCAGTCCTCCCGCACGCTCCTGGAGGCCGCCTACCAGCGCAAAGCCGAGCAGCTCATGTCCGAGGAGAACTGCTTCAAGGTAAAGCCAGGCTCTGAATGCAGTGCAAAACCAATAGGAGCTGAGGGGGTGCCTTTGAAGGAGGGAGAGACACTGGTCTTTTGAAAAAGAGCCTTGTTTAGGCACCCAAAAATGAAGAAAATTAACTCCGTCCCAGCCAAAACCAGCGCACGTGCAGCCAGCTTTTGGAACATAGGTTAATGCTTCTGTAAGGGCCCCTCAGACATGAAGTTTCAAGGAGGAATATATTTCCTGGAACAGCAATGAATATCCCCTGTGCTTTACAGCAGCTTTGGGCTGTATCATACTGACTGCTTGGCTGCCCCCGCTTTGATTTGTTAGCTCAAACTCTCCTGTTTCTCTGGTGTCTCAGTTTTGTCGACTGTTGGGAGATCTGCCACTGCTCACTGGGCATTAAATCACTGCTGCCTGCATACATTGCTAATAAACCTGTGCTAATCAAATCCATACTTCCTTTGCTGAAGAGGCAGGAAGTGGTCAGGCCCTTTCTGAGCCAGAGAAGTACTTTGGATAAAAGCCTGAGTGTATAATATCTCTTCCTGTGCCCACAAACTTAATTTGAGAGCCCAAGAAGGCCCCAAAACTACCAACTTGCTTCATTGTCCCTTTGCCCCAGTGAGAAGTGAAGGTGTCTGTTTCTATTTCATACCTCCTCTTGCTGAAGTTCCTTCTGCTTTTTCTTTGTAGCTGATGTTCATTCAGAGCAGAGGTCAAGTTCAGTTAACCATTGAGCTGCTGGACACAGAAGAGGAAAACTCAGATGACCCTGTGGAAGCAGAGGTAAGGGCAGCTTGTCCAGAGAGCTGACTGCGATGGCCAAGGTTGAGTGTCCAGCTGAGTGATGGTGTGGTCCATTAGCACAAGACAAAGAAACATCAAGGATGTGCCTTAAAGCTTCCATTGATGTGAGCAGGCAAATCCTTCTTGGTTTATTTCATATTAGAAAATACTCAAAGCCACATAAAGAACCATTGTACCTGCCTTTTTGGGCATAAGGTGCACAGAAGCCTTCAGAAGGCATGTTGTGTTCTGACTTCCAGCTTAGCCTCCTCAAGCCCTACAGTTGTTTGGTGGGAGGGCAGTGGCTGATGTGTGCTCTGTGCTTGCTTCCAGCGCTGGTCTGACTACGTGGAGCGGTACGTCAACTCCGACTCTACCTCCCCCGAGCTTCGCGAGCACCTGGCCCAGAAACCCGTCTTCCTGCCCAGGTGAGTGGCCAGCCTGTGCTGGGAAAGGCCCTTGGAGCTCCTCTCATTCCACCCCCCGCCATGTGCACACACCTCCCATAGACCCTGTCCAGCCTGGCCTAAGCTGAGCTTACACCCAGGGGTGGGTGAGTGCTAATCCCAAGAGGGGTTCTCTGGTTTGCAGGAATCTGAGGCGGATCCGCAAGTGTCAGCGTGGTCGGGAGCAGCAGGAGAAGGAAGGGAAGGAGGGAAACAGTAAGAAGTCCGTGGAGAACATAGAGACCCTGGACAAGATGGAGTGTAAATTCAAGCTGAACTCCTATAAGATGGTGTACGTGATCAAATCAGAGGATTACATGTATAGGAGGACTGCGCTGCTGCGAGCTCAGCAGGTAGGAGCCAGCCAGAGAACGGGCTGGGCTGCTGGTGTTTCCTGGGACCCAGGGGAAGGGAGGAGGCATTGCCTTTCCAGCTGTTTGGGAAGCTGTAAAGGTTTGGGTTTGTCCAAAATGAAAACAGCCTGTGACTCCAGATGGGTGAAATTTTGGAGGATTGCACTGGAGGAAACTGATCTGGTCATCTGGATGCTTTGACACACTCCTTTTTTCATCTTATGGGAATATTTCCATCCACTTCTGTCATGTATTTAGGTTTATAAAACAACTGTTTACCATGTTTCTTGCTGATGAGATACAGGTAGTTGCTTTAGTTCATTAGTTGTAAAGTAATTCTCTTAAACTTTGCATCCACGTCAGATGAGAGCATTTTATTGCAGCATAGTGATACTGATACATGCTGATACTGAGGATTTTGATTGAATTCCATCTATCTCATTCAACTGGCACGAACCTCAAGGAAATGTAAGCTTATAAGCAGGATACTGTGTGCCAGTGCTCTTTACAGAGAATCTGAGCATAAGTTCTTGAAGTGTTAAATATGTAGTGTGCAGCTTATCCCTTGGTTACTGGAATAAACTGAGGAAGCTGTAGAAGATACATTGGATTTTGGAAACAAAGCTATTGGATTTAGCAGTTAACGCCCAAAGCAGTTCAGTCTCTGGGAGAAGAACAAACAAATAATAAAATCTGTAAGTTTTAATCTGGAGGTTTAATTATATTGGCTGTTTTTAATTGTGACTGTAGCCATGGCTTTATACCATCTGTCCTGCATTTTACATTCCTTAGGCAGATGCTCTTACCCAAAAAAGTGCACACTTCTTCCTCTCCTGATGTTTCTGTTAAGTCAGAGCTTCTTGAGCCTGTTAGACCTGGCCTGGGTCTTAATTCTCTGTAGCAATTGTGTCCCCATTATGTGTAACACATGTTGAACTATTTGTTTCCTGGGACTGTGGCCCTCTTGAGGGGCTCTGGACAGACTCTGAGGGCTGGAAAGAGCAGGATTGCCTGGTCCTGGGTGCTAGCAGAGGAAGGTAATGCAGAAGGGACTCACTATATTTCTGACCTCATTTTACCACGTATTTGCTTGGAGAGGAGACTGGGCGAGCCTTCATCAGAGCTTTCCCTCTGTTGCTAGTCCAGTGCCTGCATTACAAATTCCCTGTGTGTTTGATCCCCTTGCCTGTGTCACCCAGTAGCCAGGCTTGGTGTAATCTGGAGTTTGGGGGCCAGAGCTGCCTTTTCCTAACACCTCTCCCTGTCTCTGCAGTCCCACGAAAGGGTGAGCAAGAGGCTGCACCAGCGGTTCCAGGCCTGGGTGGACAAATGGACCAAGGAGCACGTGCCCCGCGAAATGGCAGCCGAGACAAACAAGTGGCTCATGGGTGAAGGCTTGGAGGGCTTGGTGCCCTGCACCACCACCTGTGACACAGAGACCCTGCACTTTGTCAGCATCAACAAGTACCGCGTCAAATACGGCACGATATTCAAGACACCCTAGGAGTGCCCCGGGGCGAGGAAGAGCCCGGGGGATGTGTGTGTGTGTGCGCGCAGCCAGGGAAGGAGGGAGATGCCTTTCTCCCCTCACTGTGCATCTCCGTCACATGGCCACTTGACTAGTGCGTGGCTGGTGCAGCCTGTCCCGCTGGGGACGTGGATCTCTGCCCGGGGCCGTGGGCTGCCGGCCCTTTGTGGGCAGGAAGGACCCTTCTCTGAACTGAGCCATCCCAGAGAAACACCACGAGCTCGTACACACCAGCAGCGTTGAGGCTTTGACTCCCCGGAGGCCCCGAGCGGCGAGGGAGGGGAACAGGATGCTCTCCACCACCGGCCTGCTGGGATGTGTCCCCAAAATCCCCAGGTGCCTGGACTGCTGGGATGTGTCCCTGAAGTCCCCAGGTGCCTGGACTGCTGGGATGTGTCCCTAAAGTCCCCAGGTCACCACTGGATGGATTCCCCTTTCCCGGCAGGCTCCGGCGCGGGCCGGGGCAGCGCAGCCCGGGTTCTTCTCGCTCCCTCCCCTCCCTCCCAGGCTGGACTCACCCTGTGCAGATCGGTCTGTCCTTTCTAGTGCCAGTGGAACTGTTTTATTTTTATTTTGGGTTTTTGGTTTTGTTTTTTTTGTTGTTTGTTTTTTTTTTTTTTTTTTGTACCTGCTTGTTTACTAGTCTCTCCTAGTGCCATGCACCAGCTTTTCACACACACGTACGTACACACACACAGCAGAGAACAACACGATTTTAACATGTTCCCCTCCTTTTTTGTAAATAAATGTACAAATTGTCAATTTTTTTGGGTTTTTTTTTTTGTTTTGTTTTTTTTTCTTTTTTAATTAAAGGAATTATGCTTGATGTGCTAGCATAACTGTACTAGCTTCTTGTGTACCATAGTACCAGGTGGCTTGAGAATTAGTACCGACAGACAGACCGATGGAGACATTTATTACACTTTTTACCAAAGGGAGTTATCATTGTAGTGCTTTTGTGTGGAAACTTTTTTCTCCTTTTTTTGTAAATAAAAAAAATAATGTCTTTGTTCTTAACTGGAGGAAGACACTCGCTCACCCACAGCCGTGTTCCTGGTCTGAGGCACTGTTGCAGCATGCAGGTTTTGGGGTGGGAGAGGGGAGGGGGGAAGAGGGAGGTGTAATCCAACCCCTTTTCTAAGGCTGGCAAGAGGAAACAGCAGAAGCAGCATGTGCACTTGGGGGTTAAACAACTGAGGTATAAGCAGCCTGAAAGAAATATAAATATAGAGTATATAATTTTAATTTTTTTTAATGTTTGGCTTTTTTCCTGGTGGGTAATTTTTATCCACCTTGTCTTCCAGCTCCAAGGATGTTTGCTTTTGGGAAGTGTTGCTGAGCAACTCAGCTGGGGCTGATTGTGCTGATGTATTTTTCCCTTTCTGTCTTGGAGAAAACATCATGGGAAATACCAAGCCAGTACTCGACAGAGCTGCTGTGTGTGTGTGTGTGGGCAAGAGAAGGAGGAGGGACTGAGGGGGGGCTTGGTGCATTTCACTCCAGAAATCCACATATGGGATATATATTTTTTTAAGCAGAGAAATTTAACGCTGGCAGATATTTAAAACACGGGGGAAGATTCTGAATTTAAAAATAAAGAAGTCAGCACAGACTTTGTAAGCCGCGACAGCCACCACTGCACCGTGCCTCCTCAAACGGAGGTGGCTTTCCTAGCAAAAATCCCTGCTGCCAGTGCTGCACACCTGGAGTGGCTTCCATCGTCCCTGGACTCACTGTGCAGGTTCACAGAATCATAGAACACACACTTTGCTAGCAATAAATCACCTGCGTCCTTTCTCCTTGCTGTAACCAGGCAGGAAGGGGCTCTCATGTGTCCTCTTCCATTCCAAAGGTATCATGCACGCTCCCCTAT
The DNA here is from genome assembly GCF_027579445.1 of Ammospiza nelsoni. NCBI lineage: Eukaryota > Metazoa > Chordata > Aves > Passeriformes > Passerellidae > Ammospiza > Ammospiza nelsoni. The sequence goes on from NC_080646.1 coordinate 16,875,468, forward strand.
TACTTCCCCCCTTTTTTTATTCTGGTGTATGCTCAAGGTGATGTGGGAGGGAAAATCTTTGGTGATTAAGACTTCTGGCCAGCTTGGAAGTACCAGCTGCTGCTGCTTGGTGGGTCCTATGCCTGCACGTCATTGAGCCAAGGGGGCTGGTGCAGGTCCCTGGGACACACCATGGGGAGACCTCTGCCTCTGGTGCTCCATCTGACACCCCAGCTCTGCTCCCAGCCTGTACAATAGCAGAGGTTTGCTTTTTTTTCCAATTTTCTTTTTATTTGATCTTGCTTTTTGTATTCTGTAATGTGATCCCCGGCTCTGGGCGGGCTCGGCCGCGCCTGCGCCGAGCCGGGCGGGGCGGGGGCTCGGCCGCTGCCATGGCCGCGATCAAGCACCGGCGCACGGCGCTGGAGCGAGTGGAGAAGTTCCTGTCCGACTCCTACTTCACCGACTGCAACCTGCGGGGCAGGTGGGCGGCGCGGGGACTCTCCGGGACACTCTCGGGGCGCTCCGCTGGGTCCCCGCGGGCTGGGGACGCTGCCCCGGGCGCTGCCGGCCGTGGGTGCGGGGCTCGGGGGGCTCAGTGGTCTCACGCTGAGGGGACAAATCTCACACACACACACTCTCCTTAGTGGGCATAGAGCGCTGTCCTGGGGCTCCACGGCACAGCCCCGCAGCCCCCTGCCCTCCCCTGGCCGCCCAGGCCCTTTATTCCCCAGCCATCTGTTAATATTATTGAGGGTGATGGGTGCTGGCAGGGCGATTCAGCCGAGCTGTGAAAGCTCTCTGTCCCTGGGCTTGTCCGAGCGGGACTGATCTTGTTCATGTGCCCGTCTCGGACCGCAGGCTTTTCGGGGATCGCTGTCCCCCGGCATCGCTGTCCTGCCTCCAGACCCCGCGGCGCATCCCGTACCAGGAGGCTGTGGCGCAGCAATTCGGGCCGGCGCAAGTGGGAGAATCCTTCGGGCCCACGTGAGTAGCAGGTTTCGGTGGTGCTGTGCCCCTGGTGGGGTCGGAGCTCGTGTCTCAGAGGTGTTTGTGTGGGTGGGTGCTCACAAGCTCTCCCTGGTGAAGGCTTGAGTTGATCTTCCCTGCTGAGTGCTTGGAGGTGGCTGCTCAGAAGCCCTAAGGGAGATTTCATGAGGGAACTCACAAGTTTCTTGCTGGTTTTTGCTGATAGCTCCTTGTGACCGTGGTTGTGTCTCTGACGCTTCTTGGGGGGATGTGTTTGCTTGTCAAGTTTGGGAGGAGATTCTTAACCCAGCAGTGGGCAGACAAGATGCCACTGCCGGTTTCTCTGGGGTTCCAGAAAGGCACAGGTTAAATCAGGTGTGTATGTGGACAGGCAGCATCCTGTGTGTGAATCCCATCAAACTCGTGGGCTGTCCCCTCTCTGGTTTTTCCATGGAGGGCTCTGAGGGAGCGTGCTGTCCCTCGGGAGAAGGTCACACAGTGGACTGAGGTTGCTGCCTGCTCTCTTCCAGGTGGGAGACGTGCTGGTTTAAGGTGGAGCTGAGCATCCCCCCGGCGTGGGCAGGGCGGGAAGTGCACTTCGTCTGGGAGAGTGACGGGGAGGGCATGGTGTGGCGAGATGCCCAGCCCGTCCAGGTATGGAGACACGGATCAGAGGTGTGCCAGTGCCCTGCTGTGTACACAGGGTGACCTTTGGAATCCATATCGTGGTTTGTGCAGGGCTCTGTTCCTGTTCCTGTGCCAACAATTATCCCACAGTGTGTGGGACCAGCCCCTCTGGACTTTGGGGTATCTTATCCTGCCCATCCAGCCTGCTGTCATGGACTTCTGCTGAATGTGCCATCTCCCTGTGCAGGGATTGACCAAGGAAGGTGAGAAGACCAGCTACATCCTGACAAGAAGCCTGAAAGAGTCAGAGCCCCACAGGTGGGTGATCAGGCATGCCAGAGCCCCCCGCTGCTGGGAGACCTTGGTGTTGCTGGAAGCCAAGGGGCTGAGGACACACACACGTCCTTGTCTGTGTCCTGGTGCTTGTGACTGCTCCCTGATGGTTTCCTCATGTCCCCACAGCCTGACACTGTACGTGGAGCTGGCCTGCAATGGGCTCTTTGGAGCTGGCAAGGGCAGCATGATCGCCCCTCCAGACCCGGACAGGAGGGTTACCCTGAGCAAGGCTGAGCTGGTTGTCTTCAACAGAGATGTCTATGAACTGCTGGTGGATCTGGAAATACTGCTGGACATGGCTCAGGTCTGGGAGCTCTTCTTCCCTTTTTCACCTTTTCCTCAGCTTCACTGCTTCTTCTCCTGCTGCTGTTCTATGGCCTGAGACCTTGGAGGAGAAAATGTTTGCTGCTTCTGCAATTTAGCACAATTGACACTGTCTAGGCTTGATGATCCTTGTGGGTCCCTTCCAACTCAGGATATTCTAGAGTTGGAGAAAACTGAATTGAGAGAAGCCAATAGGTGTTTTTTCATCTGCTTTCTGCTCCAAAGCAGGCTATGTTTACCACAGTCCCCTGGAATGGGCATATGTGGAACCTGGATTGGGAAGGCATGTGAGAAAAGGCCAAAGGCTGTGTTTGTGAAGCAGAGACATGGTGTTTACCTGTTATGACTGCCTGAGATAGATGTTGAAAGAAGGTAGCAGGTTCTCCTGGAGACAGGTAACATCTGAGCTGATACAGTGGCCAGAGTCATGCTTTTATCCCTCTCAACCCCAGCTCCTCGGGGAGGAGAACCAGAGGAGTTTCCAGGCACTCTACACTGCCAACCAGATGGTCAACGTGTGTGATGTTACAGACCCCTCCACCTTCCCTGCTGCACGGGACCAGGCTGCAGCCATCTTCAGCCAGAGGAACGGCGAGAGCCAGCACACCATCCATGCCATGGGACACTGCCACATTGACTCTGGTGAGAGCAGCAGCGCTCCCTCTCCTCTCACTGGAGGCCAGGGTGTGCTGCCCAAGGGGAGAACAGGCTGCCCTTGGGCTCCAGGCACACCTTGAGAGCAGGGAATGGGCCCTGTGTGCTGCCACATTGCTGGTTTGTCACTGGGGCAGTGAGGAGTATGAGTCTGGCTGGCTGAGCCCTTTGGAACACTGATGGGACTGGGGATGAGGGGTGAATTACAGCCTGCTGTCTTACACCTGTTGGGCTTCACCCCTCAATTTCCCATCCCAGGAGGGGTTTCAGAGAGGCTCCAGCTCCGTGAGGAGCTTGTGTTAGGTGATAACCATGGCTGCCTGTCCCTGCAGCCTGGCTGTGGCCCTATGAGGAGACCATCCGTAAGTGTGCCCGGAGCTGGGTCACCGTGGTGCATCTGATGGAGCACAATCCAGAGCTCACCTTTGCCTGCTCCCAGGTGAGGGATCTCCCTCTGGACACCTCTCCTCTGCTCCTGGCATGTTGCTTCTCCAGCAAAGAAGATGGGGGGATGTAACTGGGTTGAGGCTGTTTGGGGTCTGGGCTCTTCAAGGAGACAAGGGCAATTGTTAGTGGATATAAAGTTGTTTATTGCATGAATACATCAGTCTTGAAGGCAGAGAGTTCAAGGTGTTAAAAGTCCATGCTAAAGTATTAAAACCCATGCTAAAAGCTTTCTGGCATAGAGTCTCAGGCAAGAGCTGCAGCTGCAACAGCTGCTCTCTGGTGTAGGGAAGTCCCAGGCTTCGTGCAGGAACAGCAGCAGCAGGGACCACGGCCTTCCTTCTTTCTTCTTTCTTCTTTCTTCTTTCTTCTTTCTTCTTTCTTCTTTCTTCTTTCTTCTTTCTTCTTTCTTCTTTCTTCTTTCTTCTTTCTCCTTTCTTCTTTCTTCTTTCTTCTTTCTTCTTTCTTCTTTCTTCTTTCTTCTTTCTCCTTTCTTTCTTTTTTCTTTATTCTTCTTTCTTTTCTTCTTTCTTCTTCCTTCTTATCTTCTTCTTCTTGTTCCTTTTAATACAGGGGGACTCTTATACACAAAACTACCAATCTAAGCTAAAAGCATGATTCTAAAACATTCTTTCTAAACCAATCTAAACTTCATTCTAATCTGCGAAAGTAGTATGAAAGTAGTGTCAGCTCTTACCTAAAAAACTAGGTATATAATATTGTCTATATACACAGATACACTATCTGTTTTCTTACTTATAATTTACATGTATAAGTTTATCATCTATTCATGTGAATAGTTCTATCTATTTACACATATAGTTCTGTCTGTTCTAGAGATGCAGTCAAAGTTCTGCTGTGTTTTTGATATGTCTGGAGCTAAGTTACTGAACTTTAAACTAGGCCTTAGGGCCTTTACTAGCTAACACAGTTTCTTAAGGTACTTAAAATATATTTCTACTTTCTTAAAACTGTAACTTACACTTGCACTTAAACCTACACTTCTGCTTCGTATCTATGTGGCTTAATACATCTTAATTTCTCCAAAGGCTTTAATTCAGCCGCTGCATTCATGTGTCTCTCTGAGGAGCTCAGAGAGGCTTGCAATCCCACAAGTGACGAGCCAGAAGTGCTGCAGGGGGCAGGGCAGGCTGTGGGGAGCTGGGGCTGACCCCTGTGCCCTGGCAGGCTCAGCAGTTCCAGTGGGTGCGGAGCTGCTACCCCGGGCTCTACGCGCGCATTCAGCACTTGGCGGCCAAGGGACAGTTCATCCCTGTGGGGGGCACCTGGGTGGAAATGGTGAGTAGCACGGTGAGCCTGGCTTGGCACACCCTCCTTGTGCCACCCTCTGGGACCAGGGGGGAGCAGAGCCTTTGCTGAGCCTGTCTGCTTGGTGGTGGTCTCCAGGCCTAGGAGCAGCAGCTGTCTGAAGCGTCCAGCCTGGCAAAAGTACAGTGCTCCTATGGAGGTCTTACAAGATCTCTCCTTCCCTCTGCCTGGCTTTCCTCATGGCCTCCCTGTGCCTTCCCCAGGATGGGAACCTGCCCAGCGGGGAGTCCATGGTGAGGCAGTTTCTCCAGGGCCAGAGGTTCTTCCAGGAGCAGTTTGGCCGGATCTGCACAGAGGTACTTGTTCTTTTCCATCACACCCTCCTCACCCACCGTGTCCTTGCAGCCCTTGCTCTTTGTGGGGCTGGGCTGACCTGTGTGTGTCTCTCCCTGTGCTCCTGTGCCCCAGTTCTGGCTGCCAGACACGTTTGGGTACTCGGCCCAGCTGCCCCAGCTGATGCGTGGCTCTGGGATCCGGCGCTTCCTCACGCAGAAGCTCAGCTGGAACCTGGTGAACTCCTTCCCGGTGAGCTCTGCTGCCTTCTCCTCAGGGGATGGACACTGTGGGTGCTGGAGTCTTCTGCAGGGCTGGACCTGTTGGTTCCACAGCTCCTCAGTTCAGCTAACACAGGCTCTGCTTCCAGGAGCCGCTAGGTTTTGGTGGCAGGGATGTCCTGTCAGGCTTCAGGAGAGAGGAAGGACATGATTAGAGATGTCTAATCTCTAATCCAGCCAGGCCCCTGGCCTAGATATTCCTTCTGCTTCCAGATGGGAAGCTGTGAGTTGTGTGCAGATCCAACGGACAGCAATCCAGCCCCTGCCCTGGTGGCATTCCCTGTTCTTGTCCTCTCCTTGCACTGATCCATCAGGGCATCCTGCACCTCCCTGGAGAGAAAGTGAAGGCCCACTTTGAACCCTGAGGAGGCTCTGCCATGCCCTTATGCACCACAATTTTCCTTTCTCTCCCCTCCAGCACCACACCTTTTTCTGGGAAGGCATTGACGGTTCCCAGGTCCTGACCCATTTCCCCCCTGGTGACTCCTATGGGATGCAGGGGCGAGTGGCAGAGGTGAGTGAGGTGCCAGACCTGCATGAGAAGGGCAGTGCCAGCCCTCTGAGGGGCTCTGGGAGAGTGGGGGGGAGCAGGATACCTGGCAGCATTGTTGGACAAAGGCTGTTGGGGTGCCTGATGTGCCTGTGCCTGATTTAGGCACTTTGGGCTGGGGAAGAAGAGCAAAACTGGGCTTTGCACCCTAAAGACTGACCTGGCTTTCTTGTATGGAGCTGTGGGAGCTGGGGCTGGGTGCCAGGGGATTGCAGCTGCCCAAAAATCCCTCCAGGTGCTGAAAACAGTGAAGAACAACAAGGACAAAGGCCGTGTGAACCACAGCGCATTCCTCTTCGGCTTTGGGGATGGAGGAGGAGGCCCCACGCAGAAGATGCTGGACAGGATGAAGAGAATGAGAGACACAGATGGGCTGCCCAGGTGAGAGGAGTGCTCCCACCCTCTCTCCTGGCAGGGGCATTTGCTCTGAGCCAGGTCTGGTGTTCAGCAGTGCCAAAGAAAGGGAGAAGGACAGGGAGATGGGCAAGCAGAAGGCTGGGAAGGATTCTCAGGGCATGGAATCTCTCCATCATCAAGAGCTGTAAGAAGAGGTCCACAGGGCAGCCATGGACTGCTTGTGAGCCCTCAGGAGAGCTGTGGGGTGAAGGGCCAGCCCAGCAGCTGTGCCTGGGGAATGTCACAGGAGAGGGGTAGGAGAAGGGAGAGGGGAATACTTTGTATGGTTGTGCTGCAGATTTTGAGGCCTGACACCTTTCCAGCCCAGATGCACTCTTAGCTTCTCCCCAGGCTTCTCCCCAGCTTCTCCCCAGCTCATCACTGTCTGTGTGTCTGTCCCACAGGGTGCAGATCTCCACTCCAGACCAGCTCTTTTCTGTCTTGGAGAAGGAATCATCCCAGCTGTGCACCTGGGTGGGAGAGCTCTTCCTCGAGCTGCACAATGGCACCTACACCACTCAGGCCCAGGTGAGGGTCCCATCCCAGGCAAGGGGGCCAAGCACACTCACAACACCTGCAAGCAGCCAACCCTGCTGCCCTGGAGCAGGGATTCTGCTGCTGGTATGAGAGATCCATCCCAGCTACCCACCTCCTGAGCATCTCCCTTCTGTCCTTACCAGATAAAGAAGGGCAATCGAGAGTGTGAGCGGATTCTGCATGACGTGGAAGTGCTCAGCAGCCTGGCTGTGGCTCAGGACTCAGCGTTCCAGTACCCTGCCAGCCACCTCCAGCAGCTCTGGAGGTGAGTGAGGGAGGGAGCACTGCTGGTGCTGGGGCAGAGCTCAGTGCTGAGCACTGTGTGTGCACAGCCCCTGCTGCAAATTTTCCTACCTGGAAAGAATTTGCTGCTCTGCTTGATTCTCCTGCTGAAAGATAACTCCAAACCCTCACTGCTCTGCTGTCTGGAAGCTTCATTTCCTACCAAAGCTTCTTCCTCCCCAGTTCTGGCTTGTTTGAGCTTGTGCAACAAGGTATCTCATAGCCCTGAGGGGTAAAAACAAATATCTCTTACTGCCCGTGGTTGTGGTTTACTGACAGCTGACGGGCCCTAACATGAAGGGATTTAAAGGATGCTGTGGAAAAAATCCTTTTCTCTCAAGTGCTGGGTAATGGGGGAATAAGGAACAGTTATTAAGATTGTCTGTCTTGCAAACAGGGCTCTTGTTTGAGAGAAGAGCTTGTTCTAAGCCAGCACAAATCCGGCGCTCTGTGCCACTTTCTTCCCTGGTTTCTGCTCTCTGTTTTAGGTTACTGCTGCTCAACCAGTTCCACGATGTCCTGCCAGGCAGCTGCATCCAGCTGGTGGTTGAGGATGCCCTGCAATACTACACAGGTGAGCAGGGAGTTTGGCTGGGAGGGCGCTCACCTGTGGCAGCAGCTGCTGCCTGGTGGGGCTGGGGAGGCTCCAGCCCTGGGCTGCCAGGGCCAGCTCAGCAGGCATGTCTGAAATGGTGTTAAATTAGCAGCCAGGGGATTGAGAACCATCCCAATTTATTGCCTTTTCTGCTTGCTGCTGGCATGCCAGGATAGGCCCCCAGCAAGGTTTGTTTCTGCCTGCCCAGGGGTGCTTGCAGGAGCTTCGGTAACCGGAATTTTCCAGCCGAGCTGGCACAGCTCATTGTAATCTTGTAACAACAAAGTTCGGAATAATTATACACTTGAATCGCTAATAGATAATAGCAATTAATGATAATTAGCAATTGTAGCTTGGAAGGAGATGAAGTGTGTGTACATTTGCATGGAGAGTGCCAGAAGCTCTCTCAGAGCCAACTGAGGCCCTTCTGTTGCCCAGAGATCCGCAGGGCTGGTGCTCAGCTGCAGGAGGAGGCTGTGCAGTGCCTGTGCAGGGATCTGCTGCAGCCCCAGGCCTGCAGCACCCACAGCTCCCTCGTGTTGAACACCTTGGCCTGGGAACGCACCGAGGTGATCGCCAGCCCTGGACCAGGTGGAACAGAGACTTTGGGTATGTCTGACCTGGAGTTCCTAACAGGGAAATGCTCTGCCTTTCCCTCCCCTGGGGAGGCTTTTATTGACTGTTCAGCTTGTTCTTTGGACAACTTGAAAGGGAATAAAGTGCTCTGAAGTATGCATGAGGAAGAGGAGGGTATGGGAGGAGGCGGTAGATCTGACATGACAGCAGCAGGGCAGCAGTGGTGTCACTTAGGGTTCAGTCTGGGGTGAGTGTTGGAGCAGAACTGTCACAGACATCTTTTATGGGAACTCCTTTCCTTGGGATTTTTCTTCCTGAGGAGCTGAGAGGCCTCAGGAACAAAATGTAAACATTGATTATCTGCTGCTGTGGAATGCAACAGGTGCATCTGTGATTGGTCTCATGTTGGATGTTTGTAATTAATGGCCAATCACAGTCAGCTGGCTTGGACAGAGAGCCAAGCCACAAACCTTTCTTATCATTCCTTCTTATTCTATTCTAAGCTAGCCTTCTGAGGAAATCCTTTCTTCCATTCTTTTAGTATAGTTTTAATGTAATATATATCATAAAATAACAAATCAAGCCTTCTGAAACATGGAGTCAGATCCTCATCTCTTCCCTCAGCCTGAGACCCCTGTGAACACGGTCACACAGAACCTCTTTTCTTTCCAGCTCTGGTGACAGTCCCCAGCATGGGCTATGCCCTGGTGCAGGAGCCATTTGTGCCTCCTCAGCCTGTGGCAGTGAGGAAACAGGTAAGCACAAGGCAGATTTCCTCAGGTTCCCCACATCAGAGGTTGTTTGAGTGGAAATCAGGGTTAGGGTTGAAAGGAGGAGAAATCTCAGGAATCCACATGTTAAATTTGCTTTGGAGGCACAGCTCCCACAGGTGTGGGTGTGTGACACCTGTTTCTGGCCTTTTCCCAAGGAGGATGGCTCCATTACCATGGAGAATGGGGTCATTGCTGTCTGCCTGGACACGATGGGGCGCCTGACCTCGCTTCAGCTGCTGGACTCAGGGAGGTCTGTGTCACCCAGTTCCTGGCCCTGAGCTCCTCAAACCTCTCCCAGGACTTCTCACTGTGCACCTTTCTCCACTGCCAGTCTTTCTGATGCTGCTGTTCCCCTGTTCCACTTTCTTTCAGAGAGTCAGTCCCAGATGGCTGCTATGCCAACCAGTTTGCACTCTTTGATGATGTTCCCCTCTACTGGGATGCCTGGGATGTGATGGATTATCACTTGCAAACCAGGTAGAGGAGCAGTGCATGCAGCACCTGGATTTTGGGTTTGCCCTGAGATTCCTGCCTCCCTGTCAGTCCTAGCTGTGAGAGAGAAGTGAGTGCCTGCTGCATTGGGATTGGGATCTACCAGGCTGAGACTCTCTCTGCCTTCCTTCCTCTCTCTAGGAAGCCAGTGACCACACTGCTGAAGCCTCTGGAAATCACCCTGGCTGGGGGCCTGCGGGGAAGTGTGAGCTTCTCCCTGCAGGTGGGGAAAAGCAGCACCTTAACCCAGGAGATCATCCTGGATGCCATGTGCCCCTACCTCCGCTTCCTGACCCAGGTTTGGCCCGTGGCTGCTGTGTGACACTGACACCCTGTGCAGCTGGGAGCTGGGGAGCTGCACCTTGGGCCTGAATTATATCCCCCCTCGCTGTATTCTTCCCTGGAGTCCCCTGCTTGAGCAAGCAGCCCAAGGCTGGGGTCCCAAGGGCCAGGGGTGGAGGTGGGACCCACCAGTTGATCCGTGTTGAGACTCTGGTGTGATTTTGTTGTAGCTGGCATGCACTGGCTGCTGCACACCAGGACATGAGAAATGCAGTGTTTGCCTGTCAGTCCCCCATGGTGACATCCTTCCACTGCCACGTTTAGGTGGAGTGGAAGGAGGCCCACAAGTTCCTGAAGGTGGAGTTCCCCGTGCAGGTGCGGAGCACGAACGCCACCTACGAGATCCAGTTTGGGCACCTGCAGCGGCCGACGCACTGGAACACGTCCTGGGACTGGGCTCGCTTCGAGGTGAGAGGGAGCTGCTCTGCTCCTGGGGCTGCTCCTGCTGCAGGCAGTGCCCCTGTGTGCTGAACATCCCTTGTGCCTGCTCAGGTGTGGGCTCACAAGTGGCTGGATCTCTCTGAGCACGGCTTTGGGGTGGCTCTGCTGAACGACTGCAAGTACGGAGCATCGGCCCACAGGAACGTGCTCAGCCTCTCCCTGTGAGTGAGGGGCGGGTGGCTGAGGGGGGCTGCTGGGGCACTCTGCCTTCTGAGGGGTCCCTTGGAAATCAAGGCAACACCTGCTCCTAAATGACCTCAGTTATAACAAGGAAATAGCCTGGTGGGTGGCTGTTTTCTGGGAATTATTTTAGTCAGTTAGAACTAATTCCTGTGAACTGTGCTCAAAGATAATTGAGGAAAGATCAGACTTATATTTGTAGCAGGTAGCTTTTCTGTTGCTGACCAGGAAGGGAGGCTTAAGGAGAGGAAAGGAACAGGAGTGTTAATGTTAGGGTGCATACAAAGCTAAAACAAAATGCCTACTTCAGTTTGACTTAGTGAGCTGCAATTTTCACGGATGACACTCCAGTTTTTTAGCTTCTAGAGCTGTCCAGGGTCTGTTTGCTGTTGTGTGTTTGCTTCCACATCAGGGCCCAGCTCAAGGTAGCACGGGAAGCAGCAGTGTTGTCACAGTGTTCTGGGTGACACTGGGTGCTGCCAAGGCACCAGTCTCACTACCCTCACCTTGCCTTAGGCTGAGAGCACCCAAGTCCCCTGATGCCACAGCAGATATTGGGCACCACCAGTTCACCTACGCTGTGATGCCTCACCAGGGTGAGTGACAGAGCTGGGCCCTGTGGGGACATGCAGGGTGGCAGCTGCTCCAGTGAGCCTTGGGGTGAGAGTGCCCCTGGCTGTGTGTGTACAGACACTGACCACAGAGAGTTCTTGTGCTGCAGGCTCCTTCCAGGAGGCCGGTGTGATTCAGCAAGCCTACAACTTGAATTTCCCCCTCCACGTGGTGCCAGCCAGCTGTGCCCAGTGCCCAGCCTGGAGTGCCTTCTCTGTCAGCTCACCTGCCATCGTGCTGGAGGCTGTCAAGCAGGCAGGTGCTGGGGTACAGGAGGGCAGAGGGGCTGAGGAGCTGTTGTTGAGCAGGGTTTGCTCTTTGGTGGTCAGGCTCAGCTGGGCACAGCAGCCTGTGCTGGAGGGGCTGTGCCTGTCTCATCTGTCTGATCTCATGTGTCTGAACTCCCCCAAGGCTGAGGACAGGCCTGAGGCTGTGGTGGTTCGTCTCTACGAGGCCCACGGCAGCACAGTCACTGCCTGGCTCCAGACCCCCCTCCCCGTGAAGGAGGCGATGCTGTGAGTGCAGGCAGGAGGGCTGGGGGTGTGTGGGGATGGAGATCAGTCCTTCAGCCTTGTGCTTTGTCCCCAGCTGTGACCTCCTGGAGCGTCCCCTTGCGCAGGGCCACCTGCCCCTGGAGAAGCAGGGCCTGAGGCTTTCCTTCACACCCTTCCGTGTGCTCTCCGTGCTCCTGGTCTGGAGCCACTGACCCCAAACATCGCCCCTTACTGGGGCTGCAGCCACCTGGACCAGCCCTGGGAGCTCAAATCACAGGCTGAGCTGTTCCCCATGCCAAGAGCTGTGCAAGGCAGCAGCTCCAGGGCAGGGCACTGTCCCTCTGTCCTGCACCCAAGTGTTGGAGAGCAGGGATTGAACAACCCTGCTCCTCAGGGAAGGAGGGCAGCTGCCCACTGCCCGACCAGAGTGGGTGGTCTTGAGTGAGTTCTGAGCTCATTTAAGTGTGGACAAAGGTGCAGATAGGCTGGTGGCCCCTGCTTCTGCTGTAGAGGTTTGGGGACCAGCAGCTTCTACAGTGACTCCTGTGTCACAGCCTTCATCTTGTCCAGCAGTGTGTAAAAACACACTCCACTCCTTCCCTTCTCCCCCTGCCTGCCCCTTGCACTGCCCTTGCAGAAGAAGAAACACAAAAAAAAAAAAAAAATCAAGAGAATTACATAAAAACAAGCTCCAGCCTGTTTTCTTAACCTGTTTCCAGGTAACTGCACTGACCTGCCTCCTCCCAGGTGTTTGCTGTAGTTGCTCTTTTAGTGTCTGCCTGAGCAGGACCTCACTCCTGGCACTGGGGAGGCTGAACTGACCTTTATTTTGGGGGGGATGAGGCAGAAGGGAAGCCTGCTCCAGCCCCTGTGGAGAAGAGGCTGGGCACAGAGGGATTTATCCTTTGCATGAAAAGGCATGCACGATGATTTCTACACAAAATACTTTATTAGTCAGCTAAAAACAGTGATTTGGTCAGCAGCCAGAAAGGGAGGAGGGAGAGGGAAGAGTCAGAGTCCAGTACAACACATAGACCTGACCCTTTTTTTCCCTGAAATGCCTGTGGACAGCAGGAAAAGCCCCATCACCAGGCTCAGCTTCTCCCTCCCACACTGGCAGCATGGCACAGCAGCAAGTAAATGTGAGCACAGGCAGGGAACAGCTCCATTTTCACTAGCACTAACCCTGGTCCGTGGCCAGGCCCTGCCTGAGCTCCTCTTGGCCCCTCAGGAGGTGGCAGCAGGTGACACTCACACGGCAAGGGCTGCACCTGGAGAACAGAAGGAAATGAGGAGTCAGAGGGCAAAGGGGTATCCAGCTCTGCCCCATGGGCTCCTCTCCTTGCCCTCCATCCCTTTACCACCAGGCAGCTCTCCCAGAGCCCCCAGGGGTGCACAAAGGCACTGCCAGGCTCACCTGTGCCCCTGCGAGCGGATGCGCGGCGGCTTCTCCTGACACTCTGAGGCACCTCAGGCGAGGCTGGGGCAGCACTCACTGTCCTCCTCCCACGAGCACGGCCCTTCCTTGGCCTGCCAGCCTGCTCCTCCTGCTCTTCCTTCACTTCCTTCTCCTCCTGCTCTTCCTTCACTTCCTTTGGGGGTTTCGCTGCAGCCCTGCGGCGCTGCTTCGGGGCACGGGGGGTGACCTGGGTGAGTGTCAGAGCTGGAGATGACCAAGGTGGGCAACTCCATGTGGGATCATCACCATGAACAGGGCAGGGGCAGCAGGACAGCCAGACACAGCCACAAAGCTGCTCACCTTGGGGCTCAGTGCCTCGGGCTCTGCCTTCAGCTCTGGGCTCTTCTTGCAGGGCGCCTTGCTGGGTCTCTGCCCTGCACCAGAGGATGTGGGGTGAGGAGAGGGTGAGGCAGGGCCTGGAACAGCATCCCACTTGCAGGGATGCTGCTCTGAGTGAGGATGAAAAACCAGCTGCCCCCAGGCAGGTTTGGATGCTGGTAAGAAGCCTTGGGGACAAATGGCTTCTGTCCCCTGGTGCCAACGGCTGTCACAGGAGTGTCAGCACCCCAGAGAGAATGGCTTTGCTCCTGCCTGTGCCCCTGTGCTGCACAGCAAGAACAGGCTTTCCTAGGAGCCCTCCTGGAGCAGGTCCCACAGGAAGGGGAGAGGAAACTCACCTTTGGGAGCCATGGGGCCAGGCTCTCCCTGTAAGGAAGGCACAGAGCATTGGCTGGGGTGCAGTCATTCTGCAGGCAGCAGCAGCAGAATCCCTGACCCTTCTCCATCCTCCAGCCACTACAGTAACAGGGAAACAGCCACATTTCCCTGGGAAAACAGGAGAGTTGGGCTTGCTCTGCCTGCCCTTTGCCTTGGGGACTCTGCCATCGTTCCCTGTACCTGCAAGGCCCCAAGCACAGGGCCCAGGAGGGAAGAACAGGGCTGTCAGACCACCCAAACACCCCCTCTTCCCTCCATCTGCTGCAGATTGCCCACCATCCATTAGCTGGCTGCCCACCACAAAGGAGGTCCTTGTCACCCCCCATGCCCAGGAGCTGGATGGAGAGGGAGACCCCCAGGCACACAGAGCAATGGGAGTCTCAGCAAGCAGAAAACAAGCCAGTGTCCCCTTGGAGGAGTGGTTTGGGGGCTCCCAGGCTCCTACCTGGAACCATATGGTCCTGCCACTGCGGTCTCGCAGGGAGCTCATGCCGGGCACCAAGTAACACTGCAGCCAGTTCTTAAAGTTGGAGTAATTATCTGGGTGCTCGGGGTCCAGGAGCTGCTTCTCTGGGAGGGCAGACAGGGAAAGGAGAGAATCAGAGCAGAAGCTGTGATCACCATGTCAGGGTGGCCCCCCAGACCTCCTGATGCTGAGCATGCCAAGCCCTGCCCTCCCTGCCAGCCCCGTCCCCTCACCTGCCATGATCACCTCCATGGGCACGCTGTGGCACAGCTCCAGCAGATCTGGGTTCTCCTGCCTCAGCTTCACCTTCTTGCTCAGTGTCAGGGAAGGATCCTGCAGGCATGGAGAAGGGCACAGAAGTCACCTGCCAGCTGCCTCTGCTTCCTCAGCTTCTCTCCTCCCGTCCTCTTCCCCATCTCTTGCCCTCCAGAGGATGAGCTCTCCACACACAATAGCCCTGAGCTCACCACACAGTAGCCTTCCAGCTTAGCTACAAAGTCATGAAAGAGGGCTAACACACAGAAACACCAGCAGCAGGTCGTGTAGTTTGTTCTCAGGCTTAAAATAGCCACTTCCTCTCCCCTGAGGCCACAAGATCAGCCTTGGGCTTTACTGCAGCCTTCCCCTTGGGGATTTTAAGCTTGCAAGGTGTTTGTTTCCCTCTCCTCTTCCTCTCCACCCACCCCAAAAACACTTGTAGACTTCCTTAGGGCAGGAAGCTCATGAAGGGCCACGGGCAACCAAACCTCTGCCTTTGGCATCTGTCTGGAAACCTGCTGCTTTCTGAGCCTGTGAAAGCACCTGGTGCTCCCCACCTTCTTCCTCCTCTCCTGCTCCTGCTCCTTCAGGGCCTCCAGCACGGTCCGAGCTTTTTCAAAGGGAGGGATCTTCAACCTGAGAGAGTTATACAAAGGAGGTCCTTGTCACCCCTTTTCTTCAACAAAAGAAAACAATGTAAGCAACAGTAGTAGAAGCTGCTGTTGTCCATAACAATCTATTATTTTGAGGGACACGTTTTCACGATAGGTTTCAATGTCTAGTTGGTATATTTCATTTCAATTCCACGTTTAGGAAAAATGCATTCCCTCAACTCCCACCCACTTCCTGTACCCCTCTACTGCAGTTTCCTTGTTCTTTGCCCTGATGGCTCTTTCTAACTCTAGCTACATTTAATTCCTACACTCAGGAGTGGGAAACTTAGTCCTTCTCACACAACTACAGCATGGCATAGAGTTGAGGCATGTTTTAAGTAAAAGACAAGAGTGGTAAACAAATTTTCATAAGGAGCAGATTGTCTAGTAGAACTTACACAGTTTCTATGAATTAGGCTATAAACCCCAAAACTATATAATACTATGTAGTGGGTGCTCAACCCACCTTACCTGTACAGGATCTCAGCACGCAGGTAATTCCCAATTCCATTGAAATACTTCTGGTTTAAGAGCACCTCACAGATGGGCTTGTCAAAAGCCCTGTCCTCCAGGTTCTTCAGCACATTCTCCCTGCAAGCGAGCACGGGCCATCAAGAAGAGTCACCCGGCCATGTTTGTGCAGGGAAAGCGGCCAAACCCGAGCGGGGGCGTTCCCAGGGGGCTCACCTGAACGCCTGGTACTCGGACACCACGCACGGCCCGCGCTCCGGCTGCCAGGCGTCCCCCAGGCGCCAGGACCCGAAGCGCCGGGGATCCACGAAGCAGAGGGCGCGGGGGGGGCTCTCCCGGGTCAGGAAGCGCAGGTGGGCATGGCGGGGCAGCTCGGCGGCGAGACACAGCCGGAACGAGCCCGACATGCCGAAGCGGAACACCAGGTCCTGCGCGGGGGGACCGGCGGCGGGGTCCAGCGCGCTCAGCGTCAGCCGCAGCTCCTTGCCCCGGGCGACGGCCGAGATGCCGTAGGCCTCGCTGCGGAAGGGCACCTCGGGGCCGCGCCCCACGGCCGAGCGCTCCACGCCGCCCGCGAACACCAGCGCTCCGCAGGCCCCGTTGATGAAGCGCCCGGCCAGGTGCAGCTCCGGGCACTCGGGCATGGTGGCGGCCGCACGGCACGGCCCGAGCCCGCCGCCACCGCCGGGGCACGGCCCGCCCCCATTGGCTGCGCGGGGCGCGGGGAGCGCTCCCATTGGCTGCGGCGCGGGCGGTGCGCGCTCCCATTGGCTGCGCGCTGATCCCGGAGGTCGGTGCCCTGCCGGGGCGGTCCCGCCGCGGGCGGAGGTTGCACAACGCGGGGCGACACAGCGGGACACGGCTCAGCTTTGTCACCGAGACTTTATTGGAGCTGCCCCGAGGAGCCTCGGGAGCCCGGAGGGAAGGGAAACGTCCTGCTCTGCAGCCAGGAGCACCAATCTGGACTCCCAGCTCAGTGTCGCAGCCTCCCGCCGTGGCCGGGGTCTTTTCCTGGCTCCTCAGAGAAGGGTGTTCATCAGCGCCTGGGCCTGCTTCAGCTCTGCAGAGAGATGTGGAGATGTAGGGGAGCTGCTGGTACTGCAGCATCCCTTCCAGCATGCCTCCCACAGCAATTCCCCCCGCAGGATCCCCCACGGAGGTCCCCGCTGCCACCCCTCGTAGTGCCTCACCTGCCAGCAGCACCCAGAACTTGTTGGCCGAGAGCGTCACAGGGACAGCCGTCATCTTCTCACACCCTCTGTCGCGCACGTTGAAGGTGAGGTGCACCACGGGCTCATTGACCTCCTGCAGCTCGCTGGAGCTCAGGGTGTAATCCACCCGCCAGCGCACCGAGCCCAGCTGGCTCACTAGGGTGGGCAGTGGCATGGTGTCAGCAGCCCGGCTCTCTCCCGCAGGGTGACCCCAAACCCCCAGCACCCCACTCACATCGCAGGCTGCAGGCCCTGAGCCTGTCCTGGAGGGGGCTCTGCTTCTCCTCATAGGAACGGCACAACCCGCTGGCATGCTCTGCTCGTCAGGGGACACAAGGGGAAAACCCCTTTGCTCACACCGACCTGCGGCTGCCAAACCCCCCAAAGCACCCCAGGGACCGACGGCACGGATGGGAGGTGATGGGGACAGCACAGCAGCCAGCCTGCCCTCCATCTGGGTGGGAACTGCCACCCTCAGGGTTTTCCCTACCTTTGGGCAGTCCCAGCTGCTGCAGCTCGCTTGACAGAGACTCACTGTCTACATTGTGCTTGGCTGCACTGGAGAGGATGAAGCCGAGGACAGCAATGGTCGCCTTCACATCCCCTGACTCTGCAGACAGGAGGGAGGGCGAGCTCTGTCACCTTGGGAAGGCAGCCCCAGATCCATTGCTGCCCATCCCTGCAGCGTGGCTCCATCGGGGGATCCTGGTAAGGACAGCAGTGCTCACCTAACTTTGCATCTGAGGTCAGCTTCAGGATCTTGTCATACTGTGGGAGAGCAGAGCATACGGTGAGCACCAGCTAACACACTCACTACCAGCGTTAACACTGACAAGTCTTACCTAAACATTAATAATAATAAAACTTACTATGCATATTAGTACTACTAGTAGAGGCCAGTAGCGTTCTTAACGCTGAGGCTTGCATGAAGAACACGAGATTAATTAACGTTGCTGATTATGCCATTGTAGCGTTGGCCTCCACTGCGGTACCCCACACTTACCTCGATGGGCTCCCCCAGCAGGTCCCGCAGCACCTGGGCGCAGATCAGCTTCAGCTTCACGGAGGACTGCGGGGGAGAAGGAGGGTGAACGGCGGGCCCGCAGCAGGCGGGGAGCAGGCGGGGGACACGGGGGACACGGGGGACACGGGGGACACTTAACTATTTTGGCCAGGGTGCTGATCTCGGCCAGCACCCAGTCGGGACAGTCCAGGTCCCCGCAGAAGCGGAAGCGCTGCGGGAGAACAGGCGGTCAGAGCCGGCAGCGGGCTCCGCACGCCCTCCCCGCTCCCCGCCGCCCAACCCCTCCCCACCATGTCGCCGCCGCTCCCCGGTCCGCGCTGCTACGGCAGAGTCGCCCTTCCGACCCGGAACCACTCCCGGGCCCCTGCCCGCTACGCCCCTCCCAGCCGGGGCGCTCCGGTAGGGGCTCTGCGGGGCCTTTTGGCCGGGACTCGGCAGGAGAGCGGCCGGAGGAGGGGACGGGGGTCCCGGAGCGGCACCCGAGGCGCCCCCGGCCCGTCCAGCAGCGCAGGCCCCGCCCCACCGGCACCTCTCGCTCCCACGGGCCGCCCCTCACAGCGCTCCGCCCGCCAATCCCCGCCCTGTCCAATTACAGCCGCCAATCCAAGCCCGCCTTTCTCCGCTCTGTCCAATCACAGCCGCCCTTTCTGTCCGGACGCGGTCCCGCCCAGCCCAGCCCGCGCAGGCGCAGTCCGACCCAGCCCGGCCCCTCATACCGCCCTGAGGGCAGCGGAGGCGCCGCCTCAGACCCGCACTCGCGTTCGCACCCGCGGCCGCAGAGCCGGAGAGGAAATGTGGCGTTCGGAGCCAGGGCTGAAGCTTCACAGGCCTCGACCTGAAATAAAGATCCTGTTCTGGTGCACGAGCAACTGCACCTGGCCGCAGGGGAACCCAGGCAATCCCTTTGAACCGAGAATGCGCACATATCACTGGCCTGTGAGCTGGGCAGAGTTATGACCTTTATCCCCTCCTGTCTGTAAGAGCAGGACATTCAAAGCCCCTATGAAAGGGGGTGCACTTCAATAGATGTTGGCTATTGCTGCATGAACCTCGGTGTGTGTATGTCACATTCCTGTCTCCACCATCAGTGACAGTCTGCTGTTTGAACTTAAACCCATCCTGTCCCTGGGGACTTGTTTACTTCTCTCTTCTAACAAGCTAGGCTGGCTGAGTTGGTGTCTGTTAGGCCAAATTTCCTGTGCAGCTCTAGGCCAGCTGTAGCTGTCACAGCTCCCCCTTTCTGTTCTAAAACATGCAAGGTGTTCTCTGTCATCCCTCTGCAAGGGCCCTTTGCACACAGGATGGCAGGACAGAGTGGTGACACAGATGAATCTGCTCAACTCAACAAGCCTAGATTCTCTCAGCCGGTGATGTTGTTACAATGAAGTTGTAACATTCATTCCCAGGAGCTGTCAGGCGGAATCACAAACAATACAAACTTTCAAATTGGCATGCCCCAGGCTTATAACTGGGAGGTTACAAACTTATAACTTAACTCTATGAACTGGAAACATTTTAACTTTAGAACTGTGAGAAGATAACATGGAAAACAACCTCTCAAGTTCAGGTTTTGACTTTTAAATATATAAAATACTCAAGACCTCATTTTATAAAATCTTTGCGTCGTTTGAATAGGTAAAATCCTTAAACTGTCACTTCAGAAGGTCCCAAATCTCCGTGTAAGAGGTGTAGAAGTTGTTAAAATCACTGGTCCATGATATCTGCTGAGGGACCATCAGGAGGATGCAGTCTCTGGTCCCCAGCAGGACGTAGGGCAGGGCAGACACACCTGGCTGGTGTCCATCCTGTTCTGATGTCTGTGGAAATGCACCCATATCCACATCCCCATGGACCTTCCCTCCTGTTTGTGAGAATGTCTTTTGTCATTGCTTTAGGTGATTGGGCATCACCTGATGACTGTAATGATAGGAAATGGGTTAAGATTACTGGGTTTTGGGATTGTTCTGGTCCTCTTAAGTGATTCAGTGTGTAAGCAGCTTTTGCTACTCTGCTCTGTGGGTATTTTCACTTCCATGAGATGAACTGCACAATGGAACTTGCATTACATTGTGCAGCTTTTCAGTCCAAGAGTCCTTAATCTCTGGAGCCATCAGGATAATGGATTTAAAGCATTTTCTACATGATTAAATGTCGTAGCAGGCAGAGGTGGTAGAGTGCTGCGACCTTCCCAGAGAAGCATCTCTAAAAACAGGTCCTGGGTGCACAGGCATATCGTGCTCTCGTCCAGTGATTTCAGCTCTTGGGTGATTTCAGCCACGAGCAACACAGAAGAAAAGGAGAGAATCTTTGTATGGGGTTCCAAAGAGGGTCTTTATTGAGCTCCTACCCCCAAAGGGTCCAGGGATTAAGAACTCTCCCAGGCAATGAGAGCAGGGTTTATAAAGGGATACTGAGGGGCAGGGCAGAACATCAGAACGAATTAAATGAGGGCACAGGGGTGGAACAAAGGGGAAGGGCAAATGGGATACACAGAGCCAACATGCAACAATGCATTCTGAGGGAAGCTTTTTTCCTCACCATGACTAGGGAGGTTGTTGCTTAAGGGTTGTCCCTCCAAGGGAGTATGGTAAGCTTCTCCTCAGTTTACCAGCCTCCACAATTAAACATATGAAGGAAAAGTCTTGAAGTTTCGGTAATTTACTATACAAAACTTATACAAAATAACTATACAAAAACTTATAAAGATCTAATGCAAAGATTAGCTTCTAAGTGTAAAAAAATAAATCTTCTTAAATTAAACATGAAGGGGAAAGGAAATACAGACTGACTTATGTTCTCCAAAAGGAAGGTGTCAGAATGCCCTTTGGTAATGGAATTTCCTCTGCCTGTAGACATTTCTGCACAAAAGTCTTCAAACGTGACAAACAGCCCATCTGGCCCGAGCTGGTCACAGCTTCAATTCTTGGGATATAGAATTTCTGGATGAAGAGCATTATTTTCCAGAACTGAATCCCATACTGCCTCATCAGAGCATTGCCACACACCTCCAGGAAATCCAGAAGCAGCACAGCTGTCACATCTGCCAGAGGCTCCAGATTCAACATCTGCGCAAGCCAGCGCCATCCATAGCTCAGACCGTGAGGATGAGCCCCTTGTCTGCTTCCATAAGGCCAGCGGAGCTGAATGATGGCAGCGTAGAGACGAATCATTCCTGACATCCTTTTAAGAAAATGATCTGCTTCTTCCACTTTAGAATCATGAACTTCATATCCAAGCATCCTCTGATACTCTTCCATAGAAGTGCCTTCTTTCCGAGCGGGGTAAAATGGCACAGAATATGGGCACTTTTTGTGCAGATGAGCTAAAAAGATGTCTCCAACTCGAGGGTGTAATTCCCAGATTCCTGAGAGCACTGCAGCAATTGGGAAAGCTGAATAGTGGTGAAAAGATACTTCTCCTTCCCCATGTCTCACAAACTTCTCTGCAAGTTTGTAACAAACAAATTCCAGCCCCTGTGGATGCTGAGTCACCCACACCGTTTGGCCTTCAGTCTGAACAGGCTTCCCAGACAGCAGGTTATTGATCTTATCAAACACCTCTCTCAGCTGAGAGCCTGATGTGCTAGAGATCTGGCTCACAGGGATTGTAGCTGCTTTCTGCAGGTTTGTCTTTATCTTCTTCACCTCAGTGTCGCCTCTGCAGTTTCCAATATCACTGAAAGCAGCAACACATTGCTCAGCAGCATCCTGAAGCTGCCAGTACCACTGCATGATGCTTCCTTCTGTTTCAACTTGAAGTCCTTCCTTCTCCTGCTTTCCCCACGACTGCTGTGCAGGGACAGAAGTCTGCCACATCATCTGCTCTCTTTTCTCTATCTCTTTCTGGTTTTGTTTCTTTTCCTCTTCATATTTCCTCTTTCTTCCTTCTAGAGCTGCAGTGATTTCCTGCTGCATGCTGGATATCACCCCTCTCATCTCCTGCAGGGCTTGTTCAGAGCTGGCCACACCTGCTGGATCTGGGAGCCCCCTCTTGCTCGTGGTGCGGATGAGCCCTGACACCCGTGCACAGATCTGGTTGCCACGATTGCTGCACACAGACAGATCCATTCTGGGCAAATCTTTGTGCCTGGAGCTGGGATCAATCTGCTGGTTCAGCTGCAGCAGTTCCTCCTGGATGGAGTAAAGGCGGTGCAGTCTCTCCTGGCCCTCTTTCCTGCGCAGAAGCTCCAGCTCTTCCTGGTGTTGCCTCTGCTGCTCTGCCTCACGCAATTTTAGGTTCAATATCTTTGCTCTACGTCGGTGTTCTTCCTTCAACTTCTCTTGCTGCCTCTGAGCCTCCTTTGAGGTCTTCTCCATTACTTCTTGCAGCTCTTGGAATTCCTGATGCCGCTTCAGCTCCCTCAGTTCATCAAAGTGCTTCAGCTGCCCACTGGCCTGGGCATAGGCTGCCCTCACCATCTGCTCCAGCTTCTCCTGCCGCTGTCTCAGCCTCTCCCTTGCTTTCAGCCTGTGCATCTCTTCATACATCCGAATGCAGTCTTCGACTTTTGCAGCTTTAGATGACAGAACTGCTGGAGCAACTTCTTGGTTTATTTCCAGGAGACTAAGATGATCGTTTTCCTTTTGCCCAGTAGGATTGGGCAGAACTGTTGGTAATGCGGCAATGGTGACGATATTTTGTGTCTCTGCTGAGGGATGATGGCTCTGGTTCTCTCTCGTATCCTTTGCTGGTAGACAATCCAAAGCAATCTTCTGCTCCAATGGTGGCAGTGCAGTCACAGCAGTGACTGCTGAGGGATTCCCTGATCTGCTGTTTTTTCCAGGGATTTCTGGTGATGTATTTCCCAGGCCTGTCCCTGAGTTGCAGCGATGGTTGGACTCACCCCATGGCAGTTGGGCAGAAAGTGCAGTCTCAGAGCTGGACCAATGGGCTCTGGGAGGAGGCAGTACTGGCATGTGTGCTGTATCCGGGCATGTGTGTGTCCCTGGTGCATGCTGCTGGAATGACTGCACAGGCATAACTGGAACAGCTCTAAGGTGCTTTGACTCTGCGAGAGCTGGGAGTCCCTGCAGCGCAGCAGCAGAGCCAGCACAGCTAGGCTTGGTCACAGAGTGCTCATTTGCCATTGTGGCACAGCCAGGCTCGGTGGCAGGCAGCCCTCTGCAGCAGCCATGTGCTCCACAGCAGCCATTTACCCTGCAGTGGCCGAGCATTGCCTGGCAGCAGGCAGAGGAGGCTCCACAGCAGCTTGCCATTTCACAGCAGGTGGTTGTGGTCTCGGTGGTCTTGGCTGAAGCAGCAGGACACAGAGGAAAGGCAGGGCAGCCTGTGGTGGCTCCAAAGGCTGGTGCAGCAGGGTACAGAGAAGAGGCAGAGCCCAGGGTGGCTGCAGGACACCTGTGTAACTCAGCTTGGGAGTGCAGGCTGTCTCCACTGCTTTGTTCAGTGTCGGTGCGCTCTACCAGCATCTCATCCCTGTGCAGGTTGACCCCACGGCTCTGTGCCATGGTGGGATGATTGGCTGGCACATTGTCCCTGCCCTGGGCAGTGGCATGGCCCCAGGCAGCCACAGGGCACTCTGCAGACAGGTCACCCCCTCCTGGGGAGACTCCCTGGCACCACGTGGGGGATGCTCCGCCCGTTCTCCTCCCCTGCCCGCCCAGTGCCATCCCCTGCAGCAACCTCATGTCTCGCTCACTCTCTAACTGTTTTATCAGGTCCAGGATGAGCCTCCAGGGTTTGACAACATTGATGGCAGTTTCATCAGCTGTGGCAGCTGCTGCAAGTATGTATCTGCCAGCCCAATCCCATGTGTTTAAGTCCAAGGCTGCCTCTTCGGACACGTCCAGTCCATGACTCCCACACCACTTTAGTAAGGCCAGTAAAGCCTGTTTATCATATTTAATCCCTCTTCTTGTTAAAATAAGAGTCCATACCTGGAGTGTAGGGTCTTCTGGCACTGATGCCCACGCTCCCATTTATCTCAGTGGTGTCTGTAAATCACAAAGGTGTTTGGATCCACGTGGCTTTCCCTGCTGTTCCTTGCCACACTCTCCACTTCAGGCAGAGCGCTCCACTGCCTGCAGTGCTCTCTGCCCACCCGCAGCTTCCTCTGCTGCCCGCCGCTCTGTCTTGGCTAGAAAGACTGGTGTCTGCTTCCAGAAGGCAAGATCCTGCAGAAGAAGGGAGTTTTCCTCTGAAGATCTACTGGTGAAGTAGAAGGGTCTGGTCTTCCTCTGGGAATCCAGTGGAAAAGGCTGCCTGTGATGTTTGAAGTCTCAGATTATATCCTGGAAGCAATGCTTGGCTCCTCCCCCTGGGTGGAGCGTCTCACAATGGGAAGATGGAATTTTATCAGTCAGGCAGTGACACTCAATGGCCCATTAACAGAAGATATCTCCAGGAGGGAGGATGGGTCATGGAAGAGATAAAGAACACTGCCCCACCTGGTTTTAACAGATGGTAATAGAATACATCTGGTTACATCTTGCATTGCAATCTAAGACAAGGTCCCTTCTGCCCATGGCTTTCTCTACTGCCCACAGCTCTGTGGTGTCCTTCAGCTGCCAGCAGCTCTTTCCACTGCCCGCAGCTTCTCACAGCCCACCCAGGTGCCTGGCAGCAATCTCCACTGCCCTGTCTCTCTGCAACACTGCAGCAGCTTGTTATCCTCACACAGGACACCAAATGTTGCTTGGGTCTTGGAGACAGGAATGCTACAGGCACACATAGTGCTCATGCAGCAAGAGCCAAGGGTTATTGTCTGAATGGTCTTTTTATAGGGGTTTCAAATCCCTTGTTCATATAAACATGGTTGGCTAAAGATCTTAACTCTGTCCAGCTCACTAGCCAAGGATAGGAGAGCATCCATGATTTAAAACAATTGGCTCAGATCCCCTGTTTGAGCTTAAGTCCAGACTATCATTAGTACACTTGGGGACTTGTTTAATCCTATCTTCTAATGAGCTAGGCTAGTCAAGTTGGTGTCTATTAGGCCAAATTATCTGTGTAGCTTTAGACTAGCTACAGCAGTCACACCCTGCACCCAGGGAGGAGGAACAGCAGCCCAGCCCCTCAGGACACCCCCCATGGGGGACCAGGACAAGGAGATGCCTGCAAGGTCATGGATCCAGCCAAGGAGCTCATCTGCCCTTCTCCATCAGGTCTGGAAGGGCTGGAGCACCTGAGGGACACCAAGGCTTTGTCATCCTCCCCACCAATGCCTGTGATCCACAACGTCTTCAGCCTGGCACCTTACCAGGAGTACCTGGAGAAGGCCAAGGGCACAGACCCCATCCTGTTCTGCAGGAAGCACCTGTGGGAGCACTCCTCACCCCAAAGCACGGCTGGCAGCCAGGAGCCTGCTGCCCTCAGAGACGTCTCGGTGGTGCCCAGCCTGAGGTCGGGCAGTGATGCAGTGCAGAGCCAAGGGGAAAGCTGTTACAGGAGCGTCCCTAAAAAGCCAAAGCCTGTGCCCCAAGAGCTGGAGTCTCAGGAGGGCAGCCCTGACAGGGTGGGCACCAAGGAGTCACCGCCTAAGGACATGGTGCTGGACCTTAGCTTCAAGAAGAGACTGGTGGAAGCTGGGGACACACAGAGACCCCCTGGCTGTGCGGAGGGGCCACTGGAGCGAGAGGATGAGGAGGAGAAAGAAGCTGGAGGAGGGAAGGTGGGGTTGGGAGAGGGGGCATAGCCCCGGGGGCCTGAGGCAGACTCAGGGGACAGGAGCAGCTTCCAGAGCTCAGCCAACTTCATGTTGGTGTGCAGTTTTTAGTGTTTGGTTTTTATTGCTTTTCCCCTCCTCTTTTTCAACCACAAGTGTATTTTGGGGGAGAATAGAGCTGCAGAGGTGCAGGGTGGTGCTGTGATGGGTCTGTAGGTCTTCCACTGCCACTGCTAGCCAGTCATGCCAGAGTTAAGAATCTAATCCCTATGGATGCGATATGGTACAGCAGGCTTGGTTCACAGCCACAGGATGGTGCCACAGAGTTTTCCCTTCCCTTGTTGGCTGCAGTGGCAGTGCAGGGCAGCTCAGCCCCCCACGTTTTGGGGTGGTGCCTGCCCATCACTTGGAACATTTAATTGCTGTTCATTTAAGAGACCTGATGTAGATATGGGGCCACATGTAGACCTCCCCCCACCCTGCCCTGGTGCAGCTCTGTTCCTTTTTTTGAGTGTTGGAAGGATGTCAGCGCAGCAAGCCAGGACCACGTAATAAGTGACATAGACTCTCAAGATATTCACAGAAGACTAATAATCTTTATTAAGAAACCCATTATTTTTATAACCTACTTCGTTACAGGTGGAACTAATTGGTCCTTTAATTAAAACACCATCACCATTGAGTAGGTAAAGAAACCACCCTTTGGTAAAGGGTTAAACAAAAGGTGAACAAATCTCCATAACACATTCCACATGTTCCCAACATCAGGTGCAGCAAGATAAGAATTGTTTCAAATTCTTTCTCTCCAGCTCCCTAAAGCTTCTGGGGCCAATTCTGGGAAAACTTATCTAGCTTCTCTGTCTCTCTGACCAGGGAGCTGCTACCACAGAAGGAGGCTTTATTTCACTAAATGTAAAGAAACTAAAACAAGGATTACTGAGAAACTATGAATGTTTGTTTTAAAACAGAATCCAGCTGTTTCCCCTCCCTTGTTCGAATAAACAGTATAGCCAAACTAAAACACTGAATCATGAACATCCCAGCATCTGTTACATCTTAAGACAATCATTATATACAGCAGGAAAGCTTTTAACAGATCAAGCTTGAGGTACCTAAAAATCTAAAGCTGTAGGAGGGGGGGCTACACTCTTATCCTTAGATGCCTGGCAGTGGGGAATCAACAAAGTCAGAGAACTTGCTAAAGAAGAATTAATTCACTTATGAAATGTTTCCAGGTGGCCTCCATGTCTTCTCTCTCCCTGGCTAGCTGTCCTGTGTAGAAGAATTAGTGTGTGCATACTAGAGTTGTGAACTGCTGTGTTACACCACCATCCTCCTGTACACCCAATATTAAAAATCCTTTTTGATAAAATCCAAGTTTGCAGTCCATTTCCCTCCCTCCCAAGGAGCACATTCAGTCCTTCCTCCTCTTTTTGCTTTGAAGCTCATGTTCCTTAGGGCAGCTGCTGTCTGATGGCCGTTTAGAACCACCGTGTTGCTTGGCTTCTTCCAGAAACGTGTCCAAACCAAATGGATCCTCCTCAAATTGCACTGGTCCATCTCTGCTCCTGCCACTGCTGTTACGATCCAAGTTAGAAAACCCTTTGTCAGGAACAAACTTGTTGGTCTTTATTCAAGCCTCTAGATCATCCCCATATATATCCTTACCCATATTTTTACTTGGCCTGTAGATGTTTTGGGCCATATCCTTGCCACTTCTCCATGGCTGGTCATAAACATTATAGATGTCATCCTCTCCTCCAGCAAAGCCACTGTCCATCCCCTTGCTCTGGTTGAACAGCCTCTGGTCATATTGGATTTCGTTGGATGGCCTGCGGTTGGGCATCCCCAGGGCAATAACTTCACTGATATCTCTGTTCTCATTTCTCTGCAGCTTTGACCTTTTATCAGGAGCTGCCCGGGAGAGATTTCTGTCGTGCTGTCTCTCTTTGCGCTGGTCATGTCTGATCTCATCTCTTGCTCGAGCTTCTCCATCCTCTTTTTCAACACGGGCTTTGATCCCTGCTCTTCTCTACCCGGCTTTCTGAGCCATTTCTCTGAGCTTTTCCTCATGTTTCTCTTTTTCTTTCTGAGCCATCTTCCTCTCCACCTGGGCTCGCATCTCCACTGCCTCACGAGCCTTTCTGTCAGCAATATAGAGCGCCTCAGCAAGTTTGGCAAAGTTCTCATTAATATGAACAGTCTGCAATCCTCTGCCATCTGCAGCCAGACGCTTATCCAAGGGAACGGTGTAACCCTTCACATTTTTCCAGTTTGAAATGCACGGAGGGATTTTCCACTCTTGCTGCTCTTTCACAGTCATCTTTCTACTCGGAGAGTGCATTACAGGTGCTGGAGGAGACGGTGGTCCTCGCGGAATCTTCTTGTTGCTTTTGAATCTTGGAGGCTCCAGAGGGTCCTTTTGCATTTCCATCACCCGGATAACTCTCTGCCTTGCTCCAGAGTTGAATGCAGCTCCTTGCTGAGATGGCGTGTACCGAATGTACTGTGCAGGAGCTGCCTTCTCTGCAGCTCCAACTGGCATGGCTGCTGCAACTTTCTGGGAGATTAATTTCTCCAAGGCTTCTCTTGTCTTCTTTGTTATCTCTCTAACTGTGTTCTCATCTGGTCTTTGCAGTTCAGGATGATCCACATTCATGATCTCTTTTGGCACAAGATCTGTGTACTTGCTATAAATAACCTTGTCCTTTGACTGCCCTTGTCCAGCAATTGCATCGTATTTTATTTTTCCTTCTGCATCCACCTGAAGAGCCAAAGCATTGGAAATTTTCTTCTTTTGGCCCATATCCAATGGATATTGGGCCACATGAATTTCTGGGAAGGCACCCCCATCTCCAAAATCCTCTAGGGCCTGTGGTATCCCTCCTTTCCGGTAACCATATGGGGGAGGTTCCCTTTGTGAGGAGACCAGAGCAGTCTGCCTGGATCTCTGAGCTCTGCTCTTTCTTCTAGTTCTAGCTGATCCTGGGACAAATGGGTTGGAGCTGGTAAAAAAATGGTGAGTACCATCTTGACCACGTACACCGTCCGCTCTGCCCCACGCCCAGCCCGCAGCTCTCCTCTTCTTCCAAGATTATCTGCAGCAATTAGTTGAAAGTTCTTAACTAAGTCCTATAACCTTGAATTTTATCTGCAGTAGTTCTTTAAAGTTGAGGAATTATTAGCTCACCAAAAAAAATTTTGCTGCTCAAGCAAAGTCAGAGTACAACCTGACACCCTGTGGGTCAGGGTGGTGGCTGCAGCCCTCCAGCAGTGCCAGCTGTGGTTCTGTGTAAGCAGTGATCCTGCAGAATCAGGGAGTTTTCCTCTGAAGGCCCACTGGTGAAGTAGAAGGGTCTGATCTTCCTCTGGGAAACCAGTGGGAGAGGAAAGTTTCTCCTCTGGGAATGCAGTGGGCAAAGGCTGCTGTGGAGTTTGAAGTCCCAGATTGTATCCAGGTAGGAATGCTTGGCTCCTCCCCTGGGCAGAGCATCTCACAATGGGATGATGGAATTTTATCAGTTGGGCAGTGACAATGGCTCATTAACAGAAGATATCTCCCTGGTGGGAGGATGAGTCATGGAAGAGATAAAGAACCCTGCCCCACCTGGTTTTAACAGATGGTAATAGAATACATCTGGTTACATCTTGCATTGCAATCTAAGACTGTTAAATATTTTCTACATTGTAAGATATATAGTTGTTTTCTTTTAAGAGGTAAGACAAATCCAACTGAAAGAGCTGTGATGGAACACTGATAAACACCTGTTTGTGGATAAAAAACATACAGTGTGTTCACCTTTGATTTTGTCTAAGATTCTACTGCTTGTTACAATCTTTGTTCCAATTGCTGGCTTGTCTTCCAGAGATAACACAGTAAGAGTCAGTGATGATTTTATATTATGGCTGTTATTGATTATAAGCTGTGTTAGCATTTTCCTTTATTTTCCTGTCATAGGTATATGACTGTTTAGAAAGGCATTATCTCAACTTCCTCAGAGGTTTATGGCTGATATATTGATTACACGATGTGAATTTTCCAATTCAATAATAGGCATTATTCATAAGATGTTATTAGTGTATTTATGCTTTAACATCTCTTTGTGTAATTATCTAAAAGACGTGTCATTTCAGGATCCTTCTTCTTTGTTCTCTAGCTGTTTATGCATCTCTTAGATCAGGTTAGCTCTCTGGCTGGTCCCTGCACTGGCTCTATGGTTTGACCCAATGCTGTCTCATAATTTTAAGCATTTTTCAGAGTTCCGAGAAAAGACATCTGAGCTTTGTTGAAAGCCTCCAAACTGCTAGTCTTGTGGTTTTTCCCAGTTATTATTACAGAAGTACTCCAGCAGTTTGCTGTGTTTGAAGCATCTCTATCCTGAAGGAAACTTCAGAGTGATGCCAGAGCTAGGTGGTTTGATTAGTCTTTAACCCCAAGGCCTTTACTCATAACTGCTAGTTTTAGGAGCCTTGTTTTAAAATGTGTTTAGGGAATTCCCTCCCAATTGGAGCCTGGGTGGTGGCATGGTTTGGGTCTAACTGGATGGGGAATTTGCCAATAAACCCAGATGTCTTCTGCATCAAAACTAGATTCAAGTCACTTTAACTTGGCAATTTGACCCTTTATATGTTACAGCTGAACCTATTTCTAGAGTGAGCTTGGGAATTATTATCCAGAAATAATTATCCAATCCCTCACTAAATTGAGGTTTGTCAGTTGTTTGCAGACTCTGGGATTCCTAATCACCCAATTTCACATGTGGCATGGATCTCTGAGAATTTGGGCCATCCCTGTTTCCATCCAATGACCTCACATACCATCTCTTTTCTTTGATTTGCTTCCCCATAAAGTCATGCTTTAGGTTCAGCAGAGATGAGCTACACAACTGATCCCCTGGTGACAGGGAGAGGTGGCATTTAAAGATCACCTGCTGCCACAAACCCTACAGCTTCCCTGGTTTTAAACACAGCAGCCCTCCAAAATGACCTTGGGTTTGCTCCAAGAGACCAGAGAACCCCTCTCCACACCTCAAATCATCGGGCAATCCCCCAAATTATCCAATAGAGCCAAAACAAAGATGGTTTCTTGGTCTCAGGAGCTGTTTGGAGGGGAGTGGGAGATGGATGGGTTAAAAATTTGCTTTTTTACCTCCCCAACACACCTCTCAGAGCTGCAGAGGACCAAGCCCAGCTCGCAGGCACCAGTCAGAGCAGCAGCACCTGGCTGGGGTGGTACTGGGAGCCAAGGAGGGATGTCAGTTCAACACCACCCCCACAGCAGACACACATCCTTCACAGCTGGGTTTCACGGTCTACAAACAGTTTATTTAACATACAAAATTCACAAAATGATTCCTTAACACACCTGAGTCTGCATTCTGCTCAGGGAGCACCTGGCAGCTGCTGTCACAAGGTCAGGGAGAGCTTCTCAGCATCTCCTTCCCACACACAGCCCCTCTCCAGGCTCCCCCCAGCTGCAGATTCTGCTTCTCTCCTCAGGCAGAAGTGCTTTGCCACTCAAAGTGACCATCCTCAGAGTCCTGCAGGGGAGAGGGAAGAAGTCACTTGAAACCCCTCCAGTGAAGGCAGGAGTGAGGGTCCCGGCCCTCCAGCTCCCCACAGGGTTCTCCAGCCCCAGAGATCCTCACCAGCTAACAGGAGAACCTGTGAGCTGCAGAAACACCAGCTCCCAGGCACAGAAGATAATCCAAGGGATGCAAAGGCCACTCACCTCTGTCCAGAAGCCCTGGTTATCCATTTCCAACGTCTGCACCCCCACTTCAGGGTCTCTCCTGTCCCAAAGGGCTTCTACAGCCTGCCAGCCGAGCCTCCTGGTGCCCAGGCACTGGGGAGGAGAGCACAGGCACTGCAGCCCCAGCAGCCCCACAGAGCCCCCCAGCCCAGCCCAGCAGACAGAACCAGCCCTCACCACGAGCACGATGGGCACAGCCACGATGCAGAGGCCACCGATGACCACCAAGGCCACTCCATAGGCTGGGAATCCTGGCTGGGGCCTGGGAGGATCCAGAGTGTCCTCTGGAGCAGAACAGAGCATTGAGAGCCTGGAGCAGCTGCTCTGCCCCACAGGCTGCCAGCCACCCACTGCCCCAGGATGAACACAGGGGATTTAAGAACTCCCGTTCCACCCCCTCCATGCCTTCTCCTCCCATCCCACAGCAGCCTGCAGCACAAGGTCCCCAACCCCAATGCCCCAGGCCATGCAGAGGGCACAACTGCCACTAAATGTCACTGCCTGCTCAGCTCAGCAGCCAAGACACCTGAGCCTCTCCTCACACAGGGGATCAGGATGGGGTCAGCTGTGGATCCACCCTGCTCCCAGTGCAGGTGCGGAGCTTGGAATCTGGATGTGGCACTTGGGGATATGGTTGGTTTAGGGGTGACTGTGGTGGTGCTCAATTAATGGTTGGACTAGATGTTCTTAAAGGTCTCCTGCAAATTTGATGATCCCGTGATTCTGTAACCCTTTGCTCTGGAGCTTTGTTATCCCCTGCCCACTGGGTGAAAAAATCCTTATATTGATGCTGAAATAATTGCTGTCCCTAAAGGCTTAAAGACACACCTCTTTATCTCCAAAGACAACAAACCTACAACAACTCTAAAACAGCCACCATGAAGGCTCACAAGATAGTCCTCATCTACTTAGAATGACAAATCTCTTTTGTCAGTGATTTCTGTACCCACGGATATCACCTTGACAGTGAAAACCAGAAAACATTCTTCAATCATCATGTCAGTCATTTTCCCAGGTACCCAGGTGCCAGAGGGGAGCTTACCTCCCACAGCCAGAGAGAATGGATCCACGTGGATGTCAGAGCCAGCCAGAGCCTGGTTTGGCCCCACCGAGCGCACGAGGGTCTTCAGCACCTGCATGCTGGTTGGAGCAGGGTGCTGGAAGATCATGTTCCCATGGCAGAGCAAGGAGCCAGGCCTGCAGACAGGGTTGGGAACAGCTCCAGCACCTGCCAGGCCCACCATGACCCCACGGAGGGATGGGTGGGCACTCCCAGCCTCCTCCCAGAGGGTTTTGCTCAGCAGGAAGAGATCTGTGCACTCAGGGAGCCCTGGGATGGAAGGGACATCCCTGGAGGTCCAGCAAGTCACCACAGCTGCAATGGCTTAATGCTTGACCTCAGCTTCCTCTGCAGATCCTTCTGCAGCCAAAAATGTGCAGCTGTGAGCCATGACCTGCTGGCTGATGTCTGAAGGGAGCCCTCCCTGCCCCACAGAACCCCTGCTCCCACTCACAGGAATTCCTTGATGATGGCTGTCAGGAAGGATGGGTAATCCCTCAGGGCTCTGGCCACCTGGAAGAAAGGGTGTGCTCAGCTCTCTGTCAGCTTTTGGGGCACTTTGGACACCCCAAAGCAGCCCCTCTCCCTCCCTTATCACCCCACTGGGAGGACCACAACCCCACCAGCCCCATTCCTACCACATCACCAAGTTCCCTGGAGAGATTGTGGTGCTCTTCAGAGAGAGGATCCTGAAGCTTCTGGCTGAAGGGTCTGTTGGTGACGACAAAGGACAGAGGGTACACGAGCAGACCCAGCTTGGACCCTGAAGGAGCAAGAAACAAGCCCTGGCTGAGCACATTTGGAGCGACTCTGCCCACAGCACACACAGGGACCATCCTTACCCTCCACCGAGATGGAGCTCAGGTCCTTGGAGAGGTCTGAGAGTGCAGTCAGGGCTTCCAGAACCTCCTCAACGTCAGCATGGACAACTGTGTCTAGGTAGAGGTCTCCAGTGATCTCCGTGAGCCCACCCAGGTTCCTGAGGGGAGACAAGAGCTCTGAGCAAGGCAGGAGGGTTGGGACCCAGCCCCAGCACCTTCACTGGAGGTTTTCTCCTGAGAGCCCACAGAAGGGGCTCAATTCCAGTTTGCTCCAGCTGCACATCCCCTGCCAGCTTTTCCCCTCCCCTCCATCCTTGCAGCACAGCTGATGAGCTGCAGAGGGCACAGGAGAGAGTGAAGACAATGAAATTAAGAGGTTGGCATAGGAATAGCTACACCCCATACCTGAGCTGGGAGATGGTGAAATTCCTCACGTTGTAGAGGCCACTGACAGATGCAGTAATCTGGGCAGGGAGAAGACAACAGTTCACACCTTTCCCTGTTTAGCACAGGTTAATCCAGCATCTCCCTTTGGAAGAGCCCCCAGGGCTTGGCATACCTCTTGGACCAGCTTGTCCAGCAGGTCCATCCTGTCCACCCCAAGCTGGGAGCCAGTGAGGGAGATGGACAGCTTCTCTGGGTCCAGGTTCTCCAGGCTGAAGCCTAAGGGAGTTGGGAAAAGCTACACTCAGACCTGTTCCTGCAGCTTCCTTGGGAGGTAGTGCTCAGCCCAGAGCTCACCCACGGCCACACAGCACAGGCAGAAAGCAGCAGGGCAGCTGAGTGAGGAGGGATCCCTTTGCATGTGGGAAGGGGTCAGGATGCACCATTTACCAGCAGAGCTGGGGCAAAGAGGGGAGGCCAGGGAGCTGAGCAGAAGCCCTGGCCCACACAGATCCAGCTGCTACAGATGTGCCCTCCACCACCCTCCACATCCTTACAGTGGCTTTACACAGGGATGTTCAGTGAAGGAAAAGCCTGGAACCCAAACTGCATGGGTATTGGCTTGGAGAGAGGCACAAGGAGGGCACCTGGCAGCAGCAGCAGCCCTGCAGTGGGAAGACCTTCAGCACTCACCAGCAGACTGGACGGACTGGGGCTCCAGCTGCCAGCTGAAGATGTTCCTCCCCTTGCTTGCCTCTGTGACCACGGTGCGGATCAGGTGGGAGTTGGTGGGAGCAGGAGCATCCCCCCGGAACAGAACCTCCCCTCTCACCACCACGGAGCCGTTCCTGCAGGGACAGGACACAGTGGGCAGCGCAGCTACTGCTTTTTTATTTTTTCCAGGTGCATTTATCCAGGAATTCAGACAGGGATCCCTCGGGATGGTAACACCAGGGAGGGAGTGAAGCCCCTCAATGCTCCTGTCTGGAGCATTTTCTGGGCAAACCCTTCCCTCCAAGCCCAAGCTGCAACAGCTTGGAAAAAAACAGAGACCACTGCTTCTTCCAGCAGGGTCCATCTTTATTGCACACACTCCAATATTTATGTTTCTAGCATGGGAAAGATTGAAGAAAATCTCATTAATGTGTAAGGGCAAAGACAAAATAGCTTGCACCACCAAACACTCATTAAAGCACACAAGGTTTCGGCCCTTATCAGCCGTTCACTCCAGCATCCACCTCGCAGCCTTCTGGGAGCCAAAGAAAAACCATTCACAGCGGTGTTTATGGCTGCAGCCATTCCGCTGGAATGCGCTTCTCCCAAGGGAACACAGCATCTATCAAAGCGTAACAAGTTGCTCTCCTACTCAGGACTCTCCTTAAGGCCAGGGTGGCCACCAGAGGCCACTGCTGCTGCAAACCCCAGCGCTCCTGCAGCTGCACACTCACTTGAACTCGAGGACATTCGCCTGCAGGAAGCTCTCATAGCTGGACAGCATCCGGTTGAGCTGGAAGGAAGAAGCACCCGGTAACTAATTGAGGAGGATTTCCAAGCTCCCCCATGTGAAGGGGAATTGCAGGAGCAGGTGGGCAGTAAATAACAAATAGAGGGAAGCCAGCTCAGGCTGCCCAGGGGAGTGCCAGCCCTCTGGGAATGCTGGGGATGAGCTGGGACACCCAGAGCAGCCACCCCCATCCTGGGAGGGAATACCCCAGCAATAATGCCCTGTGCCAGGGCCCTGCAGGCTGCCAGGGCTGAGGGGAGCCCAGTCCCAGGTCTAACCAAGCTCCAGTGAAGCAGTTCCAGGGCTTTGCCACCCTCACCATGGTCAGGTGGGCACCCAACCAGCTAAGGGCTGGTGCAGCACTCAGGCTGCTCCCCCCATCAGAGCCTGGCACCACCCCACAGTGCCAAACGTGTCCCAGGCACCCCCAGCACCCACCACGAGTGTCACATCTCCCTCCAGCCGCCGGTAGCTCAGGGAATTCCTGCTGCCCAGGGCCGGGGCGTAGGCGATGCCCAGCAGCCGGAATTGCAGGGGCAGCACGTGCACAGGCTGGGCGGGCAAGGGCAGGCCACAGGGATGGCATACACGGCGTGTTGTCCCTCTAGAGCCAGGTGTGCCCGTTGTCATCAGCTCAGCTGGGCTGGAGGCCGCTCTGGTGGCTGCAGGGAGCTGCTCCGAGGCTGCGGAGGAGTTCTGAGAAGCGCTGGAGCCACTGGGCACAGCATGGGCATGGAGGGTCAGTGCTGCGGGCACAGCCAGGCTCTGGGAGCTGGGCAGGGAGCTGGCTGCATAGCCAGCCCCAGGAGAGCACAGCAGGCAGGATGGAGACGTCACAGTGCTGCTGGTGGCAGTAAGGTGCACAGCTGGCTCTGTGGAGCTGGGGGCAGGCACAGAGCCTGGGCTGGCAGGGCTGGGCCCTGGAGCTCCTGCTGGAGTGGGAACAGGTCCCACTGCTGCTGTCCTGGGCTGGCTGGGCCTGGGTTCTCCTGTCACAAACGTCTGTCCAAGCTCTGGGGTGACACCAGGGGCTGTGGAGCCCATCCCAGTCACGGTGGGACCTGCAGGGCTGGCAGCCCTGGGCTGTGCAGGGGGACAAGGCCACTCACTCTGTGTCCCCAGGGTGACAGCAGGAGCCCCAGATGCCTCCATGGGAAGGGAAGAAGCCAGCAGGTGCTGATGGTGGGCACCAGGAGCTGCTGCAGTGGCAGGAAGTGATACCAGGACAGCATCCAGGAGTCCAGACCCAGTTCCTGGAGCAGCTGCCCCAGGCAGGGCAGTGCCAGCAGTGCCCCAGAGCCCCTCTGGTGCCAGGGCAGGGGACACCCCCAGCGTGCCAGGGCTCAGCTGGGCCCAGCTGGGTGTCCCCTGTGCTGGCAGAGCAGAGGCCACCACCTGCTCTGCTGGGCTGGGGCTCCAGGAGCCAGCACCCATTGGTGCCCATGTGGAGACATCGGGCGGCACCTGAGACCCCACAGCTGCTCCTCGGAATGGCACCAGTTGGGTGGGTGGCACCTGAGTCACTGCAGCCCCTGCAGAGGGGCCAGCAGCAGCTGTGGGGAGGGCAGGAGGGTGCAGCCACAGCTGGGAGGTGGCAGGGACACCAGCAGCTGTCTCAATCCCAGCTCTGGGGGTGGCCTCAGAGTCTCTCTGTGGGCTCTGGGGCTCTGCTGTGCCCGCTGGCTGCCCCAGGCCACCAGCTGCACTCACTGCTGGCATCTGTGTGGCATCACCTGGTCTTGCTCTGTGGAGGCCACCCCGAGCAAGGTGACCCCAGGAGCCAGGGCTGGGGACACCCTCAGGCTGGAAGGGCTGAGCTGAGGCAGCAGGCATCCCTTTGCCAGGCCATGGTGTGGGGGACAGTGTGACAGCCATTGCTGTGCCCAGCCTGAGCCCTTCCCTGTCCCCAGAGCCAGGCTGCCCCTGCAGGGAGGTCCTAGGTGTCTGTGTCCCCAGGCTCTGTCCCTCAGCAGTCACAACTCCCTGGATCCCTTGGACGCAGCCCGAGGAGAGCAGGTCCCCACA
This sequence comes from Ammospiza nelsoni, assembly GCF_027579445.1. Classification (NCBI taxonomy): domain Eukaryota; kingdom Metazoa; phylum Chordata; class Aves; order Passeriformes; family Passerellidae; genus Ammospiza; species Ammospiza nelsoni. The sequence continues at coordinate 16,912,383 of NC_080646.1, forward strand.
GGCTGTCCCCAGAGTGTCACCCGCCCCTGGCTGGGAGGCTGCTGAGCCCGGGGGAGCCCAGGTGACAGCAGCCAGAGCAGCCAGGCCGTAGGGGACAGCAGTGGCACACGCACACACGGCCAGCAGCAGGAGGGCTCTGCAGCACCGGCTGGGGGCAGCAGGACAGGGCGCTGTGCCCGCAGCCCCTCCCCGCTCAGCGCGGGGCATCGTTCCTGCCGCAGGGGGCTCCCGGTGCTCCGACCCCTCCGCTCCTCTGGGAGAGCCCACGGCGAGAGCTCAGCTGTGGAGAGGGACAGGAGGGGATTCAGGGTGACTCCCTGCACTCCCACATCCCAGTGTCCAGCCCATTCCCAAGCTTCCCATTAAAACCCCTCCCTTATCGCCAGCAGGCTCCCAGCTCAGGAAAGGCTGAGCCAAGCCTCAGCACCTCCTGGGAAGCTCCCAGGGTTGTAACAGCCCTGGGCTCAGACATTCCTTCATTCCCTGCCCCAAACACCCTCCTCATCCCCAGAAACCTCCCCAGGCTTCCCAGCACCCCTCACCTGGCAGCAGCCCAAGAGGAGAGAGCACCAAGGCCCAGCCAGGCCCTGGCTTTTATCTGCTTTCCCAGGGGAGGAGGTGGCTCTGTCCCAGCTGCTCCCAATTAACACAAACTCATCGGAGCTCCCCCAGGTGCAGCTGGAGGGGTCTCAGCTTCCCTCTGCTCCTCATGGAGCTCTCAGCAGCAGCAGGGGGTGGGCCTGTCCCTCCAGGCAGGGTGATCCCCAAACCCTGTTGATGCTCCCCAAAACTCCCTGTTTGTGGGGCTGTGGCAGTGTTCACCTCCTGGACTCCACCAGCTGTGGATTGCAGCACTTGGCTTTGGGATCAGGCGGATTCTGTGCCTGATGGAGGCTCACAAGGGCGAAGAGTCTCGTGGGTCAGCCCAGGCTGCATCCCTGAGCACCCCAGACTCTCCTGCCCCGTTTCTGATGCTCAGACATCCACCAGCAGCCTCTTCCCAGGCTGTCACCTGTGGGGTTAGCGGAGGCTGGGATGTGTTCCTGTGGTGGCATCCTGGACACTGGATCCAGCCCCCAGGGATGGCACAGAGGGGCTGGGCACAGCACTTGTGGATTGCTGCAGGGAGAAGAGGACAAGAGCATGGGGTGGGGGATCTGGGGACCCCCCAGCCCCAGGAAGGTCCCGTTGTGCCCAAGCTGGGAAGCAGAGACAGAAGCAGGGCAGGTCTGGAAACAAGCCAAACTCCTTTAAACCAGGTGAGGTGAGGCAACTCTTCATATTCTTACAAAAAAAATTAAATAAAGGAAAGGAACTTTCTTCCCTGGAACCTTATATATGTACAAAACCAACATTATTAACAAACACTGCTTTCCAAATCACTGTGCACAGGCATGGAGTGGTGGGGGGGAGTGAGGAGAACAGCAGCACCTCCCTCACACCCACAGCCACCCCATCCCCATGGAAAACCAGGAAGGCACCCACAGAAATCCCCCAGTAGCAAACACACCGTTTGGCAAAAAAAAGTACAGTTTGGGTAGGGTCATTTCTACCCACCCCCCACCCCAAAATAAATATTCCCTGTAGTGAAATAAAAAATTAGAATAACCCTTGTTTTGTTCTCCCTGTGCCCTGCAGCAGCTTGAAGAACACCTGAGCAATGAGTTTTTAAGGCCTCTGCTGTGTACCCTGCTGCAGCCCCCCAGGGTGAGGGGCTGTCCATTGGTCCTGGCATGCCCACATCCCTCCTGGCATGCCCATAACCCTTGGAGATGAAAGGATCCCTCCTGCCAAGCTCTGGCAGCATCATTCCCCTCTGTGCCCCTTCAGTCTCCACCAAGGTGGTCCCTAAATGTGCATCTCCCATGTTCTCCTTTGGGACAGGATCTGGGACATGAAGTGATTTCGTTTTCTTTAACAGTCTCTTTAAGAGTTTCTTGCAGCCTTTTAGTTTAAATAAAAAGACATGTATAAATTATTGTATTTCAAGAAAAAACCAACCCAAAACACATGACCTGAAGGCAGCAGCTCCTTATAAAGGTTAATCCAGAACGTTTGTAAAATGTCTTCATTTATGACAAAACCAACTTAGTCCTGGGACTATGGAAGTCATGATTCCCTTGCCCCTGCTGTTGTGCCAGGTCTTGGTGTTACTTTAAAGGTTAAAATCACAGACGAAGGGGATGTTTATTGGGAAAGGCATGGATAAAGCAGGAGGGGGATTCAGAGGAGAGAGGAGGAGGTGGGATGTCATCCCTGCAGTCCCTTTTTCCAAGGCTGGGGACGGTGCTGTGGCCATTTCCATGCTCCTCTTGCTCCAGCTCCACTGGAACTCCAGCCATTCCCTCTCAGCTCCCCAGGGCAATCACAGATGGAGGCGGGAGATGCACTGAGAGATGATCCATTCAAAGAAAAGCAGCTCCAGCTGCCGTGAGGGGCTCGAGCCCATGCCTGCGGGCCCAGATAACCTACCAGCAGCAACTCTGTGTGTGTCCCTGGAGCACCCTGAGCTGCTGTCCACCCTGAGCAGCACCCCAGAGGGTCCCTGCCAAGGTATCAGCATCCTGGATGATCCTGATGCCGGTGGGACCTGAGCACCTGCCTGCAGGGCTGCTGGTGGTGTCGGCACCCTCAGCTCTGGGGACTCAGGACCTTCCCATTCCTGTCATCGTTTGGCTGTTGCCCTTGGCACATTCCTCAGTGCCCCTTTTTCCTTGATCTCTCTGTGGCTGTTGCTTTTCCACCAGTGCCTCCAGGCCAGGGCTACCTGGGAGAGAGGAAGGAGTGGTTAGGGAGGGCACACCTCCACATCCTGAATATTCCCAGCTCCAGCCCAGCCCCAGGAACAGAGCCACCCCAGCCAGCTCCAGCTGCTCATCATCACATGAAATCCACATACATACCCCTCAACAAAATGACAAACAAAACCCACAAATTCCTAAAAAAACACTTGGGAAGAGGAGTTAATTACTTGGAAGGCTGCTGGCCAGTCTCTGAGCTTGAATCTGAAAGAAATAAAGGTGCTGTTAATGGCCTTGAGCAGCAACAAAAGGTTATCTGGACACAGCAGTGAAGTCATCAGCTGGATGGGACAGCCATGGGTGACAGGTCTGACACTGTGCCCTTGGATGGGCAGCGGTGGCATGGAACTGTCTGAAACCTCCTTGACATGCCCAGGATGAGTTTTCTCCCTTCCAGCTCAAACTTTCCCCCTCTACAACCCACGGAGGGAAATCTGGGCAGAACCCTCAGCAGGACAGGGATGCTGAGGCACCTTTGGATGCTCCCCAAGAACAGCAGCACCTGGAGGGCAGGTGCAGCTGGAACATCCCAGGGACCCATCCCCAGGAGATGCCAGGCTACCTACCGAGCTGCTGCTGGATGGAGCTGTGCCAGTGGAGGTTGAGCAGGTCGGGGTAGATTTCAGGAAGCCACTTGATGGCCAGGAGCTTCAGCATGCGGGAGGTGCAGCTCTTCAGCTCCAGCTCCCTGAGGTGCCTCTCCTCCGAGAGCGTGGTGGGACGCAGCTCCACCTTGTGCTTCTGCAGCACTTGGTCCACGAAGCTCCCGGGCAGCTTTGGGAAGAGCTTCTCCTTCACCACGTGGATGGGGATGAAGATGGCTCCCGCCCGGACCACGTGCGGGAAAGGGCAAGCGGACATGAAGGTCCTCAGCTGGGAGAGCAGCTTGGTGAGGAGCGCGGCCACGTCCTGGAAAGCCAGCCAGATCTCCTTGCCATTGCTGGGCTTCTGAGCATTGGGAGCCTTGGAGGCCTCTTTGGGGCTGGGCAGGGATTTGGGCATCTCCCCCAGCTCTTCTGCCAGCTCAGCCTTCTTCAGCCACTGCCGCAGGAGCTCCGGGGAGGAGCGGGACACCGAGCCGGAGATGGTGTCACACAGCAAGGTGTGCAGGCTGCTGAAGTACTGCCCCGAGGGGGTCCCTGAGGGGATCCCAACCTTCTTCACCACCAGCACCTTCTCCTCCTCTGGAGTTGGGGGGGCTTTGGGAAGCACAGTCTGGGGAGGGTTTGGGGCTTGGACGACGTTGAGCTGGGGGCTCGGCGGTGGGAACGGGGGGTTGCTGGATGGAGAGGAGGCTGGAGGAGCTGGAGTGGGGGTGCTGCTGGGGGGGCTGGGCTGGGGGGCTTGAGAGCTGCCATCCTGCTGGGGGGGCTCCGTGCTGCCCAGGAGGGAGGGCTGCAGCTTGTATTTTTGGAACATGAAGTTGGCTGAGCTCTGGAAGCTGCTCCTGTCCCCTGAGTCTGCCTCAGGCACCTGGGGCTGCGCCCTCTCTCCCAACCCCACCTTCCCTCCTCCAGCTTCTTTCTCCTTCTCATCCTCTCGCTCCAGTGGCCCCTCCGCACAGCCAGGGGGTCTCTGTGTGTCCCCAGCTTCCACCAGTCTCTTCTTGAAGCTAAGGTCCAGCACCATGTCCTTAGGCGGTGACTCCTTGGTGCCCACCCTGTCAGGGCTGCCCTCCTGAGACTCCAGCTCTTGGGGCACAGGCTTTGGCTTTTTAGGGACGCTCCTGTAACAGCTTTCCCCTTGGCTCTGCACTGCATCACTGCCCGACCTCAGGCTGGGCACCACCGAGACGTCTCTGAGGGCAGCAGGCTCCTGGCTGCCAGCCGTGCTTTGGGGTGAGGAGTGCTCCCACAGGTGCTTCCTGCAGAACAGGATGGGGTCTGTGCCCTTGGCCTTCTCCAGGTACTCCTGGTAAGGTGCCAGGCTGAAGACGTTGTGGATCACAGGCATTGGTGGGGAGGATGACAAAGCCTTGGTGTCCCTCACGTGCTCCAGCCCTTCCAGACCTGATGGAGAAGGGCAGATGAACTCCTTGGCTGGATCCATGACCTTGCAGGCATCTCCTTGTCCTGGTCCCCCATGGGGGGTGTCCTGAGGGGCTGGGCTGCTGTTCCTCCTCCCTGGGTACAGGGGCTCCTCCTCCCCTTGCGTGGGTTTCTCCCAGCTCCCTCCTCTCTCAGGAAATGTCTCAGTGAGTCCAGCAGAGCCCCCAGAAAGCCTCTCTGGGGCACAGACAGGCTGGAAAGCGCTGCTGTGCCTCGGTGCTGCTCCCCACTGCGGGCTGCCCGCCCTGTGCTGCCCACAGCCCGGCTCCGTGCCGGGAAAGGAGCCCTGGAACACGGATGCACTGCCCGGGCTGAGGGCAAACCCCGGGTACCCGCTGTTCCTGGGCACCTCGGCATCCCTGGCTGCCTCAGCATCCCTGAGTGCCACCCCCAGCCTGGCACCCGCTGGCCTCGGCACGTAGGGCTCCAAGGGGCTGGGAAAGTAACTCCTGGGCTCCTGGGGCTTGAGGTAGGTGCTGGGAAAGGGCTCCCTGCTCCCCATGTAGCCAAAGCTGGGCAGGGCACTGGGCTCCCCCACAGTGGGAGCTGGGGTGTGGTGGAGGGGGCCAGATCTGTGGGGTGACAGTGGGTAGGGGGGAGGTGGGAAGCACATTGCTGACCTCTCCTGGATCACTGGGCTGCTGTCAGGTGGCTGGAGCTTGGGCCAGGGCTCCAGGCTGAGGCTGGGGATCTCCGGCATCTTCTTCTGGCTCTGGGCAGAGGGACAACTTGCTTCCAGGAACGGGGTGCTGGGGGGTGGCCCATACTTATCAAAGGTGAGGCAGTAGTGGGGTAAGGCAGCGGGGGAGCTCAGCTGCTCCCTGGAAGGCAGGGCCAGGCTGGAGGGCAGCGGCAGGAGGCTGTGCTCAGCACCAGGACCACTCTTGTGGGGCTCGCTGGGGTGCAGAGGGTGGGTGGCAGGAGGCAGGGCCCAGTTTGCCTCCCCTGGTCGCTGCTGCAGGCTCTCTGCTTGTGCTCCCAGCAGCAGAGCCATCCTGGGAGCCAGGAAGGAGGCGGGGGCTCCGTACACAGGCCTGGGGACTGCCAGAGGAGCTGCCTTCTTCACCACTACCGGCTTCTTCACCGGCAAGGGGCACCTGGGACTGTCCAGCTTCTTCCTGGCCATAAGCAGCTCCTGGCTCCGGCTGTCCTTGCTCTTCTGGGTGTCTGGGGGCTGCAGCCTGGTGCTCAGGCTCTCTGGGGGGTACAGCAGCAGGCCCAGCAGTGGCCCCTCGGCCAGCACGGGCTGGCTCAGAGCACCAGGGCCATAGTGCAGGTAAGCAGGTGTGGGGTTCCAGCCAGCCGGGGGCTGCTCGGGGCCCTCGGGGCTCTGCAGAGGGCAGGCAAAGTAGGAGCCCTTGTAGCTGAAATGGTTTCCAGAGCCAGGGTGGGGCACGGGGCTGGATGTGCCAGGGATTTTGCCGGGCAGGCAGCTGGGGGCGGGCGCCAGACGAGGCAGCTTCTTGAGAACCACGGGGCCTGCAGACTGCGAGTACCGTTTGGAGGCCATTTATACCTCGGTGCTGCTGTCCCCACGGGAGAGGTGAGCTGGCCTGCCTGCAAAAGAGAGAGAACGAGCCATGAGCAAGGCAAGTCCCCACAGCCAGCAGCCTGTGATGGCACAGGGTGCCAGAGGGCTACAAGCCATCCCAGAAGGTGAAAGTGTGGTGGCTAACAGCTGCTCTGGAGGCCTCACAGTCATAGATCACCCCAATTATACCTTGACCAGTCGAGGCCGTTGGGGAACCAGTGTAGACCGTTAGGGAGGCAGAGAGCTATTGGCCACTGAGCTGGGGGGTAACTGAATTCACCCAGTCAGGACCAACCACACAGGGCTTCTGAATCTATATAAAGGTGCCACCATCCGCTGGTACAAGCAGAGGTCATGATTTCACTGATCTCAGAGTGCTAAGGACACACAGCAGGGGACCTTCAGTTTAATCACAGCAGCGCACCTTTACTGAGGGCCAACAACAATTATGCCACAGAGAGAGATACAAAGAAAACAAAGTAAAGGGGAGAGAGAGAGAAGTGAGGGTATTGCTACCAACAGAGGGACAAAGTCCTCATGGTCCAGCCAATAGATTCATCTTCATTCCGTGGGGAATCATCAAAGTTACCTCAGAAAGTTACTCTTTATAGTCTTTGTCTAAAGCGAGTGGCATCTGGCCAAGAGGTGGGGAAATTCATGGGCTATTGTGGAGAGGCCTGTTGCTCCATGAAGCAGGTGTAAGAGTACAGAGCAAGCTGCTCCGTGCCAGTCCCTGCCCAAAGCAGTGTACCGTGGCAGCACAGCATGCAGACCTGCAAACAATCACTTGGCAAGCATCCACCCCAACCTGCCAGCACTCCAGTCGGGGTCTTCCGGGTCTCTGTCCTTGTGAGGGTTGTGAGGCAAATGATGGAACATGGGGATGCAAGTATCATTATTGGAGGAGAAGGCTGTTGTATAGGTATGGACCCTCTTTTCATGCAAACTGAGATAAAATATTATGAACAGGCTCTACAAGCCTCGCTGTCGTGGTGTAAGAGGCATGGACTGGGCACAAGCACGGAAGCTGCTTTTAGTGTATGTGGTAAATAGGTATGATTCGTGCTGACAAAATTGAAACAGTAATCAATGTTGATACAGTAATTAATATTTGGAAATAATAAAACAGTTAAAAGGTGTAATGCCAAGAAAGAAAGGGAGAGGAAGGGTTCCACAACCCCCCCTTTCCTGCAGATGTTCAAGGTGGGAAAAAGCAGGAGATAACAGCTACTAAAAATTACCAGAAAGAAAGTAAAATCTGGTTGGGTCCCGGGAAAATGTTAATTATATGAGATTCATTGCTTTGATGCTTAAATATTATATTATGTTAGTTTTGGCTTACATTATACTAGCTTGGTGCACATGTGTAACCCGAAGGTGAATTAAAGGACATGGAGGAAGAGGAGAGGTCTTCATCAATGACGACCTCCAAAAAGTGGTGCGACCACCTAAAAGAGTGGTGGAGCACACATGGTAAAGGTGGTGATGAGGGCGGAGGTAGAAGTGTGATGAATCCAAAATGGGAAGAGATGGCATTGATACACGGCATAAAAGGGGGGATTTTTGCTTGACAAGCTTGTACATGAGGTGGCAAGGGTCCCAGAACCCCGTGCTCCATACCCCATGCAGTTTTTTTTTTTTTGCTTATGTGCTATTATTGGAACCAAATTATCCCTTATTTTAACCAAATTATATTGTCAATAATTCAAGTGTATCTGATTTTATATATTTTCTAAGCTATTCAATTAAAATTGCTACTACCTCTAATATTGTTTGGGTTTTTTTGATGATGGGATAATTGGGCAAATATAACAGGGACATATCAAAAGCAGAAGCATGATAGTTTTTAAAGTTTAACAGTTTATAAGCAAGTCAAATGCAATTTTCTTTGTTAGTGTAACTATGAATGTGAATAGTGTGCAGCATACCACCCTGAGAAGCCGTGCTTGATGGCTCTGGGACATGCTTGAAAAATCCTTTTTGATGGTACATGGGATACACAACAAGTGGTAAGGCCAGACTTATCAAGATGGATGCAGAGCCTCATCCAACCCAAGCTTATTATTTGTGTCAATTATTTTGGACATTGTGCAGTGTCTGTCACCCTGTCTGCAAAGGGCCCTGCAGAAGACAACAAACATTGCCTTTGTATTTAAAAACAGAAAGGGGGAACTGTGGTGGCTAACAGCTGGCCTGGAGGCCCCACAGTCATAGATAACCCCAATTATAACTTGAGGTCATTGGGGAACCAGTCTGGGCCATTAGAGATGCAGTTAGCTATTGGCCAGTGAGCTGGGTGGTAACTAAATTCAGCCCATCAGGCCCAACTGTGTGGGCTTTCTGAAAATACATAAAGGGAACTGCAATTAAAAAAAATTTTCCTGTTGCCACATGAACCTCGAGTGTGGTGTCATGTGTCAGTGTCAGCTGCGATATAAGGGTAACCCAGGTTCTTGTTAATTGATCCCTTGGGGCTGATTAGAGTGAAACAATGCTGATTAAATGGTGTTTATAAATATATATATATATATACATATATAGAAATATCAAGTTTATTTTAGAACAATTTAGTTGCAGTGGTGCCGTTTTGCTTATTATCTACTCTAATAAAGCAATATAAAAACACAAAAATAACACTTCAAAAATGCCTAAGGAAAAGAGAAGGTAGGAAAGGGTAAGAGCAGAAAGATCCCATCACCCATGGATCTTCCAACAAGATTGGGAGGTTGCAATTGCACGGTGATGATGTACCTGGGGTGAGGAAAGGGCAAGAAGCACAAAGTTCCAGGGGGTAATAAAATGCTCAGGCTCAGTGGGAACAGCCAGGTACCTCCCTTGGGGCAGGGAGTTTTACTGGGATGATGTAATGCTGCGGATCACGGGACACCTATCTGCGTATTTGTTTGCCTGTGACACAACTGCTTGTAGGTGCATTATGGCCCATCAGAGGGGATGAATACCTACAGGCTAACCACGGCACTTGGCAGGATTTGTCTCTTATCAGCCTCTCCCCTTATCTTGTCCAACAGGTACCTGCAGCCTGGGCTGGGGGTGTGCCCCTCTGCACTCGGGCACTTGCTGCAAATGCTCCATTGTTTGAGGCATTAACCATGAACATTCCAGCCTCACACACCACCCCCGACTCAAACATTCCATCGGTTCTCTTCTGCTGCTGCTCGCTCCAAATCTCACACCGTGGTGGCTTTCAATGTAATGGGACAGGTGGTCATGTAACATTCTCTTCTATTACTTTGTCCAAATCTCCTGTTAATATCTCTGAAAAATGTAGCCTCACCATCATAAATTCCAAACCTTCTGAGGCAGAACATGGAAGGTTAGTACATATCTTTTTTGTTCCAAATATGCATTAATCCTTGCACAAACTCCCACACTAAGTTTGGCTGGAACAAAATTATACTTTGGTAATATACTTCTGTAATAAAATAAACTCAAATAAAAAATATACTTCTGTAATAAACTAAACTAAACTAAAATAAAATAAATATACTTGTTATAAAATAAACTTTTGCCACTTTTTTTTTTTTCAAGTAAAAAGAGTAAATAAACTTACCAAAAATGAAACTAACAATGTATAAAAGTTGTTTGACTAATATTTGGTCTCCAAATGAGTTACTTTTGATGAAAACACAAATAAAACATCTATAGATATAATAATGTCTGATAATCTTAGCACAACTTTTAGTGCATCAGGCAGGGCTCAGATCAACACAGGGAATCTCTGCACATCTGAGTCCATTTCCACAGGGGAATGTCACTGCAGGTCCAACACCTGTGTGTGCAGCGTTAACTGGAGATGCAGAGTCTGCTGTACAATTCTACAGTGTGGCCAGTCCTGAGGGCTTTAATTGTGCAGGGATCTCCCCTTTCCACAGGATCCGGCCCTCCCTGCCGGTGGGGGCACTCCTGGGAGGCTGGTGGGGCATTTCTCCATTCATCCATCTCCTTGGAAATGCCCTGGAAAGCTCTGGCTGCTTTGGTTCCACAGCTCAAGGAGCATCTGTTGCAGGCAGCAGGAGCAAAGCTGGGTCAGCTCGGGTGAGGAGCCAGCAGAGACAGACCCAGAGTGCCCAAAATTCCCATCCCCGGCATCACCTTGTAAAGTAATGTGAGGTTTTTACGCCCAGGCAGCAGCTCAGCCTCTCCCTCAGGGGATTTGGGGCTGCTGTGGGGTGGGGCTGGCCCGAAGGGACAGGAGGTGGGTGCCAGCAGGTGGAGCTGGCAGCCTGTCCCAGCACAGCCCTGCGTCCTGAGAGGCCCAAGTGTCCTCTGAACATCAGCTGGCAACACCCAACGTCTCCTGAGCATCCCACAGCCCCAAGAGCAGCACTGGACCATCAGCCAGCATCCCTCAGCATCACCTGAGCATCCTGCACATCACCCAAGCAGACCCAGGACAAACCTGAGCCTCACTCAGCACTCTCCCAGCATGGCCAAATGTCACCCCTGTCACACAGCACGGCCCAGCACCCCCAAGCCCAGGGATGGACTCCCTGCAGTAGGATCTCCTCCATTTTGGGGTGGTTTTCTCCTTTTGTTGCAGCATTAGCAGGGAAGCCGAGGAGGAAATGGAGGAAGAGCACGTGGAGATAAGATAAAAGCCACATCAACAGCAGAGGAAACAGGGCAGATATGGAGGGAGACTTGTGGGGGAGATAAGGGAGAGAGCCATTGGTGCTGCTGCAGCTTTGCCAGGAGGGGCCCCAGCTCAGCCCAGAACAGCACAGCCGAGGCTGTGTTGGAAAAGAAATGAAATTTAGCAAAATGTTTAATTATAGTTCAGTTATGAGTTGTGTGTGAATTGGTTTGTTAAAAGCAGTTTTGTAGCCGTTGATAGTGTGGTGTTGGGTTTTGTGTGTAACCTAGCAGGTAGTCTTAGGGATTTAATAAATATTTAAACTAGCGTAGGAAAGTAAGAATGCTAACCTGTCTGGAGGCAGCATACAATGCTCTAAGAATAAGATAAGCAGAAGATTTATAATTTTGTTTGTGAACTAAGGAATGTATCACAAGGGGTCTGTGGCTAGGCAAGGGGAACTGTTTCTTGGAGACCTTGTTATGAATCGCATGTATAAAAAGGAAGCGCCCATACGTGAAATTGGGGGCTCGGGCTTGGGACGTTAGTCCACCGGCTCCCCGGGCCCTTAATAAAGCACCCACAAAACTTATCCGAGTTTTGTGTCATTTATCAATCGGGCAACAGCTGCACCCCTCACTGAGCCCTCCTGGTGGGATTCTCATGCAAGCTCCAACAATTGATCCCTTCCCAGGAAGGACACTGCTCCCCTGGATCCCCTGGAAACCCCCACGGGAGCCACAGTGCTTTCCTCCCTGCCTGCACCCTTGGCAGCAGCTCCCCCACACCATTTCCAACAGCTTTAGCCTCAGGATAAATCCTTGGGGTCATTCCCAAGATGTGCAGGGCCAATTCAATTTCCAGCACTTAGATCCAGGGAAAACAGCTCCCTTCAAATGGAAACAAGCTTGAAGAAAAGCCCAGGCTGGGTTCTTTTCCTTCCAAAAGGGATCTCTTGGGAGGGTGGTGTTTAAATCCATCTCCCTGGGAGATGCTGCATGGGAGGGCCATGCAGGCGTGGGATCCTTTCCCAGCTGGGACGATGTTAGGGGAGGACAAGCTGGGACAGAAATCCAGGATCTTGTGAGTCCCGATGTTTCCCCACTGCTGCTTCCCTTTCCCAAAGCCCCTGGGATCTGCAACTCCCCTCGGTGGGGACATTGTGACACCGCTGTCACCACGGGATCGAGTGACGCCACCGGGCAACATGCAGCCGCCCTGTTCCACCCAGCTCCGAGTTAAAATCTGCCTGGAGGGCTGCAGGGCAGCACGAGGGATCCCAGTGCAGGAATTGTCTGATAGGGCTGAGCTCATGAACCAAATTCGGGACAGGGGCTCCCTCTCTCCATGAAATCCACAGCGACTTTGCCCAACCTGTGCCATCCCCACACCTGTGCCAGGACAGGAAAAAACTGCTCTGCTTTTGCTGCCACCATCAGCCTTTTCCCTCGGGGACTGTCCCAGCCAGGGGGAAGGAGAGGGACACGTGGGAATCAGCGCTGGGGGCGATGCTTGAAGAACCCCAACACATGCAGCCAGTAATTCCGAAACCCTACAGCTGAGAAAAGCGGCGGGTGCAACAAACACAACCCCCTATTCCTCTTTTTTAGTGTTCTTTTCCCTTTTTCCCCCTCTTCCCTCTTCTCAGGGCTTTTTCCCACACGGGGCCGTTTGCCCGGGAGGGAGTAAAAGTAAAACCAAGCTCAGAGTGAACACGTGTCCGCAGCAGCGAAACCTCCCTGATAAGCACCGGGGGGAGCCTTATCTGCCGCGCTTTGGTTGTCCAAAGGACACGGGAGGGCTCCCTCTCCCCCCCGGCCTGCCAAGGCCGTGGGGAACACCTCACACATCCCTTTTTGCCCCGATAGCCGCCAGCAATGCGCCCGCGGGTGTTATCAGCGGAATTTCCTGCCTGGGATGCGATGCCCGGAGCGGGAGCCTCTCTCCGCACTCTCCCGCCTCCTCCACCGCCACGTGATGCCAAAAGCAGCCGCCAGCTCCCGGCCGAGCCGCAGGAATCGAGCAATAAAAGCTCCTGGAGCCGCTGGCACCCGGCAAGCCCAGCCCCCCGAGGGGCTGCGGCACGGGGGGGGCCCGGGCTCTCCCCGCACTCCAGCGGGAAGGAGGCGGATTCCCCCGGCCGCCTGCAATCCCGGTTTCACAACCTCGGGGATTTTGGGATCCTGCCCTGGAGGTCACCGTTCCCATGGCCGGCGGGCTCGGATGAGCTCACCGGCATCGCTCCCCCAAACTTCGGGCATTTGAGAGAACAAGCAAGCGGCCTCAGCCCCCCCTCATTCCACATCTTGTCCCTTTTCCACAAAGTTTGCAGCTCCCCAGCTTCTCCCAGCCGGAGCCTTCCCGTGAACCAAGCCCGCTGCTTTTTAAGGCAGTATCCCTCTGGAATGCATGCACCAAGCCACGGCTGGTCGATTCAAGCTGAAATCTCCCCTTTTCCCCAAGGAATGCTCACTTTTGTTTAAAAACCCCAGAACTTCACGGGGCAATGAGCAGTCACCAGAAGTGCTCAGCGACTGCGTCCCCTTCTGCTTGGGGAATTAAAACCCCTCCAAAAGGCATCGATGCCATCCCGGCCCATCGATGTCACTCACATCCAAGGCTGGCCACGGTCACGGCTGGGACCTCCTCGGTGCTGGCAGGCGCTTGCCAGGACACGAGGTGTGGATGTGGCAGGGCTGCGTGGCCGTGGCCGTCCTTGTGTCCCCTCCGCACGGCCACGGCCACCGCATCAGGGTGGCCAACACTCCGGCGAGCCCCACAGAAACCTCTGGCAGGAGCTTGAGCGCACTCACGCTGCGAATCAGCCGCATGATCCAAAGTGTCCATAAATGGGTAAAATCCCGGGATGCGGAGCTCACAACCCGTTTTTCCTCGCACGGCCCGAGGAGAAGCAGCCGATCCCGAGGAAGGCGTGCAGGGCTCCCTCCTGCCCGAGGGTTTCAGCCGCGGGGGGAGCCCAGGGCAGGCGCGGCGCTGGCTGGGGGTCCCCCCGCCCCGCTGCCCCCGCATCGCTGCGCGGCTCCTGCGGGACGCGCATCCCTCCGGGCCCGCACTCACCTGCGGCTGCGGCGCGGGGCCTCCCCCGGCGCATCGCTACGGGCTCGCCTGGGGGCTCGGCGCGCACGGGGAACGGGGGGCGCTGCCCCGCTCGGCCGGCAGCCCGCCTTGTGCGGAGGAAGTGGGAGGAGGAGGAGGAGAAGGAGGAGGAGGAGGGCTGGGTGTGCGTGTGGGCCGGCCGGAGGAGGGGAGGGGACGGGACGGGACAGCAGAGGACAGCCCAGCCACATGTGCGCTTGAGCTGGGCTGCGCTCGGAGCGGGGTCTCTCGGGACGGGGACACCCACGGAGGGGTCCCCGTTACACAGAGCCCCCCATTATAGAGGAGGCGCCGCATGGAGAGCCCACGGTGTGCAGGGGAGCGTTATTAAGAGCAGCCCTCATTTTACGGTGACTCATGAAGGGGACCCCCATTTTGTGGAGCCCCCAGTGAAAGGGGCCACCATTTCAGGCAGTCCCCATTAGGAACTACCCTCACACTAAGAGGCGACCCCATTAGGGAGGAGCAACCTTACGGGCACTCTCCTTACAAGCAGCCCCCATTAGGGAGGGACCCCTGAAGGACCCCTCACTTACAGGCAGTGCCCATTAGGGATGTGCCCCCAATTACAGGAATCCCATAAGAGAGGAGCCGCATGGAGGGGACCCCCGGTGCGGGTGTCCCGGCTCACGGGAGGTGATGCGGCTGTGGGACATCGAGGGGATCGGTAATAACTCCGTGCCGCCCAATCCAGTTTAGGGGCTCCACGGCTGCCTGAGTAACAAATGGTTCAAAAACGCGCGCACAGCTCACCCTGACAGCAAAGACCTCCATATGTAACATTTTTCTGATGAATTGGCGCCGCTCAATAAAGGCGTGAATCATCTTGAGCCATGAGCGCACCTTAGGCGGAGAAACCCGCCCTGTATCCGGGTGTGCTTCTTAGACCTCCACCAGTGTTAAGGAGTTTTATTTCCCAATTTACCGGCAGTCCCCACGAAGAGGACCCCCCATTTCAGCCCGTGCATTGTGGGGGTTCCTGTGAAACAGGAGCTCCTTTACAGAGCACAGAGGAGCCTTCCCGGGATGCGGCCGGAGGTCCGGCTCTGGCCGCACACAACTCCCTGTGCTCACAAAAATTCGCTTTCCCATTCCGTCTGCAGAGCCAGCGATCCGCTGGCAGCCTGGGGTGGGCTGGGGATGGCTTCTGAGCCCCCTCAGAGTCACTCCCCGCCCCAAAGCACAGCCCCTCCTCCTGCATTTAACCCCTGCCAGCCCCAAGCCTTAACACGGAGCGTTTATCTAAGGAGTCGCGTCTGGAAAAGTCCATGCAAACATTCCCAGACTAATCATTAACCCTCATAAAAGGCACGTAAATATGATTAACCCAGTGACACAGATCCTGGGAGACTGTGTGTTACCCAAGGCCGTGGAGTGAAGCAGTGGCAGAAGCTCAGCTCCCTCAGGCAGTAAGAAATGAAGATTTCAAAGTGAAAAAAGAAATAATTCCCCTTTTTCATGACTTCATGGAACAAAGACCAAGAAAGCAGGGTTTAAATTCTCCTTTCCTTGGCCTCACAAGCATTATTTTCAACTTACAGATTTAATTTATAGCAGTTTTGTGGCAGCAGCAAAGAAAACAAGGATCTGGGAGGAGCAGGGGTGGAATTCCCAGTCCCTTGGCTCCAAAGTTTACACACACTGCTTTGTCTGGAGCTCATCGATCAGGCGCTGCCATTAATATTCTCTTTGGTAATGCAATTAGAGGATGGTTATTGCATTCGATTATGAAATGTTATATATTAGTGTGCCGCACAGAACAGTTAATATATATTGAAACAAGCAAATGGGTGCATAATACAGGTTGTTATTTAGAGTTATGGGCATTAAAACTATCAGTGTTAATTTTGACCTAACTGAACAGAATTACAATTCCCTCAGAATGGCAGATAATCCCTTCAAGCTTGACTTGGCTCATACATTTACATAACTTTACTCAAGAAACACCTTTCCTCATACTGGTTTGGCCACATCCCTGCTGCCAGGCATCCAGCTGGACTCTGAAAGCTAAATTTCAACAACATTTTCTCAATCTTACATTTCTCTGGTGCAGAGAGGGGAGTTTCTACCTGCTGTCCCAGCAAATACCTGCTGTTTTGTTCTTTCTCCTGTGAATTTCCTTCTCTTAGCTCCCTGTGTGGTTCATCTCTGCCTTGGCAACTCAGACGATCTGAGCTGCTCTTTGCTGAGGCATCAAACCTGCTGGAACAGGAGACACCAACTTTAAAAAAATCCTCATGATTTAACTTTAATTGTTTTATTTTTTTATATTAATTTTTAAAGACTTGGGAGTTTGTCTTTGGGGGAAAGGTGGGTGGTGATTCCCACTCAGGGCATGGCCATTCCCACCCTTTCTGCCCCTCCAGCCATCAGCATCCTCTCTGTTTGGTACCCAGTGATGGGAGCAGCCCCAGAATCCCCAAAGGCTTGCTGGGGAGGTGAGGATTTGACTGATTCATTCAAATTTTGGCCGTGTGGTTTTCAATTCTCTTTTTGAGGCTTCTCAGCATCTCTGTTCAATCTGTTGTTTTCTGGGCTGTGGCTCCCCCTCAGTGCTCAGGAAACCTGCAGTGCTCACATTGTCACTGCCTGCAGGGTCCCCAAATTCCGTGTCCCTGTGGGACACCCATCCTGGGGTTCACCCTGGCAGACACAGGGATGTGGGGGCTCCAGGTGGGATTTTGGGCATCCAGGCAGCACTTGGAGTTCATTGCTGCTCCACAGCCACCCCACTCCTCCCATTCCCCAAAAAGGGTCGGTTCTTGTCCCAGATTTTGCTCCCCAATTTGTCCTGGTGCTAATTCAACCCCCCAGAAGGATTTAACCCCCTCTAGGAGGACAGAACCCAGAGTGATGGAGAAAGGTGGGTGTCCCCAGCTCAGAGACCTGTGGCAGATCTGTCCAGGAACATCTACCTTTATTCATTTTCCCTCTTTTTTTTCCTCTCTTCTCTTTGATTTGCTTCCCCATAAAGTCATGTTTTAGGTTCAGGAGAGATGAGCTACACAACTGATGCCCTGGTGACAGGGAGGGGTGGCATTTAAAAGTCACCTGCTGCCACAAACCCCACGGCTTCCCTGGTTTTAAACACAGCAGCCCTCCAAAATGACTTTGGGTTTGCTCCAAAGGACCAGAGAACCCCTCTCCACACCTCAAATCATCGGGCAATCCCCCAAATTATGCAACAGAGCCAAGACAGGGATGGTTTCTTTGGCTCAGGAGCCATTTGGAAGGGAGTGGGAGATGGATGGGGCCCTCCTCTACAGATGAAACACATCCCATAAACGGAATGAAGGCAAATCTCCTTGGTCCCCCAAAAAAATCCCAAAATTCCATCCCACCAGAAGGAATTTGGGACACCAGCATCTGTTGCTCTGTCCAAGAGGACAAGAGGGAGCTTTATCCCACCCCACCATCCCCAGGGCTCCTGCCAGGGACTTCCCAGCCTCGTTAGCAGCTCTTGCCTTGGAGACATCCTTGGTGGCAGCAGCACCCCTGATGAGGCTCTAATTAGCGAGCTAATTGGAATAAGAGAGCTGTAGAGACAGTCCCAATGCACAGCCTGCTGCAGGAGAGGGACAGAGGAAAACAGGGATGAAGGGATGGAGAGGTGGGGGGAAGATTAGGGAGGATTATAGGGAGGGCTCCCAAGAGCTGTCATTGTGGTTAAATTTAAAGTACAATTATTGTGAAGAGAGTGATCCAGGTTTCCTCATCCCACTCATTTCTTCTGGAGCCAAGAGGGAGTTGAGGCCTTGGAAGCTGCCAGCTCCTTCCAAACCTCCAAATAACTGCTGGCAGTGAGACAAGGAGACCCAAATATCCTCTGAAATGCCCACTTGCACATCTTTCCCTGTCCTTGAGGTCAGATCCCACACTTTAAGAATTTTTTGGGGTGGGTCTTTACAGCTTCTCCCACCCCTCTTTGCTCTGTATCTCTTTCTGTGGGAGATATTCTCCTTCTATTCTCTCCTCTCTTCTAAAATCCCCTTTTAGGCTGAACTAGGAGAAAATTAAGTCTGGAACTGGATGATTTTTAAAGTCCCTTACAACCAAAACCCTTCTATGATTCCAAGAAAATATGGCATGGGTTGCTCATCCAACATTTTTCCAGCTTTATCTCCTTCAAAACTTTGATTTGGAACCTGCCAGGGTCTACAGTTATTGGTAAATAAATAAAAATCCCAAGTTACTCTGCTTGCTGACCCAGGAAAGCAATAAAGACAAGGCCCAGCAACACAGAGATGCAGGTACCTCATTATCTCTAGATAATTATCCATAGGTAATGAGATACCCATGCTCCAGCAAGAGCAGAGTGGGAATAAATCCCCAAGAGACGTGACAGATCATCACAATCCCACCCAGAATCATGGAATCGAGCAGACCCCACCAGCCAAGAGGGTTTTTCTCTGCTAAATCATTCCCTCAGCAAGCTGCTCTCCAAGGAACACTGAAAACAAAACTAATCCTGTTCTCCCAGGAGGAGGAATCCAAAAATAACCCTGTGGATGAATGAGCAGCACAAAGCCAAGTGCTGAGGCTTGGGTTGAGTTTGGGAGCTGAAAGCTTTCCAGCTCCATGTTTCCACTTGAATTACTGCCCGGGCATTCACACGCCGTTCCTGCACTTCATTACAAAAAAGCCGCGGTGTTTCTTTTTGCTTTTGTTTCCCAGTACGGGACGTGAAATCCTGCAAAACCCTGGGGGAGGATGCAGGGAGGGAGAAGCTCCTTGGAGCAGCCTGCAGGCTGATGGAACCCATCCAAAGCTGAGGAAAGTCACTTGTGTATTGGGACATGGGCCTGGAGTCCACGGCTCCAGCGCTGAATTCCTGGCTGGACTCGCTGAGCTTGGCACGTTTGGATGCTCCTCTGTGGGAAGCCCTGGCATGGTGGCAGCACTGGGGATGCTCCTGATGTGCTCCCTGCTCTCTCAGCACTGGGGTGGCTCACCTGCTCCCTGCCTGCAGGAAGGAAACACCTCCAAACCCAAGGATGGACACCCATGGAACACCCAGGCCAGTCCCACGGCACAGTTTCTCATGAGCATCCTGGGGCATGAGAGAAGACCTTCAGCAGGAATCTCACACCCAGGAGCAGAGATTCCTGGGCTGGGATTCCCCTGTGAGCCCCACCTCCACATCCTGTCCTTCCAGGGGGAAGCAGCCCCCCATCTGGGTTTGTTCCTTGGGCACCTCCAGGGACACCCCAGCACTCCTGGTTCAGAGGAGGAGAGCAGCCAGGGCAGGGAAACCACCGTGCTCAGTGCTGTGTGCTGAGGAATAGCCCTGTGGCCTTGGGAAAGCCTTGGGTGTGGTGACAGCCGACTCAGGGAAGCTCTGGCCAGCAGCAGCTGTGCAGTCCCTGTCACAGAACACCGGGAGGAGCACCAGGAGGAGGCAGCCCCGTGCCCAAACACCCCTCACCTCCCTGGGCTCCCAAACGAAGCCGAGTCCCTCTGTGGGGACGGCAGCAGTGCCCGTGTTTGGGGAGCTTGCCTCAGTGGCAAAGCTGGGATTGGGGTGCCATCCCTACTGCCCTGGCTGCTGGCAGGGATCCCCACATCCCCAGGGATCCTTCCAGAGGCTCTGGAGCCCTGGCTCTCAGGGATCTGCATCCTAATAAGCACCATGATGTAACTCTGAGTAAGTCTTGCAAGGGATCAGCCTGAGGAAGCTGCCATTTCTTACCTTTTTTTTTTTTTTTTTACCCTCCCTTTGTTTCTGTTCTGGTTGAGGTCACCCAGTCTGACCTCAGCAACTCATGCACCTTCTTCCCCTTCTCTTCCCATCTGTGGCCTTATTTCCAAAGAGAATCCCTGTGTCTGTGCCAGCACAGATGCTGCTGCCTGTACCTAAAGCTCTGGAATGATTAATTAATTTATTTCTGCATGATTCCCAGTGTGGGAATGGCTGGAGGTCTCTGTAACATCTCTGGACTCTGTCTCCAGCAGTTATCTCTGATGTCCATGTGTTTGGTGTTCCTGCAGGCTATCGACCCATCAGCTGCTTCCCACACATCCAGTGCCCACAAGCCTCCCACAGATCCATCAAGATGTTCCAAAAGTCTTTAAAACAGTTTTTGTTCTCTCCTAGCTGGGGTAAGGAGGAGGTTCACCTCTCCAGGGTGTTTGCATGGCATTGCTGCAGTATCTCCTGCATTCCTTTACCCTGTGTGGGAGGACAGGCATGGAATTGTGAGCAATTTGACCATTTTATTCCCTCTCCTGCCTGCAGAAACCACTGTCAATCCTGGAAACCCTTCAGTCTTCTGCAAGACTGGCCCTGGGCTGGCTCAGTGCTGCTCTGCAGGCTGCTCTCTTCCCTCTAGGGGATGTTCCAGGGTGGTCTCTCCTCTTCCTCTAGGCACTGGTGGGGAACAACACACCAAGATGGATGAAGGTTTTCCACAGAGAAGAGCCAAGCCCCTCTGGGAACGCCAAGGACCAAAGTGTCAGGATCCAATGGGACTCTTGATTGCAGTGGTAGCCACCAAAGCCCTGGAGCTCAGAGGCTTTTGCTGTGCCAGCAGGGAGGTCCCTTTCCTGTGGGATTGTCTCTTCGTCCTCCCAGCTGGTGCTGAGTCTCTCAACTGGGTTCTTCCCAGTTGGCTCCACTTCCCCCTTGTCACAGAGAGCCATGAGTGTTGCTCAGCAACAAAAAATAGTGATACAGGTTATAAAAATGTTGCAGTAAGGTAGAAAAATCATAAAGAAAGGCTTCATGAAATCAGGCCTGCTCTGGCTAGCCTGTCATTTCTTCTAAGGCACTTTCCAAGTTCCCATGTAAAAGCAATCCTGTTGTGAGCAGTTTGTTAGCACAACAATCTATTCCTGGCTGAAAAACAACTGGCACCTGTATAAACCGTTTTTACACCATTAGGTAGAAAAATGAAAAGTATCTCTCACTAACAGCTTTCCTGCATGCACACCCGGGGGTTTGAGTGACTAATCAATACAGAATAGCAACTTGTTACTAACCAATAATTGACAGGAAAGCTACTAACCCACTGGAGTCACACACAAGGTGTGTAAAACTGTATAAACAGGAGTTATGTGAATAAAGAATGGGCTTTTTCCACCATGAAGAAAATCAAGTCCCACGTGATTTATTCCCATATAAAAACACCAGCGGTGATGGGAAAGGGGTGCTTTTCTCCGGGTGGGACATCTGCAAGAAGCTCCATATAGGAGGAGATGGTCCAGGAGGCCAACTGGAGCTTCACCATCCTCCTCTCCTGGGTGGCTTGGCCTGACAATTCAGCAGAGGAGAGAGCAGAGCATCCCCATGACCTGCCAGGGTGCATTCAGGCTCCTCTGCTCCAGTCTGCAGGCTAATTGCAGGTGGGACCAGGAAGAGGAGCCTTCTCTGTTTACTCACATAGTTTCGGGGTGAGTAACACACTCTGGGCCCAGCTCTGGCTCCCTAGTGCTGTCAGTGAGACCTTCCCCTCACAGCTGCCCCAGCCCCTGGGCTGAAGAAGCTCTCAAATGGAAGGACACAGGGCTTTGAACCCCCTCCTGCACCATCCCAGAGGGGCTGGGGGACACAGAACTCTCCTTGCCTGGCATTGAAGATCTTTGTCCTCCTTTCCTCCCCTTCCCCCTTCCTTCTGGCACACAAGGAGCTGCTTTGATGCCCTCATGAGACAGATTTTCCACCGATAACAGATCCTTGTGATAACAGATCCTTGTGGTCACCCCTGTGACTGACTCATTCTTCCCAGGAGCTAAATCCTGGTGTCTTCAACTCTCTTCAGGCACCTTGGGAAAGGAGTTATCTTGTTTCCTTTATAACTACCTCTACCAAATAACCCCCTCCTGACCCTGCAGCTTGGCCAACCCTTGGCCAACCTGTCCCCAGGAACTCCCTGTCCCTTGGATGTGGGAGCAACCCTTGCTGATTGGTTTTCTTCCTCCACAACCATGGGCTGAAGCAGAAGATCCCACAAAAACATCAGACCTCAATGAGCTTTTACACCCAGCAGAGTGAGTGGTCTTGGTGTCCTGGGTGGTTTCCTCGTCCAGGAATTGCTTTTTGAAGCCACCCTCATCCTCTCCTGTCAGGAGATATCCTACGGAGAAACATCTTTGGACATGCTGGATGCATTGGGAGAAACATCTTTGGACATGCTGGATGCATTGGATGGTGCTGGGTTTTGCACAAGAGGCAGTGAGTCATCACCCTCTCATCACTTATCTTCTCTGGACTCATGAGGGTATCACAGACCTTGGTCACTGTGCCCTTGGTGCCCCCTTCCCAGCCTGTTTTCAAGGAAGTGGGCTGGGGACAGTGACTCTTCGAGGGTGTTTTCCAAGGAGAGCTGCTGGGGGAAGGATGCTGGTGGGATTTGGGGAGCCGCCCTTGTTTGCCGGGGCTGTGCAGGGTGTGAGGAGCCCTGGCTGGGAACACGGCGTGCTCTGCAGCCGCCGGCAGTGGGAGGTGCTGCTGGCTCCGGGGGTTATTGCTGCACCACTGAGGTAAGAGGGATTAGCACCGCGAGGTTGGGAAACCTCGGCCGGACCCTCTTGCCGAGCTGGAGTCGGATTGCAGCAGGAGCACCACGGAGAGCCCGAGGCCACGGGCTGGCAATCACCGCCCCGGCAGGCTGGGACATCTTATTGCCCTCGTAAAAACCTCTTTTCACTCATCAGGCTAATGTGGGTTTTGGCTGGAGTAATTAAAGCCTCATAAAGGGCCCGCTCGCCTCCCACTGCCACATCCCCGCTGTCCCCAAGCTGCCCCTCGCTCCGCTCCGCCCTCCGTGCCAAGTATTTCCTTCTCCTTTTCTCTGCGGTGAGAAGGAAAAAATCCCAAGCAAACCCCACAAAAAGGCCACTTTCCCCCCCTTTTGTCTTGCAGCTAACCCGTGGGTGCAGGGAGCTGTTGGAGCACCCGGGCTTTTGGCAGGAATGCTGCTGGCCTGTCCCGTTTGTAGGAGCTGAGACAGCCAAGCCTGCCAAGCACTGGAGAGCTGGGGATGAACCTGAAGCTGTTCCTTGAGCTGGGAGCTGGCCAAGCTCTACTGGCCAAGTGTCTTCTTTATTCCCTTCTAGGCTTTTTCCATGCCTGGGTGTATTTCCACAGCGTGGAGACGGGTGGAAAATTACTGGTGATGCTCCAGTGCCAGGTCCCTGCCCTGGCAGAGGTGAGCTAAGGCTGCGTGCTCATCCAGGGAACTTCTCACCACGGGATGCTGCTGGGGGAGGAATGCCTTGAAGAACCAGCTAAGAAGTTAAAAAAAAAAATAAATAAAGCTGTTAAAAATAAATAAATAGATAAATAAATAAATAAATGTTATAAATATATCCCTTTTTTTCCCTGATTAAAAATATTTCTCTGAAGAAATCCATCTGTGCCAGTTCACTGAAGTTTTTCCAGCCCAACAGCTGTCTGGGTTCTGCTCCTCAGAAGTACCATGAGAAAGTACAAATACATCCCAAACAGAGCAGATAAACCAGGATAAACAATGTGCACCAACATCCACAGCCCCGATTCCCTGTGATCGCACCCTCAGGGAGGAAAGCAGCAGTGGCAGAGAGCTTGGGATGACAGGGAGCACCTGGGATTGGTGGGATGGCTTAGCGAGGGAGGGAGTGATGGATGGATGGATGGATGGATGGATGGATGGATGGATGGATGGATGGATGGATGGATGAAGGGATGGATGTTTAGAGGAGCAAGGAGCAAGCCCTGAAGATCTCCCTTCTGCTGTCCAAGGCATGATTCACAGCCCACATGCTGCTCCACCAAGGAAGCAGAGGCAACACCACAATCTTCCTGTTATGGGAAAACCTCGAGTTCAACACGCAAACCAAGGAGCTGAGGTTGGGGTGCTGCACCCCTGGGACCTGGGAGCCTCCATCCCAGTGTGGTTCTCCTCCTCCAAACTCAGGGATGCTTATCTAACCCAGTTCCCCTGAGCCAGGACTGGTGGGAGGGACAGAGTGTGCCCTGCTCACATCCAGGTCATTGGAAAATCCCTTTGGCTGGGACAGATGCAGCACATGGACATCACATACCTCAGACTGCTGAGCCTGGCTTCTCCCCTCCTCTGCAATGGCACCTCCAGCCTTCCTCTTTTTCTCCTGAAACTACTGATTTGGCCTGTATTTGTGAGCTGTTTTAGGGAATTTCACTCTTCCAGCCAGGAAGGGCAAGCCCAGGTGTTTTGGTGCCCATCAAAGGAAAACATCTCCTTGGCAAACATAGCAAAGCCATTCATCACCTTCAGACACCTCTCTTCCCACGCAGCAATTTTCAGTGCCTGCAAAGGAAAAGAAAATAACAATAAATGAGTGAGGCTCTGGCTGTGCCTGCTGCAGAATCCCTGGATGGGGCTGCAGGACCTTCTCCAGCCCAGTGTGGGACAGGACATGCCCCAGCTGACTGCTTGGATGCACAATCTGTCCTTTCCCATCCCTCTGTTACTGGGACACTGATGTTGGGGATGACCCCAGTTCCCTCAGCAGGGTTTTTATTATGGAAACCCTCAGGAGAGAGGGCTGGGAATGAGGAGGTGGTGGATAAACCCCACTGCCAGTTCAGGCATGGCTTCATCATGCCAGGGAGAGGAGAGGAATGGCTGCTCAGGGTTAGGGCTGAAATGACCCCCTGCCTTGCTCTTCCCCAACCCAACTCCATGTCCTCATCATCTTGCAGCTCATGGAAACCTGTTAGAAGGAGGTTTACTCTTGGCTGACCCTCCCTCAGGGATATCTGATGCCATCTGATTCACAGCAGCTGGATCAGCCCTTCCCACAGGGAACCACAGCTTGGCTCCAGTTCAGCATCTGCCCCTGGGCTGGGGACTCCCCAGCCCCAGCTGGCAGCTGGCCTTGATGCTACCAAAGTTCCTGGGGACTTCCCAGGGCATCCCAGCTTTGGAAGGGCTCACATTGCATCAGCCAGGCCTGGAGGAGATGCTCAGTGACACTCAGGGATCTCGTCTTCCTCTTGGCTTTCAAAGCTTTTCCTGCTTTGCATGTTCTCCAGAAGGACGCCAGATCTCCCTGGGGCACTCTTGGTGCCACTTGGATGGGGACCTCCTTGGAACAGACACTAAGAAAACACAAATCCACAAGTTTTTTGTCCTCAGGCAGGTAATTAGTGGCTTGGGCTTTGCCTGCGCCAAGCCAGTGGCTCTGCAAGACATGGCAGGTCCTGGGTTTTCCAGACTTTTCATCAGCTGGCCAGTGGCATACATAAATCCCAGCCCAGGAAAATCCTGGATGAGTCTTTGCTGTTTTCCACAGTCCCAAAACCCACTGAGCACTTTCTCATCAAAGCTCAGCACCAGCAGAAGAATTATGCTCAGGGCAGGGTCCCATCTGCTCTCCAGAAGGTGATTCCCAGCTCACAATTCCAGCTTGGGCCTTCTAGCCCCAGCAGGACTTTTCAGCCTCAAACAATGATGAATTTTTGGAGAAGGCTCCATTACCCAGCATGGCCCTGGCTGGGTAATCCCATCACCACATCCTGACATATTTTTTCCCTGCAGCAAAAGGGAAAAATCCCCCATAGCCTTTGGTCCTCCCATCCCACCACCTCAGGCCACCACCAGCTTGGAGGCTTCCTGCTTTCCCAACCTCCTTGCTGCTCCAAACATCTCATGGGGCTCAGTGGATGGCCTGGGGCTGTGTCCTGGTGGATTTGACTCCAAGGGATCAGGGACAGACTGGGGAGGCAGCACAGGATGCTCTCACAGCCTCAAAGCTTGGAGACACCATCACAGCCTGGGATGGTTGTAAGTTGGTGCTGTGAAAAATGCATATGGCATTATTGGCTCTTTGCAAATATTAAAATGAATATTAGATGTGTTATGTTGGAAAGTTATTCTGTATTAATCTCTTTTAAGTAGTGTGATAAATATGGTTTTTAGGCTACAGCATGATATTAAAATAGAAACTACGTGATGTAAGATACTTTTTGTATTATTTTGTATACTTTTTCATTCCTAGCTCAAGGAATGGAAAAGATAATCAAGAAATTCTTCGCATTATCCTATGTGGATAGAGATAACAGCAACAGACACCAAGATCCCAAGAGAAGAATTATTGCCTCCTTATCAGGACAGCTCAGACTTTGAGGAACCAAGAAGGTCGATTTACAAGATGGGGAGGGGGGGCAGCTGAAATTAAGCAGAAACCCCCTAGTTTGAAAGCAATGTTTGAATCATGTATGAGATCTATGAATATGCAATAGGCTATTGCTTTTAAGGGGAAATCCTTTGTTAGCAAAGTGTGCTTTGTGGCAGAGTGCCAGGCACCCTATGTCAGTAATCCTTTGCTTTTTGTTTTATTCAGACTTATTGTCCTAATTATTATTACTATTTTCATTACTATTAAACTTCTAAAATTTTAACAAAAGCAAATGGCATCCCTAAAATCTCCATCATATCCCCACAAAAACGTGTGGGCAGCACATGGAGAAGTCCTTTTCCATGACAGCATTTCAAAAGTCCAGGAGGAAAAATAAATTCCAGAGAATAAATCAATAAATTTCTCCCAAACGTGGTTTTAATTATCAGTGTTGATGCAGACTTCAAAGGGAGGAAAGAGAGAGGAGGACGAAGAGGAGGAGGAGCAGAGGCTCTGATTGAGCTCTTAGCAATGTGTATTCCTCTGCATCCAGCAAAGATTGAGAAAGGGATTGATTTTGGAAAGAAAAAAAAACCCCAAAAACAGATGTTAACACATTTGCAACCCAAAAACCCATGGGAAAAAAAGCCCCAGATCCTCACATTCTTGCACTGACGCCCATCAGCTCCTCCCAAACACCCGTGGCCACTGCTGACATCAGTTCCAGGAGAGCCGCAGGAGCTGGGACGTGTTTTGGGGCTAAGCCGCCTGTTTTGGAAACACTTCCCTCATTTCGAGGGTGCTGGTGCCAGCTCATCTTGGGCACGATGCCCTCCTTTATCTTCGGCTTCCCCATCGCCCCGAGGCTGCTCCTCCCAAGGTCATCCCAGTGATCCCTCTGGGTGGCTGCTCCTTATCTGCCCAACCAGGAGCTGCAGCTTCCCCTCTCCCCTCCAGGGATGGATGCCAGGCTGAGATAAAGATCCACTGGCTCCAGGGAGGGGGATGGAAAGAGGTTCGATGGAAAGAGGTTCTCCCATCCAAGCACGAGGTGGAGGGGACCATCTGCCACCAGGACACTCGATGGGCCAAAGAGCCCCGGGGCACCTCGTGCCCATTGTCTGGGCACGCTTGGATATGGGGAAATTAACATAAACCGAGATAAAACCAAGAGAAAATTAGCATAAAATATATATATAGCCAAGAGAGGGGGGTGAGAGAGAAGCTGTTGCACTTCTCCAGGTATTTCTAAAACTCCTCTCCAGGGCCATGGTGGGGGAAAGCTGATTTTGCTCCAAAATTTTGTGCAGGCTGAAGCCAGCAGAGAACCAAAACCAGGGAGAAAACCAAACCCAAACCCGTGGCGTTTTGCATCTCATCCTCTGCTGGGCCTGGGAGGATGCTCGGGAGAGGGAAATCTTCAAATCCTGGCTCAGAGGATCCATCCCCACCATCTCCTATTTTCCACAAGGGCAGAGGAGATGTTGGCACGGTGGAGCCTCAGCTGGAGCATCCCAGGGGCACACCTGGGTGCCACGGGAGGGCTGCTGCCTCCGGGGCATGGGAAGGGCTCATGGGGAGGAGCCGGACAGACGGACAGCCCCGTGCCCGGCACTGGCCGGGTGGGGACGCGGCCGGCCGGGATTTTCAGCAGCTGAGTGAGCCAGCAAAGCCAACAGGAGAAAAGAGCTCCCGAGTCATGTAAACAAACAAACAAGCAATTAAGAGATGAAATGAATCTCCCGAGTACATAACCTTTCTATTTAAACACTCCAAGCCTGGAAGTGTCCCAGCACATCTGACCCAGCTTCGCCTGTGATCTCCCTGAGGGATGAAAGGGGCTGGGTTTTAGGGAGTGGCTTTTCTTCTGCCTAATTATATTATCCTTTCTTTCTTGTGTTGGTTTATTTCAAAGGGAAAGTCCCCAGATGTTTCCTTCTGTTAAAAACAGGTTAGAAACTGTTGTAAAATAGTTGATAATTGTTAAACACGTACTGTTAGTTTGGTTATTATATTGTAAAAGGGTAGTTATAAGAAATACTGTACTCAGTAAAGTGCAGTATTTCAGTTTCAGTAAAGTGAAACGAGCCAGCCTGGACAGAACAGTAATGGGCCAATCAGGCGCCTCAAACCTTCATGCAAATGAAGGATCCGAAAAGAAACCAATCCAAAGGGACAAAAAACAGGATTAAAAGGGGCTTCTAACCCATTGAGCCCCTGCTGCTCCACCTGGAACACCGGGGCCATCACTGCGGAGCAGCCCCAGCGCTGCAGCATCCTCGAGGGAACGCTCCTGCTCGGCCCCCCTTGCTTTAGGCCTTTATTTTTATTATAATAAATGCTGAAATCACTTTAGTACCGGGAGCCTGCTCTCGTTTTTAACACTTCTGCATCCCCTCCTCAGCACGGAGCAGGAGCTGTCTCCCTCCCCAGCCCTGGAACAGGACCGACTGCATTGACCTGTTAATGATGGAATTTAAGGACGGTATAGAGGAAACGATACCGTCCTTAAACTGGGGTAAATGGACCCAGCAGCATTAAAAGAGCAGAGGGAAGAGAAAAACTAGGCTTTAAAAGGAAGGCAGACAGCCTTGGGAGAATTTTGGGGGAGAATGAGGGTGCTTCTTCCACACCAGGACAAGGCACAGAGGTTTAAGTGGGTTAAACCCAGTGGGAGTGGTGTTAATTTCACTGGGATTTCTGTCCCCTGCAGCTCAGGGGACCCTTGACCAGCTCCCTCCTTGGAGCATCCAACACCCCACGAGCTGCCAGACTCCCTCCTGCCTGCTCTGGGGCTTCCCTGTGCGGCCACTGCTGATTCAGGACAGCGAGGGGCTCACCCTGCTGGCTTCAGCACAGCCTCTAATCCCAGGCTTAACTTTAAGCCCAGGTTTGAGGTCCCACAGAGGACAGTAGTCACACAGCCCAGCCGAGGTCACCGCTGAGTTATGCTGACTTTCCAGGGATGGGGCTGGGTGGGGTGTGTGTGGGTGTGTGTCTGCAGGGTTTTAATGAGTGCTGTTAAATTGCTTAAATCCACACCCCTGCAGAATTTTGTGAACCAAAACTAAGTGTGGAGGTTGCAGGGATAAGGACCATTTAGAGGAAGCATCACTTACTAGTTTTTGAGAAAGAAAACCCTTGCTTGATACCAGACTAGGAGCTCTTTCAACCCTTGGTGATGGTGTTCCACGTTAAAAAGGCTTTTACTGAGGTGCTTGATGTACCCAAACACCCCACTCTGCCCCACCACCAGGGCTCAGTCCTGCAGAAAATATTCAGGGACAGGGACCACATATTTGTGAGTCTGCTTAAAAGACTAAAATACCTCCTTATCTGGAGGCCAAACATGCAGATGCAGCCCAGGTGCCATGGGATGGAAAGGGGATGGAGAGGGGTGATGTAGCTTGGATATATCTGCATCCCTGGCAGGGAACAGTCCCCAAAACTTAGCAGACCAGGAATGCTGGGTGACCCCTCCCAAACCCCACCATGCAGAGATGTGGATTTTCCCCCCAAACCCCACCATCCAGGGATGCTCGACAGTCCCCAGACTCCAAAATCTGGTGGCACATGTGGCACTCACCTCCCCACCCACCCCAGGGTGGAATTTATGAGCAAAGACAGGAACGGGGTTAAAAAGAGCCCAAAGCCAAGAAAACCTGCACAGACAGGGAAGTGAGAGCCCCAAGATAGTGCTCCCACTCTTTCACATCTGAGCCTTCAGTAATCACAGCTGCTTTCACTTCCCCTTCGCCCTCCGCCTGTTCCTCCGCTGCTGGGTTTTGGTTCCTCTCCGCTCCCCCATCACCCTCCCCCTTCGGAGGCCAAGCCTTCAAAGCACTTCAGCTTTTATTTCCCTGGGGTGCTGCCAGTTCCCATGTCCCGGCTCTGGCACGACAGTGCCCTCCGAGGAGCTGGGGATGTGACAGGGATGTGAAGTGATGCCTCTTCCCTGCAGCGATGCAGCTTGGATGGGTGCTCTGGGAGAGGATGGATGCTGGGTCAGGGGAGGGAGAGAAGGGTGAGGAGTAAGAAGCAGAGCAGCTGAAGCTCTCTTTCTCTACGGCTTTTCCCAGGTATTTGACTTCCAACAAAGCCGCAGCAGACCTAACAATTTAATGCTGATTGCTTTTAAAGAGGCGGCCCAGAGAGGCGGTGCTGGAGGGACGCGCTGGGCTTTGTTCTGCTGTGGCAGCGGGAGTGGCGCTGCGTGCAAGGGTCAATATTGACTTTGTGCCGAGGCAACCGGCGGGGTTCACGGGCTGCAGGCATTTGGGTGCTCCGGCTGCACCCTGCCCGCACCCTGCCAGCACCCCAGCAGCTTTTTCCCGGCACCAAGAGCGATTTGCTATCGATGACAACTGCTGCTGTAAATAACATCCACCCTGAACATCTCAGAGCACACTCAGCCCGAGGGTATGCAGGATACAGACTCCCTGGGGATGCTGCTGCAAGAGCAGGAGCTCCCCGCCCTCAGGAAGGATATTCTGGATGGGAACAGGGGGCAGAGGTCTGCCTGTGTGTGCCTTGGCACATCCCAGAGCTGGAATTCTTTCTGATAATGGCCGTGTTCTCTCATCACAGCCAAACTTTGCTGCCTTTATAAAGGAGCTGTGTTTGCCAGGATGGCAATCGTGGTGTGTTTGCACAGGGGGCAGCGAGAACCGGGTCAGGGCTTTCCCTGCCACCCTCATTCCCACCGGTGAAGGAAATCTGGGCATGGCATTGGCTGCCCAAGCCATGTGCCCAGCAGGCACACGGAGCTGCCCAGCAGAGCAGGGGGACAAAGGGACAATGCTCCCCTCAGGAGCTTGCTTTGGGATGGCTGGCTCCTAACCCCACGCTGGTTCCTGATTCTCAGGGATGCAGAGCCTCGGGAGCACAGTCAGCCCAGTGCAAACACAGCAGCTTGGGCCATCAATTACCCCAGTTAGGAAGTCTGGCTGATCCATGTCCATGGAGTTTATCTGGAGCCATCCCATGGCCTCAGGCTGCAGTGCATTTGGGGGACAAGAGCCCCTGAAGCAGGGATGGGAAGCTTTCAGCCATTTTTTCCGGCACATGTTCTCATCTTGTCCCTTTTTATGCCTGATCCTCTCTCCCAGGGCTGTTGCCAGCCACAGGCTGGGCTCTCTACCAGCCACATTCCTTCAGGTTGACGTGGCTTTTCTTTCCTCCCTCATCCTTATCACACTGGAGTTCATGAATCATATTTCTCCTAAACCACCCAAGCACCCCGTGGAAATCAAGCAAGACAGAGCAGAGCCAGGCCTGGGGGCTCAGGCTGCTCTTGGGGGTACAACTCTCCTGGGGAAAGGCTCTTGCAGCCATCCAAGGAGCCATGGAGGAATAAATCCCTTTCATAAAGCTTTTATCGCTGTGCTGGCCCTCCCCAGCTTGTTTTGGCACTGCCTCTCCTGGCACGCTCACCCAGTGCTGGAAGAAGGATGGGGGGGAATTTTCTGAATATTCCTGTGGGACTAGAGGGACAAAGGGTCACTGGGGTGCTCTCCCCCACAGCTGGCAGTGGCCAATGATGACCTGCCAGGGGTTGAATGCAATGGGACAGGGATTGGGAGCACCCAGGCACTCCTTGATTTTAGACTGAGGGGTCTTTGTGATCACACTTGCTGGAATCTGATTTTAAGTCTCATTTTAGGAGTCTCCATGCAAAGCCCATTTCTCTTTAGGATCCCAGGAGCCTGTGGTCAAGAGTATATTCATTTTATCGTCATTGTGATGACTAAAGTGACCTTTATTCCTCATCTCCCTGGACAGCACAAAGGCTTTTTGATCATTCCGTCCCCTTTATCCCATTTTCCCAGAGAGTCAGAAAAGTGAGGTACAACACCAAAGCCAGCAATCCCAGAGAAAAAACTCCATCCCCATTTAAAGGACAACATGAGATCCCATGAATAAAACCCCAGACAGAGGAGGGAAAACCCCAGAGACCTAGGAGGGAACTGCCCCATCAGATTATTTCAGTCCCCTGTGCATCTCTGAGCATCCCAGCTCCAGGGAATTCAAGCTCTAATTAAGCTCAATTACTCCTGAACACAATTTTTCAAGCACCCACGGAGGCAGGTGGCCAGGGGAAGAACTCTGCACCTGCAAGTTTTAATTGGGTGCTTGCCCCACCAAAGTTAAGCTATCTGTGTTGCTGGTGCCAAGGAGTCTGTGCCCAGCCCTGCTGCTCTTTTGGCAACCACCTTATCACCAGTCAGGGTCATGCAGCTGCTTTCCAGCATCTCCCAAGTCAGGAGGGCTGGCCAGACAAAAAAATTAAGCACATGGAAAGCAAAACATGAAGGCAGAGGTTGGAACCACCACTATGCCTTTGGATCATCTCCCTTTTCCACTGTCACTCCTCTTACAGGAGGAAGATTTGTGTCTCATGGTGTTGTTTTGAACCCTGCCAGAGCAAGGAAAGGAGAAAACCTCCCAACACCCCCTGTTCTCACTTGCCACCGCTGATCTGTCACCCTGTGGCAAGCCCTGGCCTCCCTCAGTGCCTGGCTGGGCTGTGGTTGGGGACAAAGCCACTTCCTGCCACCTCACGTGCTTTGGGCATCTGGAGTGGGTGGCATCCCCGTGCCCAGGGGGGAAGAGGTGTCAAATCTGGAGCCCTGGGGTGCAAAGCCACTGCACCAGGTGCACCACAGAGACACCGCTGCTCAAAATCTAAATATTGGGAGGTTTTGTCACTTTTTTCAGATGCTCTTTTCCTGCTGTCCCAAGATGGAGGAGTGGGATGGGACAGGCACTTGAGATGATGCAATTCCCATCCCAACTCCTGATCAAATCCAGACCAAAACCACCACGGCATCTCCATCCTCCTCTGGTGCTCCCCAAATCCAAGCAGCAAAGGGATCCCACAGAGTTTGGGATGGGGGGAAGCAGCCAGAGCCAGGGATGCTGAGAGGCATGTGCAAGCCCAGGAAAGGAGGTGGGCTGCTGCCTTTGCTCAGCTTTTGTCCTGGCTCTTTACCACTCCCAAGCCATGCTGAGAGAAACAGTTTTAAGCAGGATGAATGAAATTGCAACACAGCAAGATTCATGGGAGTGCTGCCTCGGTCACCCGACAGTTTCATGGGAAAGTGAAACAAAAAAATCAGCATGAGGCTCAAAAAGAAGAGCTGAAGGAAAAGAAAAAGCTCATGGGAAGTGTCTTGGGCCTGCCCTGTGAACCTGGGTCACACACAGAGCTGTAAGGGATGGAGGTGGAAGCCTGAATGCCCTGAGGGATCCATCCCTCAACACCTCTTGGTGACCTCACTGACTAAGGAGAGCCTGGCAGTGCCTACTGCCCAAGCTGGCACAGAGCCCTGGTTTGGAATCACGTCCTTCATCACCACCCCAAGCCTCATCCTACAAAAACAGTGTCCCAAAGTCACCTCCTCAAGCAGACAGGGCTTCCCCCAGCTCTATTCATGCTCCTTTTCCACAGGGAACAGCTCCTGCATCTCCCTGGCCACGTGTGGGGACCTGTACCTGTGCCAGGCTGGAAGCTGCTCCTGCCTCCCAGAAGGAGCTTAACTGTTTCTTCTATTTGCCCTGAGGGAAAGGTGGTTTGGGCACAGGTTTATCCCAGCCTGGGAAGCCATCACAACCTGCTGCCAAAGAAAAATCACAGCAATTGTGCAGAAGATCACTTCTCAACATTTCTGGAGCAGCTGAAGGCAGCAAAGCAGGCTTGGAAGAGAGGAAGGCTCTTATCAGGAACGTGGTGTTTTGTCCTGGGATAGAGGAATCTCTGTTGGATTTTCTGTGCTGCCAAGTCAGGGAGCAGGAGGAGGGATAAACAACTCCAGGCACAGGAGATAGCTATGACAGATCCCAAGGACAAGTGCCAGTTGGAGCAGCCAAAAGACACATTGTCCTGTGAGCAGAAGAAACACCATTCACATCAGAAGTCATGGAAGCCAGAAACACCTCTGCTACTGTCAGTGAGCTTAAGGGAAGGTCCTGTGATAGGCTGAGAACATGAGCAAACAATGTAGTTCACTCCATAAATCCTGGCAAAATGCAGAAATCACAGCCACAACCCCACTCCAGCCCTCTGTCTGAGCCACAAGCTCTGCTCACACCAAGATCCTTCTCAGAAATTGTGACTACATGGATTTCTGTCAGTGGAAGAGCCAAAACATGGAAGGTTCAGAGGTTTTATTTCTGTGGGATGGGTAAGTTAAGCAAACCTAACCTAATGACCTCTTCCCTCATGCACAGCAGGCTGGAGGTTTCTCTCACTGGCAGGATGCACATGCTGTACCCAAGGCCTCAGATTTGTTTGGGTTTAGCCAAAAATGAACTCTGTAGGTCAGCAGTGCTCTGCTGGAGCAGTATGTTCCACAGCTCCCAGTCCCCTTAGGAGCAAGATCATGTTCCCAAAGAAAGGCTGCACTGGGAGAGCCCTGCCTGGTCTGGCCCACAAGGGCACAGGATTCCCAGTTTATTCATACCAGGCAATAAACTTTCAAGCTGAAAAGGTCATCAAAGGTGAAGTTTCACTTCATTCCCATGGGAAACACACAGCCTTGGCTTTCCATGAGGGCCTGGCTTGCCTGTTTCCTGACTGGGGCACCCAGATGGGCAGGAAGCACTTTGGAATGAGGCTGACACCTGCACCCCTCTCCAGACAACAGCTACAAAAGGGCAAAAGGACTGCAGAGCTCCTTTCAGTCATTTTTTTTCTCTGATAAAAACCCTAAGCAGACACAACTTAGCAAAGATATTGGCCAAAGCAGTTACAAGAGGCAACTCATCAGGAGAAGGATTAAAAACTCTTTTTTATTAAGTTCCCAGAGGGAAAAATCTGTTTGGACAGTGACTCCTGCTGGGAGGAACATGCAGCCAGCACAGCTATGGACCAAGCTTTGTAGAGCAGGAATGGTCCAGGAGACACTTGCTAGAAGGGGCTGCAATTACCCTGCACCAGAATTTGCAGGGCCTTTTCCTCTTTAGAACCACAGGAGCTCAAACACCTTCTGCAGCCTGCCCAGAACAGAGCAGGTGTGAAGCACTGGGGGCTGAGCAGCCTCAGGAACAGTTACTCCCAAAATACCACAGGGTTTTCCACACTAAAGCAGCACATTCTTGGCTCTGGTTTTTGAAAGTCTGTGGTGAGGTACCACAGTTCAGTTTGGCACCAGCTGGAAGACAACCGTTGGCTCCTTCTGTTGGAGAGCAGCTCAAGGTATGCACGCCATGGTACCAGGGTAGCTGAACCCAGCTTCCTGCTGGCTTTATCTCCAAACCATCAGGAAGGCACAAAACCACCATTTACATGCCAAAACATCAGCTCTGCCTTGGCACATCCCGTTCTTCAAGGATCTTTTTAACTCTTTCCACGATGGTCCACACTTCTGCCATGGCACCCCGGCCTGCAGGGCAAGAGCAAAAGCACATGGTGAAATCCAGGGTGGGGGCAACTTAAAGAAAGTGTGTGCAGCAAAATTCCCTATCTCACCTCCTTTCTCCAGGGCATATTTCAATCCAAAATTGTGTGGTTTCAGAATCTTTCTAAAATAGTTTTTGCCTACACAAAGGACTTGAAAAATCCATACCATTCCCATGGCTCTGCCTGGGAGAAAGGACCTCCATTAGAGAAAGCTGTTGTGGATTCCCACCAGACTTCTCCTGGGACTTGGAGAAGGCTGAGTGCTGGACAGAACAAAATGGAAAGGCTTTTCCTTTGGGCCTGGTTATCTGCCAGATGAACATCTAATCTATGTTGTGCTGCTGCTTTCCTTTGAGCAGTTTTAAACTCAGGTTCAGAATTTTAAAGCCTGAGATGATTAAATCACCTTGTCTAACCTTGTGTGCTCAGCTCAGCACTGGGAACTGAGGCCATTCACTCTTCTAATTTGCCTGGAGCTGAGGAAAGATGCTTCTCCCACAGGTATTTGTCTCTTGGAAGACTGAAAAGGAGTCTCTCTCTTGGTAGTTTATCTTGCTGGCTAATTGATCTCATAAATTACTGCTCAGCAGAAATTAGTTCTGGGAAATGTTGTTTTCATCTTTTTCAGACCTGTAAATCCCAGGATGTCTGCAGCATCCTGTGGACAAGCTGCAGGCAGATTTGGACCCTTCTGCTCTCCTAAGCTCAGGGAGAAGAGCTGCACCTGACAAGAGAAACTCCCTCTGCATGGTTTGGTAGAGCTACACCCTTCCAGAACACTTCCAAGGCCTGCCTTCTTCCTCCACCATCCACTACTCCAACACCTCTGGCAATTCAGTGCTGGATTTTGAGGTTTAGCAAAGCAAACTCTTACAGCACAGCTCAGGCCTACAGGTGGAAATCTGGGGGTACCAGGCTCTAGAAATCCAGCCAAGGATGATGAAGACAATGGCAGTGTGGAAACTATCCAGTTAAAAAACTCTGGTATTGTAACTCTTTTAGCTGGACTTTCTGTCTAAACCCACACTTTAGTAAAGGAGAAAAAATAATCAGATAAAACTTGGAGGCAGTAAGGATCTGGTGCATTTCAGGTGAGACCAAACCACACAGGGTGAGGAAGAGAAACCTCCTAGAGCAAAACAAACCACAACATCAACAGACAAAACTGGTGCAAACTGAGTCTCTCCTGCACCACATGTGTGAGCTTTGCTACATGCTGCTTGTGTGGAAACCAGGGAAACCCCTGCGTGGATGGAAGCCACAAAACCAAAGTGAGTGTGGAAGAGGCTGTGGGGTGAAAGGCCTGAGAAAAGGGGAAGGGGTGAAAAAAAGTCAGTTGTGGAGACTAGTTTGGTCTTCAGAGAGATAGAATCCATTAGTGCCCTGCCATAACGTCCCTACAGGCTGCCAGGAGAAGTGCTGGTGTTTGCCATCAGGGAGATCTTGTTGGGAATTGACTCACGAGCACAAGCGGAGTCCAGTCAGATGAGGCTGCTCCTGCCATCCCTGCATCCCTCTCCTCCAAGCTCCTTCAGGAGTTTGCTCTCACAGCTGAGACAGCTGAGCTGGACATGAAGAAATTTGATGTCATCATGTCTAAAATCCCAGTGGAACACTAATCATCTAGGATATTTCAACTGATGTCTCAGTTACTTGACTACACTTACCTAACTGTAAATATTTTTTAGTTTTCAGTTCCAAAAGTACAAATGCACAGAGGCATTGCACCTACCTAAGGATTCCAAAACCAAGCCAGCCTAGAATTTTACCACAAGGGACATTTTAACAGCCTGTCTTTGTCACAGACTCTTTATTGGACTGACAGGGTGGTTAAAATCCTGCTGGAGCCAGGGCTGTTACACAGAAGTAGGTGCAGGCTGTGGCTGTAACTAAGGCACATTTTACAGAGATCTGCCCAATGAAATTAAAAAAAAAAAAAAAAAGCAAATCCATTCATCCAAGTGGTTTGTATCAAAACCCTTCCCAAAAGTCAAAATACCTCCGAGCAAGCTACTGAAACTCAAATGAGAGTATTATTTCTTAGCACTGCAAGCTAAATGTATTCAGTCTGCACTTCCTCCACACCCCTCTTTCACTTCACAGAACTCTGGTGTCAAAACCCCAAATCACAGCTTGTTTGGGAGGCTGAAAAGTAACCAAGGTAACAGCAACAAATGTTAAATGTGTGTCCAGCTACTCCCCCAGCCACATCTGCAGAGGGCTTTTCTCACTGTCTGCACTCAGGGACAAGATTTAATCCCAAAGATGGAGCTGAGGTGTCACAGACATATTTAATGAAAAATCCTTTTGCTAGGATCTTTTTCTCCTGAGAAGCTGAGAGGCCTGAAATGTAAACAATAATTATCTGCTGCTGTGGAATGCAACAGGTGCATCTTTGATTGGTCTCATGTGGCTGTTTTTAATTAATGGCCAATCACAGTCCAGCTGTCTCAGACTCCCTGGTCAGTCACAAGATTTTATTATCATTCCTTTCTATTCCTTGCTAGCCTTCTGATGAAATCCTTTCTTCTATTCTTTTAGTATAGTTTTAATATATAATTTTCTTTTAGTATAATAATATATATATAATAAAATATATAATAAAATAATAAATCAGCCTTCTGAAACATGGAGACAAGATTCCCATCTCTTCCCTCATCCTGGGACCCCTGCAAACACAGCTACACTGAGAAACTGAGGCACAATGAAAACAGCCCTCAGTCCCAGCAGAGGGCAAAGTCAGAACAGCCAAATCCCAGGCTGGTAAATCTTGCCACAGAACCTTCCTTCTCTTTGATGTCCTTTCCTCCTGAATGAGCATCTCTCTTCAGTATCAGGTTCAGCTGGAAGCTCTTAAGGCTATTTAAAAATTAATGACGAGGGATAACACGGGGCAAAGCTTCAGCTTGTTTGTACAAACCGTGGCAGTTCAACATCTCTGTGGCCACACAGCAAAAGGCAGCACATCCCTCCAGGACAGGGCAGGAAAAGGACTGACCTTCATCTCCACACACCAGTTTCTTCACCACACAGGGGATCTCTGTGTAGCCAAAGGCCTTGAGCTGCTCCACGTGGCGAGCAGTGATGGGGTGCTCCCACATGGCCGTGTTCATGGCTGGGCAGAAGAGCAGGGGCTTGCTCAGGTCCCACGCGCGGATCACACATGTCTGCAGGAGAAGCCATGGCAGGGCTGGGATCCCCTCACTCCTTCCCATCCCTCTGCTGCACCTTTCCAGCCTGGCTGTTTTGTCAGCACAGCTGGACTAACCCATGGGCTGGGATGAATTTGTAGCACATTCCAGCCAAGCTCATCTCTGACAGGCAGGAAAGATGAGGGAGGCCAGGCAGAGGATAAATCCCACCCTGCTCCAGGCAGCAGCCCAGGCTGGAGCAAAGCAAGCTGGAAGAAGATGTGTACAGACTGTGAGATACAGAGGAGCTGAGAGGTGGCCACAGATCTTACTGACTACAAAGACACCCCCAGGGCAACACTTCAGATAACAAAGCTGAACACTGAAAGTTGGCAATGAGTCTTTCTGACATGAAATGCCAGCTGGATCCGTTACTCTCTGTAAGGGAAGCAGTGCTGCTTCCAGGATACAACAGAGCACGAGCACATATGGGCTGCTGCAGGAGATGCTGGCAGGTTACAAGGCATCTGGCAGCTCCTGTGTGCTACAGGCAATCGGATCTGACTCCTCAGCACTTCCAGATAACCCAGGACCACCTCATCCCCTTGGAAAGATAAATGCTGGTTGTTCTTAGTGCAATGTCCATTGGGTTCCCCAGGCCTTGTAGCATTTCAAACAAAGGAGCTTCCAAGGGAGCAGCTCTGATCACAGAGTCCTTACAGGAACCCTGCCCATCCTCTTTTGTACCCTGTGACTTCAACCCTTCCCAGCACAAGGAAATCTGATGGAATCTGTTCTGAACTCCCAACCAGCACCTCCAGCACTCACTTCCCTTTTCTGGAGCTGCCTCTTCCCTTCACAAGGCTCTCAAAGATTGGCAGGAGCCTGTGAAGCCACACATCCCTGACATCCATCCTGAGCTCTTCCCTCAGCACACCCACAAGGGACCCAGAAGGACAAGACATTGCTTGTCCCTCCCACAGCTCCTTCTGGCTTCTCTCAGACCCCCAGATCTGCTCTGGGTGGATTTTGTTCATTTATATGCACTTCTTACCCAAAAGGCTGTAGGTCACGCAGATCTGCAGTTTCCTGAGATCTTTTGTGTGGTTAATGCCTGGCCACAAACTATTCAGCCCCACTGAAGGTCCCCAGCACCCAACAAAGAAGCACACTCCCTTTAAATACACTTTCTGATTAGGCTGAAGAGCTCAAGAGCCCTTTAAATACCAAAAAACAAGCCTGAACAAGCAAAATCCTCTGTAGCTGAGGCTGGGAGCTAAGTGGGCATGAGCATGTTTGAAAGTCTGTGCTATGTTAGGTGAGGGAGGTGAAGTAGCAGGAAGTAAACAGTTTTATCTGATCTCACAGGTGTCTTTCCAGATTGCATTGAAAAAAATGTAGAGGAACTCAAAAGGGAGTGTGAGTGTGTTTGTGTGTACAGAGTGACAGAGAGAGAGAATGGAGGCACAAAGAAATACCACCCTCCAGAAAAAGCAGGGAACACAAAGCAGGGCTGGGAAATGAGATGAGAGACAGAGAGAGCTGAGGAATGGGAATGGATTTCAGGGAAGGAAGAAGGAGCAGAGGAACCACGGTGGGGAAGAGAGACAAGCAGATGAAAGGGGAGCAGAACGTGCAAATCTCACTGTTGGCGATGCTGCAGAAGCACCAAGGTTCCATGGAAGCAAGGTCAGGCAGTGCTGAGGGGTGGCAGCAGTGCAGGCAGAGTCTGGGTACTCACCAGCAGGTTGTCACAGATGCCATTGGCGACCTTTGCCAGCGTGTTGGCATCCAGAGGTGCCACCACCATGAGGTCAGCCCAGCGCCGGAGCTCGATGTGCAGGACGGGGTCCGAGCGGCCCTTCCACAGCTGTGGGGGGACATCAAACCCTCACACTCCTCATCCATCCCACCCAGGAACCACAATTCCTATGGAATTCCTGTGGGATTATGCTTATGGAAATTAAGGGATGGCAGTGGATTGGTGGATGGGGGGTCCTTTCCCCACAAGACAATTCCCACATGTGACAACCACAGCAAAGAGCTGCCCCCATCCATGGCATTCCTTAGCTTTGTAATTATTCCTAAGAGCTCCATCCCTCAGCCAGCTGTGCCAGGCAGGCCCAAATCAGGGTACATTTCCTGGAGAACCCATGTAATTTATAATTTTCACATAGAAGTGAAGCTGCCCACTGGTTTCTCACGAGGTACAGACCCCTAAATGAACATGTGACTTTTAATTAGGATACACAACCCTACTCACACTCAAAGCAGCAAAGGGAACCCTCCTAAGTCCTGCAGGGACAGTGTCCTGTTGCCTTTCTCCATGATGGATGAAGTTTATCCAGGTTTTTGGCACTTCTCTACTCTCTCAACTCTTTGAATCACAGAATGGTTTGGGCTGGGAGGGACCTTAGAACTCATCTTCCACTTGACCAGGTTGCTCCAAGGTCCATCCCACACCTGAACACTTCCAGGGATGGGGCAGCCACAGCTTCTCCTTGACACACTCTTTAATGAATATTTCTATTATCTCTAAAGCCCTGAATTGCTCAAGAGAATCCTGGTTTTAAGAGGTCATTTAACTGGCAAATAGTCCTGAGAAGCAGCAAACAGCATCAAGTGCTTATTCCCCAGAGGAGACCCAACCACAGGCCAGCATGGGCTGTGTCAGGGCCACAAACTGCTCCTCCTCTGAGTCACGGGAAGCCACAACAAAAAGGCAGCACCTGAAAAGCTGGGGCTTCCTGAACACCTTTCCACCTCCTCCACTCACTTCTGTCCTTTCTGGTCCTGTTATTGTCAGAGTGGAGGATCTCCCAAAGCGATGCTGAGCAGGCTGTCACACTGAGCCCAGAGAAGGCCATCAAGCTGGTCAGAGGGATGGAGCAGCTCTCCCATGAGGAAAGGCTGACAGAGCTGGCAGTGTTCAGCCTGGAGGAGAGAAGGAAGGCTTTGGGATGACCTAATTGTGTCCTGCCAGTGCCTGAAGGAGCCAGCAAGATGGAGGGAGGCTATTTACAAGGACCTGGAGCAACAGAGCAAGGGGAAATGGGTTTCAGCTGCCAGAGGGCAGGGTTAGATATTGGGATATTGGAAGAAAATGTTCCCTGTGAGGGTGCTGAGGACCTGGCACAGGTTGCCCAGAGAATCTGTGGCTGCACCATCCCTG
The DNA here is from genome assembly GCF_027579445.1 of Ammospiza nelsoni. Taxonomy (NCBI): domain Eukaryota; kingdom Metazoa; phylum Chordata; class Aves; order Passeriformes; family Passerellidae; genus Ammospiza; species Ammospiza nelsoni. The sequence goes on from NC_080646.1 coordinate 16,954,255, forward strand.
GAAATGTTCCAGGCCAGGTTGGATGGGGCTTGGAGCAACCTGGTATAGTGGAAGGTGTCCCTGCTCATGGCAGAGGGTGGAACTGGATGAGCTTGAGGTCCCTTCCAACCCAAACCATTCTGTGATTATTTCCCACTACAAGGGCTCTGTGCCTGCTCTCCAGTGTGCCAGCAGACCTCAAAGCCTGACCTGCAGCCCTTCCATCACCCCACTTCCTCAGAAACAACTGCCTGAGGCTGTAGCACCTTGGGATCCAGTAAGTACCAACCAATCCATAAGACCAGCAAGAAATCTTCCTGGCTGTTGTCACTGGCGTGTTTCTATCCACTTAAAAGTGATGCTGATGTGTGAGCAGGAATAGGGGTAAGGAGAGAGCACCTTGTGCTCAGACAGCACTGCAAAGCAGGGATGAAATGTATGGAAAAACAAATCTTGATGCTTGTACAACAAACCTCTTCATACCCAAGGACTCTCAAAGTGTGTCAGTAAAACTGCAGTCAGGAGAAAAAGCTGTTTCACAGGGAGCAGAGATGTTCACAGCTCTGACAGCTGAGCTAAGGAGAACGAAGCTGCTGCCTGCGTGACAAGTATGACTCATGACAAGCATCAAACTTGCTCACCATGGCTCTGCAGTGGCTGTCTTGACATTTCCTGACACTCAGAGCAGCTGAGCCCAGGGTGGAGAGAGTCCACTCTGCTCTTCCTGCCTGCTGCAGGACAAAATCCTGCACTGCATCAGGGCAGCCTCTCTCTTCCTCCTCCTTTACAGCACGTTCTTCAAAAGCCACATTCCAAACTAGACCAAGGAGTGAGCCTTGGCTCAGGTTTAAAAAAAGAACTAAGTGTGGTTTCTTGCAAGAAAACTTAAGAGGAATGCTTCTATTTGCATGGACAACTCACCTGCCACTCCTCTTCATCACCATAGATGGCCACAGGAATCTCCTGGGCATTGTAGAAATGTTTTGCTCTCTCAGTAGTGACCACCTTCACCTCGAGCTAAGCAGAAAGAAAAAACCACTGGTTAGACTTGAGGAGAATGCTGAAGGTTTTGTGGCTTCTCAGAGAACCTTCCCTATTCACAGCTGAAATGCCAGGCCACCACAGGCATCTGAAGGAGCCAGAAACTCATTTCATGTCTACCTAAAAAAGACAAATCCTCACCTGCCAAGCACAAGGGAAAACTTCTGTGCAGCTGTGTCCATAGCACAGGGTTTCTGTGCAGACTGAGTGAACACATGAGGGTTCTGTCTGAAATCTCAGATAAACCTGCAAAGCCACTGGAACCTTCATTTATTGGGGAAAGCCTATCCCATCCTTCAGGTGTTTATCTGGCACACACTTACAAAAGGTGCTAAGGTGAACCTCTTGATTCCTCCTGCAGAAATCTTCCCAAGTGGAAAATTTTCTGCTTTCTATGTGTCCTGCAGCTCTGATAATGTTGCCAACAGCTCCTGCCACAGGCAGTGAACCAGAGATGTCCTCCACACGTCAGGGTCAGCCAGTGCCAGCTCTGCATGCCCTGACAGCCCATGTGGGACATGGAGCTGAATTTCCAGCTGCAATTTCTCCCAAGGGTGTTCCTTAAACCCATCAACATCAAAACACATGGATGGAGCATGGATGAAGAGTGGTAATGAGGAAGATGAACCTCAGGCTGCTGATTACAGTGAAAAATATCCCTTTTCCAGGGTGTTGGCTACTACCTGCTCCTTCCAGCAACTCCCAGAAGCCACTGCATGGTTCCATTGATCTGACAGTGAAACGGGGAGAAATCAGCCCCACCAGCAGCTCCTTCCTATCAGAAAACAGCGCCTTGAGGAGGCACTTGGTGTGTGCACTCCTTGCTACAATCAACTGCTGGAAACCTCCAAGCTCCAAGAAGTTCTCTGCAACAGCAGCAGTGATGTGTCAGAGCACACGAATCCAGCTCCCAGCACCATTTATTCCACTGGGAACCAGGCACGGTTGGCTCCTTACATCCCATGAGATTAGAATAACAGCTGGGAGCAGTGGAAAATCCCAGCCTCAGCATATTGTGCCCAGTGGTAATTTCCCCCAATTTCTGAAGGATAATACAGCTGCACAACACATTTTTGGTACTGCACATTTGCTTTGCTTTTCTGCCTCTTCTAAATGTCTGTTTTTCTTGAAACACCCCTGACTGGGAATGCCAGGTGTTCATAGTGTTTTTGAGCATGAAGATCACACTCCCAGGCATTAGCTAACTGTATTATTTCCATGCTACCCTCACCTCACAGGAAGCTGCTTGAGCCAAGCAGCGACACCCACAAAGGTGCTATCGCTGCGCCGCAGGCTCCAGGCGAGGTGTTAACCTCAGTCTGCAAAAAATTTATTTCATTATTTCTTTATCTGGGGGGTTTGAAGGCCACTGTGCAGTCTGAAGGAGATGGCTGCTCTCTGAAATGCTGCCATTGAAAAAAATATTTATTTCTTCCAAGCACAAGCCCACAACTAGGGAAGAGTTCTGGCTGTCGAGTGCTGCATTCAACCATTCCAGGCCAGAACATTGCAGAGGGATGTTGAAGGAGTTGAGTGCTGAAATCCCACCAGCCCCCAAAAGAAGTTGTTCTGTGAGTTAAATATTCTCCCTAATGAAGGTTTTCTGCTGGGGTGGGCTCCTGGTTCCCTCAAGTCCCTGCAGGTAGACTGGGAAGAGCCCAGTGTTCTCAGGATTACCTCAGCCTGCATAGTTTATTCTGTTTACCTGGCACACCCTCTGTTTGCCTGTGGATATCTTCAACAGCAAAGGCAGTTTGGCCACACTCAAACTCCCTCACTGGAGACAGTTTAGATTAGTTAAAGGGCTTTGACCTAAGCCAAATATCCAAAACAAACTTTACCACAAAGCCCATGTTCAGGCAACACTGCTGGTCTCTGATAAAAGATTCTCCTGGCACAGCCCTTTCAGGGGAAGGAGGTGCACGTGGTTATTTTATTTTTTAATGGTTTTCTCAGATCTGACAGCAAAATCTTTCCAGACAGCCTGAGCCACGAGCTCCTCTGTTAAATGGCACCTACAGCCTGAGGCAGCACAATGAAGTGACAGGGTGGGATTTAAACCTGAAGTCCAGGTGACATCCTGGAGTTTCAAGAGCAAAACATTTTGCCCACCAAAAAGTCCTTGCCTTTCTTTAAGCTAAGATCACAGATTGGTTTGGATTAGAAAGGAAATTAAAGGTGTTCCATGCCACCCCCTGCCATGGCAGGGACACCTTCCACTATCCCAGGGAGCTCCAAGCCCTATCCAACTTGGCCTGGGACACTTCCAGGACAAGTCAAGGACAATTCAAGCAAAAGGCAGTGAGCTGTCACATCCCCTGGCACCCTTGAGGAGGTGTTAAAGCTTAATGAGCAGCAAAATCACTCTGCCAAGTCGTTCACCACAGAGCATTTCAGGCAAAACATCCATTTAAACTAACCACCCTGGTCGCAAGCCTGTGACCACATCTCCTCTGGTATCAAAGCCACGTTCTGCTCCTGCCCTGCCTGCTTTGTAAAGCTCTGCTCCAGCAGTAAAGGAATCGATGCAACAGCCTGGTACAGCATCAATAAATGCCATGGCAAAGTTACACTGACTCAGCAGGCTCGAAATCAGAGCAGAAATGAGTAAATAACTTTGATTAATAAGCTTTTAAAAACTCCTGGATGTCTCACTTTTGCTTTTTCTGCCCTAAAACCAGTGACCACAAAGTCTGCACTGGATGTCACAGACCTCTGGGGTTGCACAGAGAGTTTGAGTGCAGCTGTCTGCAGCTTTTAATTATGAAACACTCAGAGAGAAGCAAAGGGTTTGAGCCATGTTCCTACCACAGGTCATTTGCACAGAAGGATGCCCCAAGCTCCAGGAGCAAAGGAAAATGGACAATAGCCAAGCTAATCCAAGAGGGAGAGGATTAGAAGACCTCTATCTCTGGCTCTGGGCTGGTCACCCCACTCCTTAATGTCATTTTTCTTTGTCTTTATTTCAGGCTGGGACCTTTGACCTCACTAATCACATCAGGCCAAGTCATAAATTAACTGAGGCCTCCCTTTGCCTCACCTCCAGCTCCCTTCCCAGCTTGGGTGACAACACCAACCAGATAAAGCAGCACCTCCTCTGCCTCTACTAACTGTTCCCACAGAGGTACAGCCTCCCAAAGGAAATTCATGCAGCAATCTCACCAATAAATCTGCACATTTCAGTGCACCCCTCTTGCCCCTGCCACTCTTTTCTTTCACTGCTCCAAAATATTTCTTCTTCTTTTTCTGAAAGCCTGAAAGTTTTTTATGTTTAACTTTATCCTACAGCAAAATTAGCACATTTTCCTCCCTGATCAGGCACCAGTGGCCCCTGCTGGGCACCTCTGTTATTCCAGACAACAAATAGTAAAAAAATACTACACAAATACATAGGGAAACTTGTGTTCTCCATTTCTGCTTTTACAAGATCCGTTTTCCCTTTCTGGATCACATTTGGAAAAGCCATATCCCACCCATGGAAAACTGCAATATCCTGGAGATTTCAAGTTTCAGAAGCATCACCTCTGTCTGCAATCACGTTTGATAACTTGACAGATAAGGACAAACTCCAGAAAAAACCAAACACCCAAAGCAAAGATTGTTTCAAGGATGAAATAGTAAGAAAGAAAAAAAAAAAATTTAAAAACAGGTGGAACCCTCCTCACAGAGATGTTTGAACTAAGAGGCCCCCAATGAGGAACTTGTTATTTCAGCAGAAAGCAGAGTAAGCACTCCCCAAAACCAGGGTAACTCCAACTCCAGCAGAAGCTTCACTCACCGCAGGGATTTTCAGCAATTCTGCCACCAGCAGGGGCAGCTTGAGGGCAGCCACGCTTCCAGTCACTCCCAGCAGCACGTGGAACTTTTCCTGTGCCACAGATGAGCTGCTCCCTGCAGGAATGCCTGGCTCTGGCAGGGAGATGGGCTCCATGCTCCAATCCAGCTGTGCAGGCACAGGGAAACAAAGACACTGGGCTAACACAGCTCCAACCCCAACACATTCCCAAAAAGGGGGATCTGCCCTGGATTCTGCAGGACCCACAAAGATGGGATGGCGCTGGGTCGTCCCCAAATGTCACCCATCCCACAGGGATTACAGAACTTTAAGGGCAGCTCAATGTGTAACCACATTTTTCTCTCAGATACTGGGAATCAGACTCCTAAAACTTAAACAGAGAGGCCACAAAATCACCCTGGTAAAGTTCATACCCTCCAAAATTAACACTCCCACGTGCTGAATTTAGGACAGATAAATAAATCAATTTGGGATAAAATTTTACAGCAAGTTCTCTAAAGGCAAACAAACCCCTGCTGAGATGCTTTCCCTCTGCACTCTCTGGTGATTAATAAATGCACAGAGATGTCTTAATAATTAAAAATGTGGGGCCTCAGTGCATGCAAAACCATCTTGTTTCCCACTGTGTCCCTAAATATTAACAGCAGCACGAGAAATAATTCCCTAGCAGCTCTAATTCAGCTCTGCTGCTTCCTCCTGGCCTCCCCATGCTGCTGCCACACTGATAAAAAACAGAAATTAATGTTTTGGTGAGGAAAATAACACAAGTATCTCAAATATAATCAATTAATAATTAAGCAGCAAAGAGCAAATTCAGTTCTTGAAAAATCACTGCATCCAGTAAAGTTTGTTCCATTTTAGTGATGTCTTTGTTGTTCAAAGTGGAATTACTTTGGGTGGAAAGAAGATGGACACAGGCTGTCCTGATTTTTGGGAGAATTTGGAGGTTAGAGAGAGGAATTTCACAGCTTGGTTTGGGTTGGAAGGGAAATTAAAGTGACCAAACCCCATCCCCTGCCATGGGCAGGGACACTTTCCACTAAAAACCCAATTCCAGCTTTGCTGATTAGCAGGGGTAATTAAGAGGTGGCAGGACATTGGCTGAGAGATTTTAAAGCTACCAACATGCTCTGCATATTTATCTATATCTAATTAAAATCAGATTATTATTATTTATAAATAATTTCAATTATTATTTAAAGCATCCCTAGGATGCTCTCAAAGCGTCCACAATTAATTCCACCAAAGCATTCACAAATTAAGGGTAATTAAGAGGTGAGGAAATGTAGCAGGACATTGGCTGAGAGATTTTAATGCTATCACCATGCTTCACATATTTATCTATATCTAATTAAAATCAGACTATTATGATGATTATTTATAAATAATTAAAATTATTATCTATTTAAAGCACCCTTAGGATGTTTCCAATTAATTCCACTGAAGCATCTACAAACTAAAGCCTGGGTATTAAAAAGTAAATTTTTAAGCAGGAAATTTTCAAAATGCTTACAAATTATAATGATAAAAAGGATAAAAATGATAAAATTATAGAACAATTATTAAAATGGTAAAATAATGATGAATACGGTAAAATAACGGTAAAAATGTGAAATTTTAAAATAGTACAAATGTAAAAATAGCGGCAAAACCAGCAAAATAGGGGTAAAAATATAAAAATAACAGCAAAATATTATAGTAAAAGCTGTATGTATAATAATATATGTAACATAACGATAAAAAAAACGCTGGGGCGCGGTTTCCTCTTACCCAAACACACCGGTGGGGAAGCAGCCACCAGAAAACAAGCAATTTACAGGCCCTTAAGGGTTCATTAAATCGACTTTTAATGCGGTAGCGATGCTGAAAAAGGCTCCAAAAGGCCGCACAGCAGCACCGAGAAGCCGCAGGGGCCCCCAGAAGGCGGCAAACAGCGCCCGATACCGCTCCGGGCAGGGCCGGCAGGGCCGGGAGGGGAGCGGGGCCGTGAGGGCAGCGGACGGACCGGAACTGCGGGGTGCTGGGAACGGGAGCACACACAGCGCTGATTGGTGCGCGCTCCTCCCGCCCTCGGCGCTGATTGGTGCGCGCTACTCCGCCCTCAGCGCTGATTGGTGCGCGCTGCTCCCGCCCTCAGCGCGGATTCTTGCGCGCTGCTCCCGGGCTCAGCGCTGATTCTTGCGCACTACTCCTGCCCTCGATACTGATTGGTGCGCACCACTCCTGCCCTCGATACTGATTGGTGCGCACCACTCCTGCCCTCGATACTGATTGGTGCGCACAGCGCGCGCGGCCAGCGGGAGGAAGGGGTGTCATGGCGGCCCCTCACGGCCCCGTCCCGGGTTATGGCGGCAGAGCTGCCACCCGGGAGGGTTCTGTGCCACTCTGTGCCCCAGTCGTGCCCACGCGGCGGATCTCGCCAAGGGCAAGCGGGTGGCTTCAGGCTGCTCAGGAAGCAGTCTTAACTGGGATTGTGGCAAGGCTTTGGAATGTAACAAAAGCCAAAGAAACTCGGTGTAGAAGTCGTGTGGGGAACGGGGTAGAGGAGAGGGCCTGAGGGCCCCTCAAGTGACAGGGGTGATATCTGAGCTTGGAAAGTGCTAGAGAACAGGAATGAAACCTTTCCTATGCGATTCAGGGCAGCCACACAGAGCTGGCAGGGGAAAGTGCATTAAAGGACCGAGTGTTCATTGTCTGAGCCACACACAGGATGAGGGGAATGGCTTCTCATGCCAGAGGGAAGGGTTGGGTGGGATACTGGGAAGGAATTGTGCCCTGGCACAGGGTGCCCTACAGCTGCCCCTGGATCCCTGGAAGTGTCCAGGGCCAGGCTGGACAGGGCTTGGAGCAGCCTGGGACAGTGGAAGGTGTCTCTGCTGGAGGAGCTGTAAGGTCCCTTCCCACCCAAACCAGCCCATGATTATGTAGGCACGACAGATCTGGGGCAGCCCGTGGTGCCCAGCCCTGTGCAGATCCAGCTCAAAAGCAGCACTTATTTGGACATCTCTCTGATATTGGCTACAAACAAGCAGCAAGGCCAGCAAGAGGCAGAGAGAGCTGTGCCCTGCAGGATGTAGAAGGTGACAGGGATGCCTCAGGAGAAGCCCAGGTGTGTTTTATGAGAAGCCTCTTGCCCAGCAGCAGGAACAGCCCATCTCTCCCACCCTGTGGGCTTCAGGAGCACCACACTTTGATCACACCCACATCAGCCCCATCTGGAGCGGGGACAGCTTACAAATAACCGAGGTGAGAACGAGGGGTCAAGTTTCCCACCAGGCTGGAGCCACGGCGGGGGGGCCACATTTCAGCGCTCACACACTCAGGAGACACATCGGAGAGGAGGGTTAGGTGCTGAAGCAATGTCTGTTAGTTACAGCTCGTTACAGTTATTATTGATGCATCTTATTGTCAATGCAAGAGGTGAAGTCACTTAATCCATCATTTCTCAGACACGGATGACAGAGCACGTGGTTTGGCAGAGTAAGTTTTAGGCGAGCTAGAAATGGATTGCACAATATTTAAACCTGATTAAGTACATAATAGGCTTAGCAAAGGATTACTTTTCTCCTGACATTTTATACATAAATATATACACACACACACACACACAGACAGGCATTTTATCAGTAGCTGCATTTTAGTCTGGTCAAGAGACGACTGCCTATTGCAGAATGACTGGAGTGACACCCTTAAAAAGGAAACTAGTCTTGGTGTGCTTTGCTGGAGAAGAGAAGGTCCTTTTTGGGGTGATTCTCAGGGGTAGGGGTCACATCCAAGCATCACTGGAGGGCTGGAGGGGACACATACGGGGCTGGGACTCGCACAGTCCTGGCTGGTGGCACACTGAGCTCCTTCCCCATGCCCAGCAGGAGATACTGGAGCCAAAGGGCTGGATTGGATTCTGTTTGGGCTTCTTTTCGAGGACTTGGAGAAAAATTTGGCTTATTTAAAGTGCATTTAGAGTTGAAAAGCATCTCAGAGAAGTAGCTTTCCCTACTCCTGCCCTGCAGCATCCATCCCATTTACGCTCCCACTCATAATCTTTTCCAGTCACCTTCCCCAAGAAGTGTTGGTCTGAGCTCAGCTGCCTCCTGCTAGTGTGCAGGATCATTATTTAATGTTCATCATCCCCAAATTGGGCAGGGATTCAGGCCTGACAGGGATTTCTGCACCAGGAAAACAGAGGGCCACATCTCACCATGCTTTTCAGGAGTGCAAGTGAGCAGGAGTCCTTCCCTCCAGCCTGGAGGTTTCCTTAAGAGACTTAAATTAGCACAAACCTCCAAAGCTAACGGGAACAAACCTTGGCCTGGCTATTTCCATGAGCAGGGAGACTGCTTGGATGTGCTGGGATTTGGGGTGGCAAGATTTGACCCGCAGCCTTGCCCAAGTGTCAGTCCTCTGAGGAACGCTCTGTGGCTTTTACAGCTGCTTTTCAGAACAGAAGCCTTTCAAAAGAACAGACTCAGGATGCAGAATCTGGAATAGGATGGTTGTATCCCACAGGGAAAACCTGTCCTTGCTCCCCAACACACACACACGTGCACACACACACACACACTGGTCCTCCACGTTGAAGTGTAAACTACTCACAACACCACACACTGAGAGAAGTTGTAGATCCTGAGCCAGGGTAGATTAGGAATCTCTTGGCTTCCAGCATATCAACAGCAGGATTAAGGGTTTCTTATATTTTTTTTCCCTTTTTTTTCTTTTTTTTTTTTAAATCCTAAATCAGCCAGCCACCTGCTAGTTAAAAAGCAAAAGAAAAAAGGAGAATTCCCAGGATTGCTTGCCCTTGCTGAGACAGTGGCAAGTGGCTGGACACTACCAACTGAAAGAGAAAACTCACACACGTCAAAAACCCGAGGTTTGGGGCTTATTCCAAGAGGGAAGATGGGTGCTGGTTGCTCTTTTTCCCTTTTTGGGGGCATGGGGGGGCTTTTGGCTGATGAGGTTCTAACATACACCTATCACCACAGTAATTAAAAAACCACCACTGTACACTATTCCACAGGGAAAAAGAAGACACGTGAACGGACACTGACTACCACGCACAACAAGAGCCCTGCAGGTCAACTCACGGCCTCTTCAGAACGAAAAAGAAAGGAGAAAAGAAGAGCTCAAGACAAGAAAAACAGGAAAAGAAAAAAAAAAAAAAGGAAAGAAAAAAAATCCCAAAGGATCTCGTTACAAAGACGGGAAAAGAACCACCATTATGGTACACTCTGACTTGCTGAGACAGCTGCAGAAACTCAGGCTCAGGCTTCCTCCTCCCTTTCCCCCCCCCCAGCTCTTCCTCCCGAGGACAGAGTCCCGCTGCTGCTCACATCTCGTTGGAGTAGGTGTAGTTGGGGGTGGCCGAGTACTGCGTCTCGTGCTGCATCATGGCGCCCTGCGCCGCCCCCATGGCCGCGTTCTGCGCCGCCTGCTGCACGTGGGGGTTCTTCCAGGCCCCCGTGGTCCACTCCTCCTGCGCTTTGCTGAAGCTCCCGCCGCTGCCCCGGTAAAATTTGTGCACCTGCAGGGGAAATCCAGAAAAATCCGAGCGCCTGCGGCCGGCACGGAGCTCCCAAGATGGCAGGAGGGCCACCCAAAGCCACGTGGAACCCCTGTTCTTCCTGCCATACCATGGTGAGAGCGATGAAGGAGAAGACTGCCATGGCTGTGAAGAGCACAGTGGGGATCAGCATCACCACAGCCGAGCCCACGTTGGTCCCAAAGAAGGAAATCGCTGCAATCCAGCCACTGCAAGGAGATGGAAACAATTGGTTCATTCACCAGCTCTCCCAGACTGCCAGCAGCCCTCCCAGCTCCTCAAACCATCTTCACCAAGGAGAGAACCAGTAAGGACACTAAAACACCACAGTGACCACCCTTGTACCCAGCACAGCAGCATTTTCCTTACCAGACCCCCCATCCAGGGATCCCCACTGCCTGGATAATGCTGATCACCAGCTGGGCCATGAAGGTGAAGAAGAAGGCCATGAAGCTGAAGGAGCTGTCTGTCCTGCAAGAGAAGGTTCAGTCACTCCTGCACCTCCATCCCCATTGCGCTCCAAGGGAAGGGAGATGCTCCGACGTATCAGACCTGGCCGTGGTTTAGCAGGAGGGTGATGGAAAGAAAAATTAAAGGCAAAGGAGAAACTGCAAGAGGCTGGAGGTGGTCAAGGGGCACCTGGGAAAGCCACAGGGCACCAGACCCTCCCTATGGCTCAGTCAGCTGGGCTTGAGGACATCTGTGTTGGGACACGGCTTGAGGACATCTGTGTTGGGACACGACTTTCAGCTCACACCACCCCACATGGGGAATAAATACACCCCTAGTTCTCTAGATTTGGGGACTGACCTCAGCACCACGGGTAATCTGTACAAACACCTCGAGGATTCATGGAAAAATATAAGAGATGCCGTAGGGATGAGAGGGAAAGTGGCACCCCAGCTGCATCCTCACCACTGTCCCCCAGAGGCACAAGGAAAGTATCCTTACATCACCTGATGGGGGGTTTGGCCCCCAGGAAATCCCAGACACTCTGGTTTTGAAGGTTAGAAACTAAAGTTAAAGGGCTGCACAGAAATGAATTCCCCCAATTAGTCAGTCAATGCCCCAAGCTAAACACTGACCATTTATGAAGGAAAACAATGCAGAAAGAAGCCAGGCTCAGGTGCAACCACTTACTTGAAAGCTTTGTAAATAGGTCTAAACCAGCAGACATAGGAGCAGGGCGTAAAGAGAATGAGCCAGAGAATTGCCAGTCCAAAATTTACAGCTCCGCCGCCTCCAATGAGCCACGCGAGGCAGCCCACGAGATTCACCGCCAGGGTGATGCTGTTCACTGCAAACACACACACACACAGAGCAGAGTAGCACGGATGCAAGGGTGGCACTGAGACACCAAGGACCCCGACCCCAGGGATGTGGCCTCAGAGTCCTGCCCTAGCTGGATTTCTCTTAAATTAAGCTTGGGAGCACATTCCCAGGCTGGCAGGGCCGAGGGGGGTCAGGTCTCAGCTGAGTGTAACAGGAAGAAAATCAATGTATCACTCAGAGTTAATTCCCTAAGCAGTTCCTGGGCTCTGAAGATTGGCCGGAGTTGCATCCTCCTGCTCCTGTTGAGCCAGGACACATTTCCACTAACAGAAGGAGGAAAGTTGTGGTGAAGTTTTTTGCTTGCTCCAGATACAGCTTTACTGAAGGAGCTCGTGCAGGAGCTTCCCGAGCACCACTGAGAGCCAAAATCCTGAACTCCTGACCCTGCCTCTCCAGTTCAGGGGGTGACACATTTCCCTCGCCCACCCCTACTTGGGATCAGGCCACACAAGGGCTCTGACTATGAGTCCCAGCTCAGCAGACACAGGACAAAGCAGAGAAGGCTCAGCTGCATTCTGACGCCTCCGAGTTGGGAGAATGATTCATTATTTCGACGAGAACGAGAGCCCTCCCACCACCGCCTGCCTGAGAGCTGCAGCTGGCAAGGCAAGGAGCTCAGCTGCCCTAAAGGACATGAGGGACCTTCCAGCCACGCTGTGCTGGGTGTCTGAGGGGCTGCTGGGGAGAAAATGACCCAGAGAGGAGCTCCAGAGGCAAAACCCAAGGGACAGTGACTGGCTCTAAGAGCTGGTGCTAAGGAGCAAGGACCAAGCTCTGCTGCATTAAGAGGAAGAACATCCTGGTTGGGATGAGGAGAGAACTGAACACCCACAAGAGAAAAGCAGAGCTTTTTTCCTCCTATGCCTTAAACAAGCAAACCCTCCTGACCTGATGAAGCCATCCCAGGGTCACCCTCCTGATGGGACACAGCCCCATGGCTGCCAGCCTGGTGCCATGGCAGAAGCAGGAACACACCACAACCTCTGTAGTGTTAGCTCAGCTCTTCCTAACCTGCCCCTAAAGCACAGGGCACTCCCTGGGCACTGGTGCTTCCAAAGTTCAGGGGAAACGCCTGATAAGGGAACAGAGTTCTAGGAAGAAATGAAATGCTGGTGCCAACTTGCCCTGAGCTGTGCACATTTCCACCTATGCTGGGGTGTGACCTGTCCCTCTGGCTCTGTTCCCTGCCCATGTTTGGTGAAGAAGAGAGATCCAGGACAGCTGGAAGAGCTGGAAGCTGGTGACAGCTCTGTTAGCACAGCACGGCACACAGAGGCATGCAAGAGGAACGGGCAAGCTCCGGGAAGCCTCCAGCTCCACGTTTTGGGGAGCAGACACACCAGCCCTCCAGTCTGAGCTGTCTCCTCCTTACAGCAGGACATCAACAGCACCACCAGTGACCCTGGGACACCGAGCCAGCTGCACAGCTCCATCCTGGAAGCTGGAAGGCTGGGAATCCATGGGATGCTGCAGCCCACCTCTCATTCCTGACTTTTAACAGGAGACACCTGGAGGGGGAGAAGGGCTTCCCCTGACCTTGCCCTGCCCTTTCAGCTGGCAGCTCCCAGAGGAGCAGCCTTTGGAGAGGCAAACAGATCCCACTGGAGCCATTCCCACGGGGCCACTCACGCATCCAGAGGTAGTAAAGCCGCTTGGCCATGGTCCGGTGCTGCGGCGGGATCTCCGCATCGAAGTCCTGGTAGAAACATGGCTTCAGGGGGATGAACTTGGGCAGGGGAGGGAAGTTGTTCACCTTTTCTGCAAGGAAAAGTTTCACTGGTGTCAGGCTGAACAAAAAACAAGAGGCTTCCTAAATAACCCCAAGAACAGTCAGATTTTACACAGGAGTTAAGATTTTACACCAACCCACCCTAAAGGATCAAATTCAGCCCTCACTGGCCACACAGATCCTGCAGCCATGGACACCCACCACCCCACTGGTGACCAACAAGGTGACATTATGGCCAGTAGAGCCCACAATGATCTCCAGAACCCCCCGTACCTGCCATGCTGGCACACGCTCAGCCTCTCTGCTCCTCAGGGAAAAATACTTGGGAAAAACGTGGGAGCTTTAGCAAAGCTGGAGGAGAACGAGAGAAAAAAAGGTTGATTGAAGTGGTCAGGGACGTCTGCAAAAGCCTTCACCTTCCCCCCCATTCCCAAACAACTCAAGGACAGCAGTTGGCTTCACTTGTGTGACACTCTGGACTATCACACATGCAGGCTGGCACCTGGCTGGCAGTGTGATAAATCCTGGCTCCTCTGGCTCAGGCTTATGTGCCAGTTAAGGCAGAAGATTACGAGAGGATCCAGTGATGTGGGGCCTCCCACTCCCAACTGACGTACATCCAGGAGAGGGCCAGGTAGGGCAGCAGGGAAACGAGGTGGCTGTGGGCAGTTTGAAACAAAGTTCACGACCTGCTCCCAAAATAATTCTTTAAAAAAATGTAGTATTGTTGTTTTTTGCTGAATTCCAGCACAGGGTGCTACCTGGCTGCCTCGTAGCTGCCATCTCTGCAAGCCTAAGCCAAAAACAAGGCCAAAAAGGGAGCAGAAAATCAGAGCAGAGAAACCAGCTGGAAAAAAAATAAATCAGTGGCGATTGTCACTAATGAGTCACTTGAGTGCCTGGCTTAACAATTACTCATGTCATTTGGCACCTCATTCCAGAGCATGCAGGTGGGAAAGGGGGGGAGCTCAACATCCCAGGACCATCCCAGACCATTCCACGCTCAGCTCTGTGCCAGATGTGAAAATTACAGCGAATTAAAGCAAAAAATTATTATCTGAGGTTTTAAAGAGAAGGGTGAAGATGGCGTATCCCCACAACCTGCCTGCAGGTTTTGCCCTTTCCCAGCTATCCGGGCAGCGACCAACACATTTCCCAGGACGCAGGGTCCTGGCTGTTTGTACCTGGGGCTCCCGGGGGGATTTGGGGGGCTCTCTCTAGGGGTCTATTGACACCCCCCAGGGCTCGGCGTGCCCGACATCCGCCGGCAGCTCCCGGATGGATGCTTACATCCATCCATCCCGCCGGTGCTATAAATACGAGCTCCTCGGGCGCGGTGACGTCCGCCCGCTCGGCCGCCCCTACCCACGTGTGCCGGGAGCGGGGACACACGGCCCGGCACCCCCCGGCTCCGCCACCGCGGGGGAAAGCACCGCCACAGCGATACAGCGGGTGGGGTTTTAAGGAAAATGAGGAGTATGGTGGAGCGGATGGAAAAAGGACGGGGGATCGCACAGGGGATGGCACCGAGGAGAAACCGCTCTGGTGCGCGGGGCGCGTTTGGGGAGGGCAGGCAGGGCTCGGCATCGCTGCCCCTGCGTTTCCACGCGTGAAGGGCTGCGCGCCCCACGCATCCCCACCTCACAGCCGGCGCAGACTCCCAGCAGCGGCCTGCATCGGGGAGAAGGGCGGCCCAAGCCCCGCTCGGTCCCCGGCGCACCCACGCGTGTGCAGGGTCACCGCGGCTGTCCCCACGCCGCGCATCCCCCCCCGCAAGCGGATGCAGAGCGGGAGGTCGGTGCAAAGGGCGGTCAGCCCCCTCGGGGGGGAGCATCCAGCGGCCTTACGCCGAGGCGTTTCCCCTCTGCACACTCCCGGGACTCACCACGTGGCGTGACCCGTCCCGTCCCCTCCGGTCCCCGGCGGGTGGCGGCGGCCGCCCGCCCGCCCGCCCGGTGCTGCTCCTGCCGCAGCGACCGCGCTCTCGCGAGACTGCGGCGCCGCCGCCACCCGGGCTATGGGCAGCGCCGGGATCTCGCGAGAGCGCCCGCCGCTGTCCAGGGTCCTGATGCCGCCGGATGGAGGGGCGGGGCCACGGGGAAAGGGCGGGGCCGAGGAAAGGGGCGGGGCCTTTCTGGGGGGGTCTATAGGGCTGGGGGCTCCATAGGGTTGGGAGTGCTCTATGGGGTTTGGGGGGCTCCATGGGGCTGGGAATGCTCTATGGGGTTTGGGGGGCTCCATGGGGCTGGGAGTGCTCTATAGGGCTGGGGGCTCCATGGGGCTGGGAGTGCTCTATGGGGTTTGGGGGGCCTCCATGGGGCTGAGAGGGCTCTATGGGGTTTGAGAAGTTCCATGGGGCTGGGAGTGCTCTATAGGGCTGGGGGTTCCATGGGGCTGGGAGTGCTCTGTGGTGCTTGGAGGGCTCTATAGGACTGGGGGTTCTATAGGGCTGGGAGTGCTCTATGGGGATTCGGGGGCTCTATAGGGCTAGGGGCTCCATGAGGCTGGGAATACTCGATGGGATTTGAGGGGCTCCATGGGGCCAGGAGTGCTCTGTGGAGCTTAGGGGATTTTATAGGGCTGGGAGCTCCATGGGGCTGGGGGCTCCATGGGGCTGGGAGTGTTCTATGGAGCCTGGTAAGCTTTACAGGAATGGGGGCTCTATAGGGCTGAGAGTGCTCCAAGGGGCTTGTGGAGCTTTACAGGAATGGGGGCTCTATAGAGCTGGGAGTGGTCTATAGGGCTTGGGGGGCTTTACAGAAATGGGGGATCTATAGGGCTGGGAGTGCTCCATGGGGTTTGGGGGGGCTTTATAGGGATGGGGGCTCTGTGGGGCAGGGGTGCAGCGACCTCTACCCAGGGTATGGCAAGCAGTGTGTGGGTAGAAGACCACTCTCAGAAGGGCAGGGGCTCTTGGGGACAGCCCTGGCAGGGCACACAGGCTCCCTCTGTCCAGGAGGCAATGGGAAACCAGCAGCTCCCCCCCAGCAGGGCCAGTTTTGGGGTACTCCATGTCCATACCCTGATGTGCTTCATTCTGGGAGCAGTAATTAATGAATGGATTGCATTAAGGGCACAGGACATGTTAATTGCTTTTGCCAATGATGCCAAGGTTGGGATGTGGAGGGTAGGGGAAGGGACTGGACTGATTTACAGACAGAACAGGGATATAAATCCCAAATCAGCCTGAGAGCTCCACAGGCTGTGTCCCTTGTTCTCAGTGCACACCACTTGGCCCTCCTGCCTTAGAGCTTGTGAGAATATCAGTGAAATGTGAAAATGACTTTATTGGACAGCTAAATCATCCTCCCTTCCCGGGGTCCAGCCTCAAGGGTCATGGAGGGGCAGCAAGGACAACATCCCACCAGGGGAAGATGAGAACAGCTGGGCAAGGAAGCAGCAAAATCTCTTTCCACCAGTGAGCCCTGGTGGCCAAACCCCTTCAGCAGGGGAACAGCGTTGCTGTGGGGATGCAAGAAAGGAAACCTGGCAGAATCAGGGAAAATGCCTGCTTCGCAGATGGTAAGATAGAGGGAAGCAGGAAAACCAGCGTGCCACAGATGACCCCAAAGCAGGGGGCCCAGCTGTCCACTCTGAGCCCTCTCTGGGTCTTGGAGCCTGAGCTGATCCCCTCAGAGAGCAGGGACCCCAGGGAAGGAAAGGGGGCAGTGATGGGATCATGGATTCCAACTCCTGCCAAGCACTGGGGATGCTCAGTGCCTTGGAGAGCTGCTCTGGCTCTGCCTCTGGGCACTGAGCACACTGGAGATTTGGGGCTGGATTCTTGTCCTTTATTGCTTTCTCTCCAAGCTTTCTCACATCTAAATTTCCTCCCCACCTGCATCTCTGCTGCCTCAGCACCTTCCCATGCCACTGAGGCTTTGGGAAAGGTCACCTACAGAGCTGATCCTTGCCCTTGGCACTACCACATTCCTGTTTGCCTGCAGATTTTCCAGTCAGGGATATTCAGGAATCAAATGGATGTGTGCTCCCCTCCTTCCCAGGGAATGAATGCCTGGAGAGCCAAAGGATAACGGGGAAAAGCCTCCCTGCCCATCCCACACTCCCTAAGCAGGGCAGGCTGGGGAGGAAGGGCAGGGCCAAAGAAAAGGCTGGATCAAGCAGCAAATTCCCAGCAAGAAAACAGGTTCAAAACCAAGGAAATCAATCCACAGGTCCAGTTTAGGGTCAGTCTGTTGGAGTCCAGAGCAGCTGCAGCTGACCTAGAGACCAGTCCTGACATAGCTGACACTAGGACTGAGACCCCTGGGTTGAGCTTAAAAAGAGCTCCTGGGCCATGGGTGGGGGGGAATTGGGGTCCCAGGTGGGGTTGGTGAGGAACATTCAGGTTTATTAATGCCCTCAGGGTCCTTAAAACATCCCTCTGCTTATCATGCTGGAGTTCTGCAAAGGGATTTGTCTTATGAAAGGGATTTTTCCCTTTTCTTTTACTGTCGGGCTATTCAAAATGAGGATTATCTTGAGCTCTGTAATTTTCTGCTTACGGTAGGGATAAGACCTCAGCAGAGAGCTGGTGCCACCCCAGGATGCTCCAAGGGTTCCTCTGGCATCTTGGCACAGCTCTGCACCTTGGGCTGCATCCTCAGGGGGCAGCTCCAGGACCCTGATTGGGATGGGGACAGGGTATCCCTGCAGCTGTGCCATCCTGGAGGTCCCTCTGCACCCCTTTTGCCAGGGTGACAATCCACGCTGGCATCAGCCTGCTGCTGAGTGCAACGTGATGAGAGGCTGAGACCTGAGCCGCGCCGATGTGACGCAGAGATGGGTGATGGCACCCAGACTTTCCTTGTATCGGATGCTCCCACTTTCCGTCCTCTTCCCAAGCACGGCCACCTTGCATGAAAGAAAATATGGAGAGGGCAGGTGGAGGACAGGGGCTCAGGTTACTGCTCCTCTCCAGATGCACCTGATCTCTGTTAGGAATATGTTTCTGGGTTTTTTTCCCCATTTTCCCAGGTTTGTCTGGGCTCTGTGCTGTGTCCAGCAGCCCTCTCCATTCTTGCCGCCACCAGCTCTCCTCTTGGCTCTTCCAAGCTCACACCTCCTGTGGGGTTGGGACCAGGCAAGAGGGTCCCACAGGGATTTGGAAATCCTCTGGCATGGGGTTGGGATGGCACTGGAATGCTCAGAGAGAAACTGTAATGGGAAAGGGGAAGCAGAAACCACTCCCTGGGGGTGGGTCCTACTGTAACCACAGTGGCTGCTCAAGAAGGACAGACAGACAATACTCAGTGTGTAATTCCTTTACTCTTATTTTTTTCATCACTCCTGCCTTTCCCATTTGCTTTTTCTCCATTTTAAAAAGGACTCCTCATTCTCTTTCCCAGCTTTTGTTTCCCTGACCCCCCATGGCTGGAGCTGTCTGTGCCTTTGTCCCCCATCCCTGCTTTTCCTCTCCCACCCCACTGAGCTCATTTCAGCTATTCCTTGGCTTGGAGTAACCCATCCACTCTGTTGTCCTCCAACAAATAAGCTGACAGGCTAATGAATAGCTTCAGATGGTAATTAGCAACGGAGTTGCTAATAATGAATTTCATTTACATTTTAAGCGCTGCAGAGGGAAAATAAGCCCCTGTCATTAATGCCCTCCCTGCTCCCAGCACAGCCTTGGCCTTGGGGGGAATGCACCCTCTGGAAGCCTTGCTGTGATTGCACCTCTCCCTCCTCCATTTCGGAGGCTGTGATAGGCAGAGTTCATTAAGCAGCAATTAGTGATGGAGGGGGGGGAGAAGCTGCTGCTGCTTCCATCATTTGATGGTGGGGAAGCGCCACAGTGCCATGGAAAATGGGCCACGGGAGGCAGGAGCTGGTTCTGGGCCAGGAAAGAAGGGCTGGATGCTTCAGCCAGCACCAGGGACTCACGTGGCTTGCCCAGAGCCCTGGAGCTGTCAGCCCCCTGTGTCCATGTAGCCCTCCCAGGCTACCTGGATAACAACCCTGAGGGATTTCTCAGTCCCTAAAATCCTTCCCCATTATTTCCTCAGGGGTTTAGCACATTTTGAAGGCAGAGCTTTCCCAGATGGGTTTAATTCATCCCTGCCTGCCCAAGGAAGGAACCAAGTGCCTTCTGCACAGATTCCATGAATCGTTGTCAAATGGAAAGATGGAGAAATGTCATTGTTTTGTCTCATAGCAGTGAGGAATTCACGGTGGGAGCACAGGGAATAGGTTTGCTTGCTACTGCAGAGCACCAGAAAGGAGTTGGGAATGCTCAAAGCCTGGATCTGGTGCTGGGGGTGAGCCTGGGAGCATTGCCTGCCCTGCCTCAGTTTCCCTCTGTGTGCCCAAGGAGCCTCAGGGAGGGTTAGATGGATTGGGAAACAATGTTCTGCATCTACAGGGGTTTGCCAGCACACTGCTTGTGGATGGAGGATCCCATCCCATCCCATCCCATCCCACCCACAGACCCACCCAGACCCCAATCCAGTGTTTGGATTGGGGGGGGTGTCCTAAATCCACCCCCATTTAGGCAGTGGGATCCACAGAAAGCTGCTTTGGGGACCACAGGGATGTGGCATCCTCCCTGGATAGGAGGTGACAGCCACATCCTGCCTTCACCTCCACGGACATGGGATCGATTTATTTATATATTTATTTATTTTTTCAAGCCCTGCTAAGAATGAAACCAATCCAGGGGCCTCCAGAGGCCGATAAGATTTGACTGCAAGTCAATACTCACATGTCTTTCCACTGTGCAATGATCCTCCCGGCCAGCGGGGCGGGAGGGGACAGGCAGGTGACAGGGGCGGGCACAGGGCCAGCCTGGGGCAGGGACGTCGCCTCTGCTCCGGGAAAGGATTGGGGGCAGGAAGGGGACATCTCCTGGCCTGTAACAGGGATTTTCTGGGATTTGTTGCCAGTACATGTAATGGTGAGCCCAGAGTGGGCAGCTCCACACTGGGAGGTGAACGAGGGACAGGGATGGGGAAGGAGGAGGAGCAGGGGAGAGGGAGAGAAATTGCCCGTGAAAACCAGCTCTGCTACGGCATCTGCTCCGCGGAGCTTTGGGAATTGAGAGGTTTCCCTGCCGGCACAGCCAGGGCTGAGGCTGCAGGGTGCTGGGGGGAGCAGAGCCCTGGCACACTCGATTCACACTCGATGCCATCTGCCAGGCTTTCTCCTGGCTGCGGGTTCCAGTGGCTTCTCTCATGGCTTCTAAGGGTCGAGCTCAGACTCCAAAGTACTTCCCAAAGTACCTGCTGCATCTTTGTGCCATCCCTGGCCACAGCGTGGCTGGGATTCCGCATCCCTCTGGGAATGCTGCAGGGCAGGCAGGCAGGGTGACATTTGCAGTTAGCAGAGGGTGTCCTTGAGAGGAGCGAGCGCCGAGAGAAGGGACCAGGTTCTCTTTAAGGGGGCAGGACTTTGGGAACATTATGAAGGCAAGAGTGAGCTTCTCCCTCTGCCTTCCACCCTCCCCTCCTTCCCTTCTCTGTTCCGGGACAGAGAGCCGGGTTCCTTGCCCTTCCCTTTGCCTGGCAGGGATGAAGGCAGGAGCTGGGTGCTGGGATGAGCGGATGAGCAGGGGAGGAGGAGGAGGAGGGGAGGAAGGGGAGGGAGAGGGGGAGGATCTGCTAATTACACAGAACAGCTCTGGGGGCTGCTGAAGTCCAGAATGAAGCAAAGAGCAGCAGAAGCGAGTGCTGCAGTGGGAGCGGAGGAGCCCAAGCATCACCGAGAGCTGGAGCCGGCTGTTATCTCTGCTGGGAACAACTGGGAGCACCCAGAGGATCCTGCAGCCCTGTGTCCCACAGGAGACAGCCTCTGGCACTGCCACCGAGCCCGCTGCCAGCCCCTGGAGAGCCGAGGAGAAGGGGCTGGTGGTTGCAGCACGCAGGGCTGGGCTGGAGGGCAGCGAGGTCAGCCCTGCTATGGTTGTGGGGGGCTAGGAGCCTGCGTGCATCCACCGGGAAGAGGTGAAGGATGGCTGCTGAAGGAGGGAGAGCCAAGCCCCTTGCCCAGTCCAGGATGGAGAACTTCCGAAGGGTGAGGACCTCGGAGGAGGAGATGCCATTACCCTTCCCAGATCTGCCCCCAGACGTGGTGGAGATGAAAGTGAAGGAGGGCAGCAAGATCAGGAACCTGATGAACTTCGCCATGGCCCAGATGGAGCTGAAGGGCAGGCGGCAGATCGTGTTCAGCGGCTGCGGCAGGGCGGTCACCAAGACCATCACCTGCGTGGAGATCATGAAGCGCAAGCTGGGAGGGCTCCACCAGGTCACCAAGGTACGCTACAAAACCGTGCTGGAGGTCTGGGAGAGCCAGGACCCGCCGCTTGATGGACCTGCACAGAACCTGACTGTCCACAAGAACGTCCCCTCCATCTGCATCCTGCTCTCCCGGGACCCCCTGGATCCCAACCAGAGCGGATACCAGCCCCCCGAGCCCCGGCACGAGGCAGGAGAAGACACATTGGGATCCTCCAGCAAGGGGCTGAAGCGGCCGCTGCCGCCTCCCTGCGAGGAGTTGCTGCCCAAGAAGCTGCAGGTACAGGAGTCTGACAGCCCCAGGGGCACGGGGACCACCGCTGGCCAGCAGGACCCCTGACCCCAGTGCCTCCCATCCCGCCTGCCAGGTATGGAGGCAGGAACATCCACTCATTCCGGGGTCACTGGTGGGCTGCAGGCTCCCCCTGACCTGTCCCCACTTGCTGCTCCTTGACCCCTGTGGATGGGGGTCCCAGATTTGGCGTGAGGGTTAAACCCACCATGTCTTGGTTATGGATTGAAGCAGGTGAGCATGTGGGGGGGGAGCTGGTGATCTCTAATTCAGCAACCCAGGGACACTGACCACCAGCCACATCCTGCAGTGACTCCCAGGGAGCCGAGGGGTGCCTGGACCACCACCACCGCTCCCCACTGCAACGCCTCATCCATCAGGAGAGATGGGTTTGCCCCAAGCTTATTGGAATAAAACCTTCATTATCAAACCCGCTGCTGAGGAGCTGTTGGAGTTATCAATGCCAGGCTCAGCATCCTGTGAGACTGTGATTCATCCCAAAAAACAAGCACAGGGGTGCTCCCTCCTGCACCCTCAGAGCCGAGCACTGCACTGTGCCGCCTGCCTGTGGGACAGCACGAGGAAATAAAACAATCCATGTCGGATACTCTGGTCTGGAGTGGGGGGAAACCACGCTGTGGGGAGCTGGGGGCAGTGGGATGTTGGGGGGGGGGTTATTGTGACTGGATGCAGTGCCCAGCACAGAATGAGGAGGTTTTGGGGTCGTGTCTTGGCTGCCAAGTGCTTTGGAGCAAAATCCCTGCTACTTCCTTGGGGTAAAGAGAAATGAATGGAAAATAAAAGCTCTTTAGAAATAGTTGAGATATGTCTATGGGAAAATGGGGGGGATCATCTTGGCTGCTGGCTGTGGCATGGATCAGCACAGTTAAGGCTGCTGCCAGCTCACAACAAAGGGATCCCAGCCAAACTCTGTCCCTTGGAAGAATGGGATTGGGGTCTCCTGTGCCGGCACAGCAGCACCTGGCAAAGCCCCAGTTCCAGTGGGGACAGGGGAGATTTGGGGGACAGATTATGGGATGCCAAGCCCTGATCCACCTGGTTGCCTCTGCCCAACAGCACTGCGGGATGAATTAATCTGTATTAAGAGCAAAACCTTCCCAAAATCCACGTGTGAGGGATTGTCTGGCTGCAGCTGCCTTATCTCCCTGCCTCACTCCCGCTCTACAGGGACAGTCAGCGTTCTCTCTTTGTCAAGGGCTTGCTTGGCTGGGAGCGGGAATGAAAGGAGAGGAGGAGGAAGAGGAGGAAGCAGGGTCTGTTTTGTGAGGCAGTGACCTTGTTATCTCCCTCAGCAGACAGCTGCTCCTCGGGCCAGAGGCTCATGCTTATCTGTCCTACTGCAGATTGATTCCTTTCACTTGAACGTTAATTTCCAACTGTTTTTTTATGTTAATGATCATTTTTTGGTGGGTTTGGAGATGGTATAGCTTTGGGCTCTGTCCCATCCAGCTCTTCCCAGTTCCTTCCTTCAGTGCAGACCCCATTCAAGATCAACCCTCCACCCCACACAGTAGCACCGGGTACAGGCACCTACTCCAAATGCATCAAAAATCACTAATAAAATTAATTTTAAACCCTGTAATCATAAGTCCCTCTGTAAACACCCTGATCAGAGCCTGAAGACTGTGAGAGCCACACAGTTAAACACTAACAGCCCTACACCTCCACTGCTGCCACCTCACATTTCTCTCAGCAAGGGAAAAAAAAGAATAAAAGCCACTTATTTCTCCTTATTTTGTTAATTCACAAGATGTTTTTAATGGATTTCATGGGCAGGTAGTTTCTAATCACAGAGGCAGCACTGGGGATCTTACCCTCATTGCTTTGCTGCCTGATGGCTTCCTACATGAGAAAATAATAAAAAATTACTGAAAAAAAATTTTAAAACACGGTGACGATACCGGGGGACATACTGAGTGGAATAATCACGACGGTTTTGTGGTTTTGTGCAGCAGTGCTAAGCACAGCCCCATGGACGATTTCGTGCCCGGGCCGGTGCGATGGCGGCTGAGGGCAGCAGCCCCCGGTGAGGGGACAGGGACACCCTCAGAAAACTGGGGAGCTGGCAGCTGAGCCGGTCTGAGCCCATCCCCCTCATAGGGACCGAGTGCGGTGGCTGTCCTTTGACAGGGACGGGGAAGTTGCACTGGGGCTGCGCGGACTCGGCTAAATAGGGGCAGCAGCAGCCCGAACCCCTTCAAACCGAGCTCAAACCCCTCATAAACGAGCTCAAATACTCCCGAAAAGCGGATCGGCGACCTGAAGGACCCGGATGGCCGCTCCCCTCACGCACAAAATGGCGGCCAGCCCCGCCCCAAGATGGCGGCGGTCCCGCCCCGCCGCGCCTCCTGTCCGTCCCCGCCGCGCCCCCAGCCCGTCCCCGCGGCCTCCCGCCCTTCCACGCGCCCGCTCCGTCCCCGCCGCGCCGCCGTACCCGCCTCAGCGGCCCCCCCTGGCCCTCACCTCCGTCCCTCCCTCCCGGTGCGGTGCGGGAGCTAGCGGCGCGCGCCCCCGGTTGCTGGTGCTGTCTCCCCCCTTCACAGCCCGCCGCCATGCTAGCCGCCAGCGCCTCTCTCCTCCGCCGCTGCGCCGTCTCCGGCCTCCGCGCCGCCGTCCGCCGGCCCGCCGGCCCAGCAGGTGAGCGGCCGCACTCGTCTCCGTCCCTCCCGCCGCGGTTGGCGCCCGGGTTCCCGGTGCGACGGGGAGCGAGGCCGCGCGGCCCGGCGCGTCCTTGCGGTGACCCCGCGGCCTAGCACGGGCCGCCCCCGCCGCTCCCGCCGCCGCCACCGGGACCCCCCCGCTGGCACCGCCTCAGCGGGCACCGGGCACCGCCTGAGGGCTGCAGCGAGGGGCGGCGGCGCTTTCCCTGCGCCCCCCGCCAAGGTGACATTGATGGAGGGCGGCGGTGACCTCCGCAGCACCGGGGCGCCGGCCAGCCCTGGCTTCGCGGCAGCTCCGCGCCAACCCTCACCCTCCTAATTAACACCCCAATTAATTATATTTATTATATTAACGCCCCAGCTAATAGGGAGAGTAGGAGGACCAGCCCCAGGCAGCGTTCTGTGATGGTGGCCAGGGTGGCAGGGCTGGAGGACGGAGGCTGCAGAGAATGCACTGCCTGTGCCTCGCAATTAATAGCTAATTAACCTCTTCATCGCAATTAATACCTAATTAGCAGACACTAGTAATGCTCGGAGACTTGTGTGTGCCTCTGCTGCGGCACGTGTGAGTTCAACGGCTGCCGTAGGGAACTTGTCACTGCGTCTTTTTAAATAATAAGCACAGGATTTCTTAGGTGCTGCTCAACACCTTTGATCTTTTGTTATTTTAAATCCACTAAAATCATTGCTCGCTGTTCCTTTGAGCTGCCGAGCACCGGCTGCTCCTGGGCCTTGTTTCCAGGAGGCTCCGTGTTCTTCTTTTCCAAGCTGTTGTGTGTCAAACACCCCACTTAACGCTGCTGCCACCCTTTTGCAGGGGAGTTCTGTGGCTGCAAAACTTCCCCTGGGCTCCTCGTTCTCAGATTTTCAGTAAATTAATGGTTTTCTTCACATGTGCTCCTTACTGGAGAAAACTGCCCAATTCTGCCCTCACAGAGAAGCTTGAACACGTTTTTGTTTCTTATTAGGTAATTTTATGCTTAATTCCTGTTTAATTCACTTTAAAGCAAAGGTGCTTGCCCTTTGGATTTTCTTTTAGCTGGGGATCTCTGCCTGGATAGGTTGGCTGTCACACAAACGTCATGTGTGTGACAGTGACCTTGATGGACCCTGCTGAAACTCAGGCCACAGGGACTCTGCAGGTACAGAAATAAACATTAATGTGGAAAAGAAACATAGCAGCAATTGAGAAACACACCCTGGAAAGGCAGAGCTTTAATTCTTATGGTCTGTATTTGCCTCCTGGATCCAGGGAATGGTTTTGTTGGGGAAAGACTTCACATTTTGACTTGAAGATGGTATTTGAGCGCTTCAATTTAGGCTTTTCTCCAGTTGAGATTTGCCGGTTCTCTGCAGGATTTTTTTTTCCTGTGTAAGAAAAATAAGGATTCTCCTTCAGCCAGCAGAAACCTGGAGGGTTTTCAGCAGTGTCCTGGGAGCAGGAGCATTTCCAGAGCCCTGCTCTTGCTCTGAGCTCAGCTGTGCAGGTGATTTATTGCAAAGAGCAGGGTCAAAGGTCTGCTTTGGAGCTGGGGAAAGGAGGGGGAATTTCCCCATAAGGAACCAAAACAGCATTTTAATTCTGTCTTGGCCTGTTGTTTACTTTTCCATAGCTAAAATAAATAAAGCTATTTTCATGCTTCCATTGCATAAACCAGTATTGCAGCTGAAATGTTGGACCAGGTTAAATTTTGTTAAAAAAGCAAATTGCCTGATAATTAAGCTGCCATTAATGAAACCAAAGAGAAATACATCAGCAAAAATACGGCCCAGTTGTGGTGTTGGGTTTTTTTGTTTTGTTTTTAAATAAAACCCTGTAGTTGATCGCTGTGAGTGGTTCATGCTAGGTTAAGAAAGAAAAAGTCAGGAGCTAAATTTGACTTGTGTGAAGCAGAGCTTTGAGCTCCAAGGTCGTATCTGGTGAGTGACCTCTCTGCAAATATTAGTGGAGTGAGATTAGCTGTGGGGAAAGGAAGCACCAGGTTTGTAGTTCCCTTAGAAAACTCTTCCAACCTTTGTGGGGTAAAAAACCACAGGTTCATCCAAAAAACCAAAATTTGTGATAGTGTTGAGTGAAGAAACAATGAGCCTGTCTGACTAATTTGTTAGCATACAATCTGCTTTTTGATTAGTTATCAAGTATTAATGCAATTGCAACCTTGAGATCCAGGAGTTTTTGATAGATATCTTGTGATCATTTTTTTTCCTCCTCCAGCCCTTCTGTTGGAAGGAATATCTCTCATCCCTTTGCTTTTGAGAGCCTCTCTAGGAATTGCATGGAATTTTGTTGGTGAGGAACATGCGTGTTACAGCTTCTCAGTCTCGCTTGGTTGTGGGAAGAGGGAGAATTCCTGTATTTTACAGAAAAAGGAATGCCAGAAAACCTCTTCAGAGTAGGTTTTTGTGTGTCTTTGCCCTGCTCTGACCAATGCTCTGGGAACACTTTGATATGGAAAAAAGCAGACACTTTGCTACAACATAAACCACGATATTTAATAAGTTACATCCACCTCATCCAGGACTGACTGTAACAAGGGCAATCCATATTTTATGGCTTCTGGCCTCTTGGTCAGGCCTGAAGCAGTGTTCTGTTCCTTTTGCTCCAAGTTTGTTCCTTTTTTCCTGCACCCAGCTGTGCTTCCTGCCCGCTGCTACTCTCACGGGGGGTCACAAGAGTCAGATGAAGAATTCGATGCTCGCTGGGTGACGTATTTCAACAAGCCAGATATCGATGCCTGGGAGCTCAGGAAAGGTAAGTTGGACACCAGAGAAGCATAACAGCATAACTTGAAGTTTTCTGATTAGAAATAACAACTTTAGTTGGTGTTTTGTGGATTCCCCATCCCTGGAAGTGTCCAAGGCCAGGGCTTGGAGTGACCTGGTCTAGTGGAAGGTGTCCCTGCCTGTGGTGGTGTTTGTAGGGGTCTTAAAATGAGGGAAGAGATGAGAATCTTGACTTTATGTTTCAGAAGGTTGATTTATTATTTTATGATATATATTGTATTAAAAGAAAGTGATATACTAAAACTATACTAAAAGAATAGAAGAAAGGATTTCATCAGAACGCTAGCAAGGAAAAGAAATGATAATAAAATCTTATGACTGACCAGAGAGTCTGAGCCAGCTGGGCTGTGATTGGCCATTAATTAAGAACAACCACATGAGACCAATCACAGATGCACCTGTTGCATTCCACAGCAGCAGATAATCAATGTTTACATTTCATTCCTGAGGCCTCTAAGCTTCTCAGGAGAAAAAGATCCTAGCAAAAGGATTTTTCATAAAATATGTCCGTGACACCTGCCCATGATAGAATGGTGGACGTGATGATCTCTGAGGTTTTTTCAACCCAAACCATTCCATGATTCCATGATTTTAACATCTGGATGGGAGGGACAGTAGCATTTGCTCCAAGGACAGTGTTTTTGAGCTCTGCTATGCTCATTTTTCTTTGCACTTTGGCTGATGGCTCAGCCATAACTCCCTGCAGACTTTTTGTGTGGAGTTTTTTTGCTGTGGAGTTGCCAAGTTGCCAAGTGGAGTTTTTTGCTGTGGAGTTGCCAAGTTTTATTAAACTTACCCCATTTATGGGGTGGTATAGGGCTGAGGGTATCTGTAGGGCAGTGTGGGGTGTGTGCACAGCGGGGATAGGACCAGGGTAGGTGTGTGGGGCAGCATAGGACCAATACAGTGGGAGGATTTATCTTTTAAGGCCCATTATGCCTTAAAAATGATATTTCATAAACAGATAATTGCAGCCAGAGGGATCCTTCCAGCAGCAGCTGCCTGACAAGGTGCTGAGTTTTTCTGTCAGAAGGAAGGGAGCAGACAGCAAGGGGCTCCTTTTGAGATGGTGACAAGCTGGTTCCAAATTCCCCTTGGTGTTCCCCTGTCCCCACAGGCATCAACACACTGGTGGGCTACGACCTGGTCCCGGAGCCCAAGATCATCGACGCGGCTCTGCGGGCCTGCAGACGGTTAAATGACTTTGCCAGCGCTGTGCGCATCCTGGAGGTTGTAAAGGTGGGTGGGACTGCCCTGTTCCCATGGCCAGAGCCTGCCAGCTGGGCAGTTCTCCCTGCTGCAAAGGGAAACCACCATCAGTGGCTCCATGGTGAGCACAAAGCTTGCTGGTTTCTTGGAGGACTGAGAGAAGTAGCTCAGAAAGCTCTCTTGGGGATCACCTGAAACCAGCTCCTTGAAACCTGAATCCAGCCTGGCCAGGGAGTTCAGAGAAGTCAGGACTTTTATTTCAGCCCTAGAGGAGCTCTGCTCTGCCACAGGCAGAACTGGGAGGCTTTGGAAATGTGGATTTTGAAATAACTCCATTTTGAAGTAACTCCATTCTTTGTTTTTTGGGGTTTTTTTTCAGGACAAGGCAGGACCCCACAAGGAAATCTATCCTTACGTTATCCAGGAGCTTAGACCAACTTTGAGTGAACTTGGAATCTCCACTCCAGAGGAACTGGGCCTGGACAAAGCATAAACCTTTTGGTAAGATTTGGTGTTGCTTTCCAGGCTCTTGACATGGGAGTCCTGTACACCAAACCCCCCTGGCAAAGACAGCATAGGCAAGACCTAATGTGCCCTAATCCCAGACTAAAATAAAGCCCTAAATAAAAATCCTCATGGAAGTGAAGCCTCTTAACTCAGTTTCCTCAGGGGATGACCAGTGTCATATTCTTTTTTTAAATATTATGCCTAGAATAGAGATGCTGTGTGTCAGACTGCTGCAAATAGTGCTTGATTCTGGATATTTTAAGTCCTTTTCCTCCTCCTTGCCCTGGGGTCCTGAATCAGCTGTGCTGGGAGTGCAGTACCACATTAACATGGTTAAACAAGACTTGAAGGTAAAAGGGATGGAAAGAACTCATTTGGGACCTCATGGAAACTTTGTGGAGCTTCTAGGCTGCTTCTTTAATGTTTTTTTAATTATTTTTCCCCTGTTATTTTCTATGCCAGGTGGATCACTCAAGCGTTCTGCTGATGCCACAGATTGTACACCGTCACTTGGAGACACAAACTTTAAATCTTACTTGACATAACTTCTTCCTTTATTGAGTCACAGTGGAAGTGCTGTGGAGTTGGGCCTAATAAAGGAGAAACTGGTTTGACTCATGTGGTACCAGTGCCTCGTGTGGTCATTTCCTGTTGCTTTTGTAGGGAAAAACAAGGAACAAACCACAAATGTGCTCGTAGGAGCTTCTAAATTGTTGATTTCTCTGCAAAGCTTGTGTCCAGAGCCTTCCCAAGCACGTGGCTCTGGGAGGGGAAGAGCAGGAGCTGTGTGGAGAGCGTGGTTCCTGTATGCACAGCTTTGGGGGGGAGGCATTTCCCTGAAATCATGTCCAGAGCCTCAGGTGTGGGTTCGGGGTTCCTGTTTGCAAGGGTGGTGTCCTCTCCAGGAAGGGGATCTGTTCTGGGATACTGTCCCTGTTTTCCATTCATCTCTGGCCCAGGCAAGGGTTTGGGGAAGAAAAGAAACCAACAGAAGCAAGTGGGAGGAGAAGGGAAACGCCTTAATTCTGTTATTTTCCTCCTAGAAGAGGGGAATTTTTTGGGAAAACAGGAATTCGTTTCTGGATGCCCTGCTGTTGTGTCCCACAGTCCCATCCCATCCCACTGTTTCATCCATTGTAAGACTTTTTCAGTTCCTGTTCCTTTCTCCTCTTTCTTTTTAGATGTATAAAAGGGTGAGATATAGGAATGTGCCCCCTGTTGACAGAGTGACCAAACTATCCTCTGTCCCCTTAAAAAGGAAAGAAGCTCAGAAGTTTCTGTCCTCGATTATGTGTAAAAGGCATCTCATAGGCTTGGGGGACTTAACCTCAAACTTAAGGATGGCCAATGGGACAGGAGCCAAAAAATCCCGCCTGAGCAATTTACTAGAAAAATAAGAGAACAAACAAACTAATGTTTTTTGTGAGGTGTTTTACCAGGAGCAAGAACCTCTTGCACTTAGATCAGCTTTTCTCTGTAAAGAGTTTATTATTTTGCCTTTTATTAAACATTTTTGTTTCCAACACTGCAACAGAAGCCATCCTGCTCATTTTAGACCTCCAAAAGTGGCTGAGCTATCTTGGGTGTGAAATAGACCACCAAGAGCTTTTGGCTCGAAAAGATTCCTATTTCAATCCGTGGTCCCGTCCCGCCGTTCTGTCCTACCCCGTCCCGCTCTCCCGTCCCATCCCGCGGTCCCGTCCCGCATGCGCGGCAGAGGGGCGCGCCCTTTCCCCGCCTCCCATTGGCTGAGCTCTGCCGGCCCCGCGCTGCCATTGGCGGGCGGGCCATGGGGCGGGGCCAGGGGCGGCCATGGCGACGGGCGGCGGCGGAGCCGGGCCGGGTCCCGGTGCCGGTGCCGGTCCCGCTGCCAGTGGAGCCGCCGGCCGGCGGGGCCCGGGGGTACGTGCGGTGTACGGGCGCGATGGGAGTGCGGGGCTGGGAGGGGTATGTGCATCCTGGGTATGGGGCTGTGTGAGATATCTGTATGGGGATATAGGATATCTGCGTGGGGCTATGGAGCTGTGTGGGGTGTCTGCATGGGGCTGTGTGGGATTTCTTCCTGGGGCTATGGGGCTGTGTGGGATATCTGCACGGGGTTATGGGGCTGTATGGGATATTGCATGGGGCTGTGTGGGGTATCTGCATGGCGCTATTGGGCTGTGTGGGTTATCTATGGGGCTATCAGGCAGGGGTGGGATGTCTGTATGGGGCTGTGTGGGATATGTGCATGGGGCTATGGGGTTGTGTGGGATATCCGTGCGGGGCTATGGGGCTGTGTGGGGTATGTGTATGGGGATATGGGGCTGTGTGGGATATCTATGGGGCTATTGGGCAGGGGTGGGATATCTGTATGGGGCTGTGTGGGATATGTGCATAGGGGGTATGGGGCAGGGGTAGGATATCTGCATCGTGGGTATGGGGCTGTGTGGGGTATCTGTATTGGGCCATGGGGCTGTGTGGGATACGGGTATAGGGCTATGGGGCTGTGTGGGATATGTGCTTGGGGCAGGTGTGGCATATCTGTATCGGGCTATGGAGCTGTGTGGGATATCTGTATGGGGCTATGGGGATGTGTGGGGTATGTGTATGGGGCTGTGTGGGATACGTGTATGGGGCTATGGGGCTGTGTGGGATATGTGCATAGGGGGTATGGGGCAGGGGTGGGATATCTGTATGGGGCTATGGGGCTGTGTGGGATATCTGTATGGGATATGTGCATGGGGGTATGGGGCAAGGGTGGGATATCTGTATGGGGCTGTGTGGGATATGCACATGGGGGTTTGGGGCAGGGGTGGAATATTTGCATGGGGCTATGGGGCTGTGTGGGGTATCTGCATGGGGCTATGGGGCTGTGTGGGATATCAGTGTGGGGCTGTGTGGCTGAGGAGAGCGTGGTGCAGTGTGGGGTACGTGAACAGGGGTGGTGGAGGGCTGGGCTATGTCTATGGGGCAGTGTGGGGTGTGTGCACAGGGGTTATGGGGCTGGGGGTATCTGTAGGGCAGTGTGGGGTGTGTGCACAGGGGTTATGGGGCTGGGCTATGTCCATGGGGCAGTGTGGGGTGGGTGTGTGGAGCAGTATAGGAACAATACAGTGGGACAGTTCATCTTTCAGAGTTGCAGACAGGGAGGCACAGTATTGTATGCAGTGTATAAATATAAATATACAAATAAATATATATATATATGTACACACACAGAGGTGTATCAGCACAGCATCAGCTGGCCAGGAAGGGGTATGGCACACCCAGAGAGATCTGGGGGGACACTGCCTGCCTGGTCATTCCCACCATAAAGCTCTGTCCTGCTAATTCCAGCTTAAGACACTGAGGCTAATCCTGGCTGTGCTCTCCAATCACCATCCCCAGTCCTCTGCCCTGCTCCTTTAATTCCATGTCCCTCCTGTGCCAGCCCTCTCTGATTTTCCCTCTATTTTATTCATTACTTCTTGTGTTTGTGGAGGTTTTATCCTCCCTCTTGCCCTTAGGAGCGTTGGTTCTCCTTGACAATAATTGGATAAAAGGAGAAGCTCGGAAACCCCAAATTAAAATACACAATCCTTACATTTGTGTTTGATTAACCTCTCAGTAAATCTCCTCCACCACCTTTTCCCAGGTATTACTGCAGCCAGGCTTGCACAGGAACTGATGGTGACTACCTGTGCTTTTAATTAGCATCACCATTCCCAAATAATCCTCTCATCTGCTAACAGATCTGCTTATTCCTTTTCCTCTCCCTCCTCCTGGGCTGTCCCTGGGGACAGATTTCCCTGGGGACAGATCTCTCTGCTGACCTTGAGCTCCCAGGAAGGATCAGATGCTCTGAGATGACTCTGCTTTACTTCATCCCCGTGGAGAGGTGCTAAATGATTCTTCCACTCTTTTTTTAGCTGGTTTGGGCTGAAAAGAAGAGGCTGAACAAAGGGACAGATGTGGTGGAGAAAAGAGGTCCATACATCATGAGCAAACCTCCCTCCATCCAGGCCAAGCTGAGTAAGTGATGCTTGGTGCACTCTGCTGGCATTTTGGGTGTCATTCCCACCTCTCTCCCAGAGCTGGGGTTACCAAAAGCCCTTTAATTCCTTGGTGGGATAAAACCTTTATAAAAGCTCACCTGCACCACCCTCCTCACCCATTCCCCAGAAGAAGAACCCCTTTGGGAGCACTTGGGGATTTTTGTCTCTGTCCCTGTGCTTGGCTTGCAGAGAGGCAGCGGGAGCTGGCAAAGGCAGCGCTGCGAAGGCAGGGGCTGCTGGGGGCACCAACTGCCCTGAAACCAACTCCTAAAAGGTCTGATCCCCTCCTCCTCTTTTCAATGCCTTTTCTTTGGGGACACTGGGAAACTCAGAGGATTTTAAAGAAGAGTTTGGGACCTTGTTCTGCTGGCTCTGTTTGGCCAGGAACACCCAGTATAATAAAATACACTGCTTTTCGCTTCTCTATTTTGGGGATGATTTGGTGGTATGGATTTATTTGGGTGTCCTGGGGTTTAGCTGGTGGTGGGAAGGAGTGGGATCCCTGCCCTGGCCCCACAGCCTGTCAGCTCCATGGATGTGTTTGCACATAAAACATCTGTGCTGGTCTCCTTCCTGCATTTCCTGGCAGGTCTGTGAAGTTCAACAAGGGCTACACGGCACTCAGCCAGACAGCTGATGAAAACCTGGTCTCCCTCGACTCAGACAGGTGAATAGCCCAGGATTTTGGGTAAATATCCCACGATTTTGAGGGTGGGGGTGCTCCCAGATGGCTTTTGGGGGGGTTGATTTTCCTTGTCACTTGTAGAGCATCCCTGATGGCACTGGGCACCTCAGGGCAGCAATATGCTCCTGTTGTCATAGATTTCAAATACTCCTTGGGGTTGCACTTCCAGCTCCTTTTTTCCCCCAAATTCCCCTCATCTGCACCCTACAGCCCCCATTTCCTGGCCAGCTCTGTTTCTTTTTCCCCTCAGTGACGGGGAGCCAGGATCCAGGTGTTCCTCGGGATACTCCTCCGCTGAGGCAAGTGCGGGGCTCTGGCTGTGACACTGTGGGGTCCCCAGGGGCTCCCTCGTCCCCCTGACCCCTCGAGGCTCTGGCTGGGGCTGGGAGCATCACCCCCAGGGCGTGGATGTGTGTGCATCCTGCAGAGCTCTGCTTTGTCCCCCTGCAGCAGGTGACCCAGGACCTGAGCCGGCAGCTGCTGCAGGACGGGTACCACCTCGACGAGGTCCCCGATGATGAAGACCTGGATCTCATCCCCCCAAAACCTTCTGCCTCCTCTTCTTGCCCCTGCTGTTTTGGAGAAAATCTCTCCTGTGTGATCCAGTAGCTGCACAAGAACAGGTCAAAATCCAGCACTTTCTTTGTCTCGTGGGATGGCTGGTGGGTGTCCAGGTCCCACGCCAGGACGGTGGCACAAGGACTGAATGATGCTGCTCGTGGCAGAGACCAGCTGACTCCAAAAGACTTCTCCTTACACTCAGCAATACCAGGGGAGGTGGCACAGTGACATTCTGGTGACCTGCATGTTACCTGGCACTTGGCTGGGGTGGGAAGGGAGGACAGGCAGGGCCTGGCACCTCCACAGGCGTATAAAGGGAAGGATTTGGGAGTTTCTGGGGTTGGAGCTAATGGCTTATTCCCATTCTCCTCAACGCTGCTTTGATGCAGGTGAGGCACAGCCCAGGCCCCCCATCCCAGCTCTGCACAGGACTTGGATTTGGGGGGCTGGAGAGCCTCCCTGCTGCAAACCATAAACGCTGCCTTAAACCATGGTCCTGCTCTATGACATAGAGGACAATCAGCTTCTTATACAGAAACCTTATTTAAATATTTCATGTCAAGAGACATGAACTGGTTGGGTGGGGGGCATGTTTGTTTGTTTTTGTATCTTACTTGTAAAAGGGAGCACTTAATAAACTGGATCTCATTACTCAGAAGGGCTGCTGGTGCTGTGAGGGGGACTCCTGTGTTCTCTCATCACATTTTACTCTTTTCCTGTGCCTGAAGAGCAAGGGGGGGAAACACAGCCAGCGTTGGGGGGATGCTGGAGCTGCTCCCAGCCTCTCTGTCCCCCTCCATCCTCCTGCTCCCTCCACCACGCTGCCCTTCGCCAGGGACAAAGTCACTTCTTTATTCACAGCAGCAGAGGCTCTCCTGCTCCATCATCCCCCAGGCAGCCCCCTTTTACAGCCAGGGAAGGGGGACACTGGCCAGGCTTGGGAAGAGCCCACCAGCAGCAGCAGAAAGCCTGTGGTCTGCACCACCTCCAAGAGGTCAATCCATAGAACTGCTCTTTCTACACCTCAGGGCTGCTTTGGGGGTTTAACAGGTGGAGGGAGACCTTTCAAGCGAGAAGACTTTGCCCACAGCAGTTTCTATCTACCCAAACATGGAGTGTCGTGGTGGAAGTGTCCCAGGTGCTGCTCAGAGGAGGCAGCAGGCTCGGAAGAGCAGCATCCCCTCGGGTGAGGAGAGGTGCAGGGAGATGCTCTCGTTGGCTGACACGAAGAGCACGGAGCCACGGCGCAGGGACATCTCTGAGGCTGCTGCTGTGGAGGTGCCCATGGCTGTCCCTTGGATCACCAGCAGGATGCTGGCAGAGTCCATGGCAGAGATGAGGTACAGCTTGATGGAGGCAGGGATCTGCCAAGGGAAATGTCACTGTGCTGGGGTGTCCCTCAGCTTTGATCCTCTCTGCAGAGCTGGAAGGGGCTTGTCCCCACTCCCACCCCTTTGCTGGGCCTGCAGCAGCCCAAGCCCAGGGACCTCTTCCTGGTTCTCCCTCTGCCCAGAGCTGCTGGAGAAGGTGAACAAGCTCCAGGGAGGGATAAAGAGACCAGCACCCCATTACGCCCAAAATCACTCCCACCCTGCCAGGACACTGATATCAAAGGTGAGCGAGCCCCAGCCAGCACTGGTGTGTCCCACCCGGTGTCCCCAGCACGGAGCTGTCATCTCTCACCTCTATCCTCATGATGGTGAAGTCTGGCACGGGTGGGTCGTAGAGGTAGACGTGGGGATCGAGCTGGCTCTGCGCTGCCGGGAGGATCTTGGAGCTGCTGGGTGCTGGTGTGTAGTTGAGCATCTCACACAAGGTGAGCACATCGATGAACTTGGGCGTGAGCCCGGCGCGCACCGTGTTGTCCGAGCACGCCATCACCTCCACGCAGTCTGTGGGGACGGGGCAGCGCTGTCAGCCCAGCCCAGCCCCCAGCCTAGCCCTCAGCCCAGCCTCAGCCCAGCCCAACCCAGCCCAGCCCCTCCTCCCGTCCCCACAGCCAGGCCTTGCAGGATGCCGGGCTAGGAGAGCCCCACGATGCTCACCTCCGTGCAGGTAGGCGTGGGGCTCGTTGGCTCCCAGGAACATGGCCTCCCCTGGCTCCAGCCTCACCAGGTTCAGGAAATAAATGGTGAAGCAGCCGATGTCCCCCGGGTACTGGGAGTGCAGCCGCAGCAACAGCTCCCCGTTGCTGCCCGACGTGTCCTTCCCTTCTGCCGCTGCACAGGACAGACCAGGCCAGGTGTGGGGAGAGCCTCTCCCCAAACACAGCCCCCCGAAGTGGTTTGGGGTGTCCCAGCCAGCACCCACCTTCCTGGGAGATCCTCTTCACCAGCATGTTCAGCTGGTCCACGAAGAACTTCTTCTCGCTCTTCATGAGGCGGGTGAAGCACACGCGCAGCGCGGCCGAGACCCCGCGCGGGTCATCGCTGCCGCTGCGCTCCAGCTGCTCCGCGGCCACCTCCCCGATCAGGGCCCGCAGCTCGGGGACATCTGCGGGGCCAGCGTCGCTCAGAGCCAGCCCAGGCCAGGGCAGAGCAGCACCCCCATCCCAGGAGAGCACTGTCACTGTCCCCACAGCGAATCCCATCCCTGGGAGCGCTGCCTGCACCCTGAACCCAATCCCAAGGGAGCAGGGCCGCCATCCACAACCCAAACCCTGTCCCAAGGGAGCATGGCCATCATCTCAATCCCAAACCCCATCCCAAAGGGAGCATGGCCACCATCCCCATCCCAAAGCCCATCCCAAGGGAGCAGGGCCACCATCACCATTTCAAACCTCATCCCAAAGGAGCAGGACCTTCATCCCCATCCTAAACCCCATCCCAAGGGAGCACAGCCCCCATCCACACCCCAAACCCCATCCCAAGGGAGCAGGGCCACCATTCCCACCCCATAGCCCATCCCAAGGGAGCATGGCCCCCATCCCCATTCCAAATCCCATCCCAAGGGAACAGGGCAATCATCCCCATCCTAAACGAGCATGGCCAGCATCCCCACCCCAAAGCCCATCCCAAGGGAGCACAGCCCCCATCCACACCCCAAATCCTGACCCAAGGGAGCATGGCCACCATCCCCATGCTAAACCCTAACCCAAGGGAGCATGGCCACCATCCCCACCCCAAAGCCCATCCCAAGGGAGCACAGCCCCCATCCACACCCCAAATCCTGACCCAAGGGAGCATGGCCACCATCCCCATGCTAAACCCTAACCCAAGGGAGCATGGCCACCATCCCCATGCTAAACCCTAACCCAAGGGAGCATGGCCACCATCCCCACCCCAAAGCCCATTCCAAGGGAGCACGGCCACCATCCCCATCCCGAAGCCCATCCCAAAGGGAATATGACCGCCATCCCCATCCCAAAGCCCAGCCCAAGGGAGCAGGATCACCATCCCCACCCCATGGACACCATCCCCACCCCAGAGTTTGACCATGCCCCCTCCTCCAGCCTTACTCTGGAGGAAGGAGACAATCTCCTCCACGGGCCGGAAGCCACACATGCCCTCAAAGGGGGTGAGGGCGATGGCCATTTCGGGCTTGTGGTTGGCATCGGGATAGTGCTCAGGGAACTGGGCATGGAGCTTCGCTGCCAGCTCCTGCAGAGAGGGGACAGGAGCTGCCTGAGTCCCCAGGACATGAGATCCACCTGGGCTGCCCACACCGGGCTCTTCCTACCTTGTTGGGGTGTGCCTGGACAGACAGGGCGGTGTTGACCGACAGCACCTTGAACAGGAAGGGCAGGTGCCCCTGGAAGGCGTCCTTCACCTTGGCGCCCAGGCAGGCGGGGTTGTCGGCGATCCACTGGCCCAGGGTCTTTTGGGGGATGCGGTTATCCCGGATGAGGGCATCGCCCCGCGGGTGCGTGCCCATCCACAGCTGCCAGACACCAACACACACAGCTGGCACCCCGAGCCGAGCCGGGCAGGCAGCACGGATGACTTGGGCTTTTCCAGGGAGGTGATCCCTGGCAGCTCCCTCGGGGGCTGAGTCATGCCGGGCTTCCCTCCAAGCCAGGGGGACACGGGACAGCTGAGGGGCAGCATCGTGTCCCGCTAGGACACAGGATGGAGAGAGCCACCACGGCCGCGGGGTGGGATGGACACACGGATGGGACGGACACACGGACAGAATGGACACAGAGACACACTCACCTCAGCGTAGGGCAGGTCAGGCTGGATCTGGACCAGGGGGTCACCGCTGGCCACCAGCTTGGCCACCTCGCTCTCCAGGCCCACCTTCCCCCAGGAATAGTTCTGCACCGCGCAGGACAGGGGGAACACTGCGGGAGGGAAGGCAGGTGTTAGCGGGGCACCGAAAGGACCCCCGGAAATCCTCCCGGACACGCACGGAGCCCGCGGGGCACGGTGACAGGATGGCAGGGAGGGAGAGCACCACGGCCTTGGCAGGGGACACTCTGTGGGGACGATCTGCAACCATCACACGGCCATCTGGGGGTGCCCGGGCTGGGGGCGCGGCTCACGGGCCCTGCTCCCCGTGGCCCTGGGGGGTCCCGGAGGGGGTGCCGGTGTCGCATCGCGGAGCCCATCCCCGGGCGGGCGGTGGTGCCCGGTGCCCGTGCCCCGCTCACCGCGGATCTCCGCCATGGCTCTGCCGGGCAGGACCTGCCCCCCCCTCCCCTCACCGCCCCCCCTCCGCCACCGCCGCGCCTGACGTCACGCGGCCACGCCCACCGGGTTAACCCCGCGCGAGCAGTGCGCGCCGCCGTGACGTCACGCGGCTCCCGGTCACGCGGGTGCCCCGGAAGCGCCAGGAGCGGCGGCGGGCGGGAGCGGAGCAGGAGCTGGACCGCGCCCATGTCGGGCTTCGACACCAACCCGTTCGCCGACCCGGTGGACATCAACCCCTTCCAGGTGGGCGCGGGTTACGGGTGCCTCTCCCAGCGCGGCGCGGCGCGGCCGGGGCCCCGTGCCCCGCACGCCGGGACGTGGCACTGAGTGAAGCGCCGCCGGCCAATGGCGGAGCCGCTCCTCCGCACCTCGGCCAATCAGAGCGAGAGGGCGGGACCAGGGGGGGCGTGAGGCGGCCGCGACCCCCGGCCCTGAGGGCGGCCTGGAGCCGAGCCCCGGGTCCCGATCCCGGGGTCCCGCTCCCCGTCTAGCGCGGGTCACGGTCCCATCTCCTCCTCTTTCTGCAGCCCCCTCCCCTGCGCCGCCACCGCCTGGGATCCCGAACCCCTTCCGCAGCGCTGTGACCCCCAGGTCCCTCCCGCTGTGTCCCCGCACTCGGCTGCTCTCACCTCGAGGGGGGCTTTCCCACCCAGCTGGGAATGCCTGCTCTGAGGGTTTATTCGAAATAATCCATCGCTGGAGCTCTCTCGGCCGTGCTGCGCGGCGGGCTGGTTGTTCTCTGAGTCTCTCTGGGTTTGTTTTTAAGGCGGTTCGGCTTTAAAGTGAGTTCCCGTGGCAAAGCTGTGGATTTCGTGGCTCCAAGCAGAGGATTGCTGTTAAGGTCACTGAGGACTCGGTGTGTGCTCGCTGGGTTTCTCCTCTGTGGGATTAACCTCTGGAAATTGGGGTCACTGATGCAGGGAGCTGGCCTGGCACGGCCTCTGTGTGACAGTCAGGCTCTGGAGCTCAGCCTCACCTCCGCTGCTTGTCTGGCATGTGAGCACAGGAAAAACTGCTTTCCTGACCTTGGATCTCATGGCTGAGCCAAACACAAGTTGTTTGTTGATAGAGCTGAGTCCTTTGAGGAATCAGAGAGAAAAAATTCTTTCTCTTCTTCCTCACTTTCATTTTGACACAGTCCCGTGACGCTCAGGAATGGGAAGAGTTGGGATGATTGTGTTCCTCTGGTGTTCACTCTGGAGGATGGAATATATTGCTGTTCATGGACGTGGGATTTGTTGCTTTGGCTTTGAGGAAGTAAATATTCCTAGAATCACAGAATGGTTTGGGTTAGAAGGGAAATTAAAGCTCATTCAGTCCCACCCTCTGCATGGGCAGGGACACTTCCACTGTCCCAGGCTGCTCCAAGCCTCGTCCAGCCTGGCCTGGAACATTTCCAGGGATAGCCAAAGCTTCTCTGGGCACCTTGTACCAGGGCCTCCCCACCTTCACAGGGAAGAATTTCCTAATATCCAATCTAATCTCTGTCAGTCTGAAGCCATTCTCTGTTCTCCTGTCACTTTGGGCCCTTGTAAAAAGTCTGTCTCCATCTTTCTTGTCATCTCCCTTCAGCTGCTTTGTGCACATTAAAGCTGTGCTGGTAT
This sequence comes from Ammospiza nelsoni, assembly GCF_027579445.1. NCBI lineage: Eukaryota > Metazoa > Chordata > Aves > Passeriformes > Passerellidae > Ammospiza > Ammospiza nelsoni. The sequence goes on from NC_080646.1 coordinate 16,994,869, forward strand.
CTGGCAGAACAGGGCTGTGCTCACTCTTTATTCACTGATCAAACAAGAAAAGGTTGAAGGTGATTTCCAGGCAGTAACTCCCACATCAGGCTCACTTAACAAGGATTGACACATGTCCCACGGTGGATTCCTCTGTGAGAGCTCTTTGCAGCTCCTCTGATCCTTGTGGAAGCTTCTGTACCCTCCTCTTGGGTACAGAAGTTTTTGTCTTACCTTTTATTTTATTTTTCCAAGAAAAATTCCCCAGTCCCCAGCTGCTGGTTGAGAGGAATTTTTGACTGCTGCTTCCTGGAGCCTCCTTGGTCAGGTTTGAAATGGAATCCCAGCCTGTGGGACAGCCTGTTCCCTACCAGGGGCTGGCTCCAGGTGCTGGCTCTGTGCTGGGGTGACAGTGACAGTGTCCCACTGACAGTGTCCCAGCCCGTGGATCTCTCCTGCCACAGCACCAGGATTGTCCCTCCTTGCTGCAGCTCCCAGTTCAGTGCTTCATCCTCCTCAAATCCTGAGGTTTCTGCCTTTTCAGGAGGCTCTGTTCATGATGTTCTCCAAGCTTTGTGTAAAATAAGCTGCTTTGGTCCTGTTAAAAATATCTCTGGCTGCTCTGTTACTTATTGTAACCAGTTAATGAGAGATGATTAACTTCCTTCCTTTATCTAGTAACCTGCTGCTGCAAGTGGCAGCTGCCTCCAAAACTTTGATTCCAGCTTCAGACAGAGCTGGAAAGTTCCATCCTTTCCAGAGATATCAAAAACAAAATCCTCAAGATTTCTCTCAGTGCATCTCCCAGGCAGTGGCAGCACCCTCAGTCTGCAGGACTGGTTATATTTGGGGCAATACTGTGATATTTTGACAACTGTGTTAAGTTCCAGGTGATTCTAGGTTGAGCTCTTTTTCCTTGATCTCATCTAGAGAGGCCTCTCATTTTGTTTCTTTAATCTGTGGGAAGAGAAAGAAAAGAAAAAAAATAGAATTCCTTGCACAAACCTGTTGTACCCAAACCTTTCAGCAGCACGACAGCAACTTTGTATTTGCATTAAAGCTGCATTTGAAAATTGTTTTAATATTCCTGGCAGTGCAGTTTGGTCCAGATGTGGAGTTATTCTGTGCTGGAGGCACCTGAAGCCATGAAAAAGAGCATCACACATCCCTGGCACTCAAGAAGTGATGGTTGGAAGGGCAGCACATGGGATCTGCCCATGGCACCCTGCAGGTCCAGCCAATTGTTGATCTGTGAGCACGAGCCTTTGTGGCTGGACACCTTTATTGTGGCTCCAAGAGGTTCTGAATTAAATCCCTGTCTCCTGATCCTTTCCAAGGCTTGTTCTGAGAGGCTCAGCTGCCTTTTGCTGCTAGCTGGCAGAAAACAGCTGTAAAACACAAAGTTTGTGGGCAGCTCCTGGCTGATCTCTGCATTCCTGGTGCTCTCTCATCCCTCACTGCCTGCTCCAGGCTCACAGGAGCTGCTGCCTGTGCTTCACCCTCTGCTTTCCTTCCTGCCCTCCCCAGGCACGTGTCCAAACACTTCAGCTTTGTTGCAGATTCTCTGCTCTTTGGGTTCCTATTTTAGGCACGCTTGCACAATAGCAGGCAAGTTCAGCCCAGCTGCTGGGCCTTGGCCTCACAGCCTAATTAAGTGATTTTTTTTTGAAAGCTGTGCAGCAAGATGAGAGCTTGTCTACCTTGGGAATCAAACTGTGGTGGTGCTCTCCCTGCCCTTGGAGAGCCTCCAGCTTTTTTTTGGGTGCAGATAAGCCAAGGGAAGTAAAATTTGTGTTTTACAGTGGTACCATAGCATTTTTCCTTGTTGCCAGCCTGCCCACCCAGGCTCTCTGGAGGGTTATGCAGCTCTCACATTCCACTTCCCACACCTTGAAGGGAGTTTTTCTTCCTTGTGCAGTTGTTTTCTGCTGGACTTTAGTCTGGACTAAAGGGTTTGTGCTGATGGGCAGCACTGCCATGCGTGAGGGGAAGTATAAACTTGTGCTGACAGCCCTTATCTCTGCACAGCTGAAGCTTCCAGAGGAGTCAGGAATGAAATAAAAGCACTTTTTATCTCCAGCATGGCAGCCCTGCTGCTTCTTCCCACTTGTTGCAGCCTTTCCTCGCTGGGGAGCTGAACTTCCCTGAGCAGCATTGGCGAGAATGAGAGGTGATTCACAAACGAGTGTGACCTGTTGGTGGTGGGAGTGCCTGCCCTGCAGGAGCTCTGCTGTTACTCATTAACTGCTCCCTGTGCTCCTGCCCAGCACCAGGCTGCGCTAGAGCCCCGTGTGAAAAACGCCAGTCACTTCTTTTTAAAACTTTAAAAGTTTCATAGTAATAAAATGGTTATAAAAATAGCAATATAATAAGACTAATAATAATTTAGACAATTTGAATTAGGACAATATGAGACAATAGAAACAAAGAGTTGTGGATAGTCATTTTTCTGGGCAGCATAAGCCTGAAAAAGGACGCACATTAATAGGATTAACCCTTAAAAACAACAGCCTGTTGCATATTCATGCACCTCATACGTGATGCATAAATTCCATTCAGACACAGAATTCTGTCTGGTCAGTGTCAGCTTCTTCCTCTTAATCCTGACAGCATCTCAGGGCTGGGCAAGGGCAAGGCAGGAAGAAATTTGTTTCTTCTGATAAGAGGGCAATAAATTCTCTTTCTCTGAAAGATTTAGGTGTCCTGTGGCTGCTGTCTCACTGGGCGTCCTTTCTTTAAAAAAAGTATCTTACATAGCGTAGTTTCTATTTTAACATCTACTTAAGAAAATTAATGCAGCATAACTTTCTAACACAGCACATACAATATTCATTTTAATATTTTCAAAAAAACACTCATAAAATATGCATTTTTCACACCTGGGAATGGCTCCAGAGGGATTTTCCTCCGTGCCCCAGCTTCATCAGCCCCGCACACCCCGGAGCAGCCTCGGTTCCTTCTCCCCCCATGGAGCACCAAATTAGAAGGGCTGGTCTGGACACACGAGGTCCTCACACCAGGTGCTGAGGGAGGGAGAAGCCACGTTTTAATTTTCTGAGCCACTCCCAGCTCTCAGGTTGCCAGGCCAGGAGGATTTCCGAGTTCCAAAAGGGCCTCGTTGCTGGGGTAAGGGGGAGAGGAGTGCTCCAGAGGGCAGCACCTGGCTGCCCAAGAGGAACCTCTGCATGCAGAGGAGTAGGTGGAAAAGAGGAGATAAAAAACAGCTGCGTAAAAACCCTGCAGGTGAGGGGAGGGAGGTGTGTGAGGTGCACAGAGCCTGTTTTTAAACATCAGAGGATGTTTAAAAGACGAGTGGGAGGTGCTGTGAGTGGAAGTGAGAGCTGTTATGCCAGCAGCATTAAAACCTCCTAAAATAATTGGTGTCACACCTCCAGCTCAATTTTCCTGAGTGTTTCACTTATTCAGAGCAATCAGTGGCATTTTAGCTTGCCAGCATCTCTCAGCCAGGATCAGCTGTGTCTAAAATCTCATTTTATGTAGCTCCATGCTTGCTTTGTGAGTCCCAGCAGCATCCTGACCATGGGTGGATGAATCCAAATCCCTGGAAATTAGGAATATCTCATTGTAGGTTAGCAGAAGTAACCTGCACAAAGTATTCCTGTGTTGTGGTTGTTCAGACATCCCTCTTGGCTGAACAGGAGATTATTTCTGCTGACAAGTCTTGCCTTGCTGGTAGTGATCTCCATGGATATTTAAATTCCATGCCAGCCAGGGCCGTCTCCCTGTGGCAGGGATGTGTTTCACCCCCTCAAATTCCCAGCTAACAAGCAGATGGAAAGCAGGCAGCATGGATGAGATGGACTTGCTGTTCTTAAAGGCCTTTTTCAAACTGAACAATTCAGTGCTGTCAGTGGGGATAGCCCATATCCAGTGCTGATTTCTCCTTGTGCTCTCTCCCTGCAGGACCCCTCGGTGACACAGCTCACAAACACCAGCCAAAGTGGCTTGGATGAGTTCAACCCCTTTTCTGAGAGCTCCCAGCGGGTAAGTGCCACGTGTCCTTGTGCTCTGTGTGCCTGGTGGTGCTTTAAGTGGTGTAGAAGGTCCCTTGATAGGTGCAGTTTAAAAAATAGAGGATTTCACAGCTGATTTCTGTAGCCCCACATTTCTCTTTGCAGAAAAAAGCAAGGCACAATTCTTCCCAAGAATATTTCTGGGGTTCACATTCTATGAACCTCAGAGAAAGAAACCACAATTCTTATCATTTGCTCTGCCTGTGTTTGTGCAAAAGTAGAGTACAGCATAGAGGTTTTTTTACCTAAAGTGATGGTGTTTTGTTTCCTTGGCCTGTCAGGGCCAAGAGTGTGTGTGTGTGTCAGGACTGTTGAGTGACAGTCATGAGATTCAGGGCAAGGTAAGCAGTGTGTGCAGAGTGAGTGCTGGGCAGATTCAGTTTTAGATGTGTAGAATAATGTAGTATAATAAAGCAATTAATTAACCTTCTAATATCAATGGAGTCAGATGCATCATTCCCTCCCCTCATTGAGGCCATCACAGCACAACTCTGGATTTCCCCGTGGATGTGGCTCATGGTGTGCAGGAGAGGGAAATTGCTCCTGCACTGGAGCAGTAATGAGCTCCCAGCTCACTGGCATGGAACAGCTCCTCTCCAGCTGCCTGCTGGCTCCCAGGGAAGCCCCATGAAGTGTGAAGGGGAAGATGGTTTGTGGCAGGGCGCTGCAGCATTTATTTGCTCCTTGGGCTGCGAGCTGAGCTGTGCTGGCCACTGAGGGATGGCTGGGAGAGCCTCACCCTTATTCCCTGGCTGCTGCCACGAGCCAGGTGGGAGAAGGAGGGCAAGAAGGGGAGATTAGTTAGATTTTATTTTGCTTTAAACAATTCACCAAGAGCCCTTTGGGTTTCTCCTGCCCTGTTTTTCCTGATCTCTCCCAGACAAATGCAGCGCGGACGACGCCGGCGACGCAGCCCTCGCAGCCAGCTGTGCTGCAGACATCTGTGGAGCCCACACCACAGGTACAGCCCCTCCCTGCTGCCCTCCCAGCCTCCTCCAGCTCCCAGGGCCTCTGGGAGCACAGCATTCCCTGGGCTGGGCACTGGGAAGCTGCAGGTGGGATTTTCAACGTGTATTTCCGAGGCAGATCTTTGTAGGGAATACACACGTGGAGTTCTTCTATCTCCTTCCCTGTCCCTGTGGTGGCAGAGCTTGCTTTGCCTTGTGTCCTGTTGGCTCTGGCTTCTCTCTGGAAATCCTGGAATGAATCCTGCTAATGCTTTTAGCTTAGTTCTGGTGTCTGGTCAGACATGCTCAGTGCCAGGAGAACAAATGCAAGTACCCGGCCACCAGCACCACCTCATCCAAAGAACTGGGAGAAATAATAATTTCTCAGAATATAAAACAGGTAGAAGAGATCCTTAAGACATGTGGTAGGCAGCTGGGAAGGGAATTGTCCTGGTAAGCCCAGGAGCCCTGCTCACCACTCTGGAGTGATGAGCTCAGAGCAGTGAGATAAGTGTGAGGTAGAAGAAGCTGTGGGTAAGCTCCTCCTGCCAGCCCTAACTTCCTGTAGGATAACTTGATTTTGTCCTCCAGTGGCAGAATCAAGATATGACAGGCTGAGCTTTCATGTTACCCTTGTGTCCAAGATGTGTGAGGCTGAGCTTTCATGTCACCCTGTGCCCAAGGTGTCAGGGGCTGAGCTTTCATGTCACCCTGTGCCCAAGGTGTCAGGGGCTGAGCTTTCATGTCACCCTGTGCCCTGTTTCCTTCCCAGCCTGGCACCCGGGTGCCACCACAGCCCAGGGCAGGGCAGGGCTGACCTCTCTACTGTTTGTGCCCTCCCCAGGCCGTGGCTGCAGCAGCACAGGCAGGGCTGCTCCAGCAGCAGGCAGAGCTAGAGAGGAAGGCAGCAGAGCTGGAGAAGAAGGAAAGGGAGCTGCAGAGCCACGCAGCCAGCATCGACCGTGAGTACTGACTCCTGCCCAGGGCAGCCTGGCTCCCTTGGTTTGCCAGGATTTCAGGATAATTCCCTGTAGCAGCCCTTCTGGGACATGCCTGGCATCCCACAGCTTCCAAGATGGGAAGTTGGGATGCTGGAGGCCAGTTCTGGTGGGTCCCTGCCCTCAAGCAGCTGCATTTCACCACCAAAAGCTCTCAAGCATTGATCTGTGCCCGTGTCAGAGCTGGTGAGTGACTCTGCCACGCTGAGGCTTCTCACTGAGGGCAGCAAAGCTCTTCTCCTCAGCCTCAATGCTCTTTTAACCACAGGATCCAGTATTTTCCCCCTAATCTTGGTGTGAAGTGGCTGAATCTGGGCTTGCAGGGCTGAGTGATGGTGGCTGTGATGGCCCTTTGGCCAGTGCAGGGAATTCTGCCTTCCTCCAAGGAAAACCCCTGCACACAGCTGCTGTGCCGGCAGTTTATCCCATTCCTGCTGTGCTGCCCAGCCCCTGGGCTCTGCCAAGGTTTTAATGCATGAATTAAACAATTGCTGAACAACTGCTTGGAAATTCTGGGGTGGGATTAGCCTTTGAATGAGAGGAGAGCAAGTGAAAAGCTGCTCCTTCCTTCGTCCCTCCCACAGCGAGGCAGAACAACTGGCCTCCTCTCCCCAAGAGGTGTCCCATCAAGCCCTGCTTCTACCAGGACTTCTCTGCAGACATCCCAGCTGACTACCAGAGGATATGCAAGATGCTCTATTACTTGTGGATGTGTAAGTAATGGCCTCACCTGCAGTCAGAATTCTTTTGGAGGAGGTTCTGTGTGAAAAGCTGAGCTCTGTCACGCAGTAAATGCTGTTGGTGTTGTCTGCGAGGCTCAAATCAGGTTTCCCTCCTTTCTTATGAAGAACCTCGAGTTTATGCTTTGGGAATAGCTCATTCATGACAAAATTTTAATTGTTTAATGGAGGCTTGAGCACCTATTTAAGATTTGGCTGTGAGCAGCAGGATCAGATGAGCTTCTTAGGTCAAGCTCTGTTTCCCTTCCAAGGGAGGCAGGGAAATTAGATGGCCCAAAGTCACCTTAATTTCTGCAGCTCCCCCTGTGTTCACTGAGACATTGAGGGTGCTTTGGAGTTTCCAAGAGCTTGCTGATGTTGTTTTTCTCTCTCTCCCACCCCAAACAGTACATTCCATCACCCTGCTCCTAAACCTGCTGGCTTGCCTGGCGTGGTTCACAGTGGACAACAGCAGAGGAGTGGACTTTGGGCTCTCCATCCTGTGGTTAATTTTATTCACCCCTTGTGCCTTTCTCTGTTGGTACCGACCAATTTACAAGGCTTTCAGGCAAGTGCTGGGTTGGTTTTGTCTGTAACAGGGATGTATCTCTTAGTGGGAGGAGCTTTGGGTTTATCTGTTCCCATCGTGTTTTGCCCTCAGGATTTTTCCAGCTCTTTGCATCATTAGATAAACCCAGAGCACTGTGTTGCTAAACATATTAGATCTGTCTGATAGAACTTAATTATGGTGATCCTTTTTCATCCTGAAATCCAAGCCTAGGCAGAGAGAGGACACTTTGAATTCATGTTTTATTCACTTTAATAATTTCTAAGACACTGTTTGGTACACTGATGTGGAGCACACTGTGTTTGTTGAGGGAGCTGCCTTCACCCCATCTTGCTCTGGGCAGATGGACACATTTAGGTGCCCAAATTCCTCCCCTCAGCAGCTCTTCCCTGCAGAAAGGAGTTCACTGAAGCTGTTCCTCTCCTCTGAGTGCAAGGATCACAGGTTTCACTCCTCTCTCCTGCAGGTCTGACAGCTCCTTCAGCTTCTTTGTCTTCTTTTTCATCTTCTTCTGCCAAATAGCAATCTACATCATCCAGGCTGTTGGAATTCCTGGCTGGGGAGACAGGTAAGCTTGGCTTTGCTGCCTGCCATGTCACACATCCCTTTTCTCACCAGGGCTGTGACTGGCAGGAGCTTTGGGGCCTGCTTCTGACAGCTGCCTGTTCTTTCTGCTGTGGTTTTTCTCTCTCAGCTCATGGCAGGTCCCAGCTGCCTCCCTTCTCTGCTCTTCCCATCCTAATCCCAGTATGAGAAGGGGAGTATGTGAATTACTGGATATTGGGCAGGAATTTTTCCCTCACAGGGTGCCCAGAGCAGCTGTGGCTGTCTCTGCATCCCTGGCAGTGTCCAAGGCCATGTTGGATGGGACTTGGAGCACCCTGGGACAGTGGGAATTGTCCCTGCCCATGGCAGAGAGGTGGAATGTGATGAGTTTTGAGGCCCCTTCTGACCCAAACTGTTCTGTGATTCTGTGAGAACTCTTCTGTGCCTCTTCTCCCTCACTCAGCACAGATCATATTTGCTCCTCTGGTGTGAACCACATCTGCCTTGTTCAAACTGGAGCCTTCCCTGACAGCAGTGTGGGGCTGAGGGATCTCTGACCTGAAATCTGGGTGCTACTCAGCCCTGACTCTGTCCCCAAACTCTCCCTGGATCCCTCTGGAGCATGTGCTTGGTGGGCTGAGATAAGCAGAGAGGCTTTTAGCCTCTCCCTTTCTCAGTGACATTGTCCAGAAGGGCGAGCCTGGGCTTTTGGAGCGGCTCCAGCAGCCTCATGTCAGCAGCTGTGCCCTGCAGGGAGAGCACAGCCTTTCCTTTCACCTTGCTGCCCCTGCTGCAGCTCCTGTTCTGGAGTCAGGGAAGGTCAGCAGCCTCTTCTGGAGCTCAGGGAAGGTCAGCAGCCTGTTCTGGAGCTCAGGGAAGGTCAGCAGCCTGTTCTGGATTTAGGGAGCTCAGAGGAAGGTCAGCAGCCTGTCCTGGAGTTACAGAGCTCAGGGTGAGGTCAGCAGCGTGTTCTGGAGTCAGGGAGCTCAGGGAATGTTGGCAGCTCCCATTCTGAAGTTAGGGAGCTCAGGGGAAGGTTAACAGTCCCTTATGGAGTCAGGGAGCTCAGGGGAAGGTTAGCAGCCTGTTCTGGAGCTCAGGGAGCTCAGGGAAGGTCAGCAGCCTGTTCTGGAGCACAGGCAAGGTTGGCAGCCTTTTCTGGAGCTCAGGGAAGGTTAGCAGCCTGTTCTGGAGCTCAAGGGAAGGTCAGCAGCCTGTTCTGGATCTCAGGGTGAGGTTAGCAGCTCCCATTCTGGATTTAGGGAGCTCAGGGAAGGTCAGCAGCCTGTTCTGGAGCTCAGGGAGCTCAGGGAAGGTCAGCAGCCCGTGGTGCCTGTCCCAGGGCAGGCTCCAGGCAGGAGCTGCTGTCTATTTGTGCCCTGTGCCTGCAGAAGGGCCCGTGGGCAGCGCTGTCCCTGCCTCCCCCCTGCCCGAGTCACGGGGGAAGGGGAGTGGGTTCAGTCTCCCTGGAGAGGCTGCCTGCAGCTCTCTGCTCTGTTCCCTGCTGCCAGCCAGCCAGCCAGCGTGGGTATTTTTGGCTGCAGTGCATGGTGTGCCTTTCTGCTTCCCTGTGCTGCCAGGAGCAGTGCCACACATGGCATGAGACCCATCCCTCCTCCTGCTGCTGCTGGCACATGGTGTGCTGGTGGAGCACTTGGAAAGGTTCCTTTCTCCAGCTCTCAGGAAGGTGTTCTGAGTGAGGTGTCTTGGTATTTTCAGCCACAGCCAGGTGCTGGTAACTCTGTGAATTCTCTCTGCTCCTTTTCCTTCAACACCTCCCAGTGTCTGTGAATTAGAATGGTGGAATCACAGAATGCTTTGGGTTGGAAGGGACCATGGGCAGGGACACCTTCCACTGTCCCAGGTAGCTCCAACCCCCATCCAGCCTGGCCTGGGGCACTTCCACAGCCACAGCTGCTCTGGGCAGCCTGTGCCAGGGTTTCACCACCTCCATCCCTTCCTGTCTCTTCCTCCTCCTCTCAACCCTTTCGTCCCTGTCAGGGTGACACTCAGCTCCAGGCTCCAGACCTGCCAGCTGATCTCTCCCAATTCAGCTCTTTCAGCCTATCTTTACCCCTCTTGGCTGAATTTGGAGAAGGTGCCCATGGAAGTCACTGTTGGCGCCAAGGGTATTGATTTTGCTGCCTGAGGGGAGGGCACAGAGCTGAAATGTGGGTGGGATGAGCACAGTCCTCCTCTAAAAATGCTAATGGAAACTCTATCCCCAAAACAAAGGCCTGGACGAGCTCCAGGCTCCCCCGTTTCCATTTTGTGCTGCCCTGTAACCTTGCCCTGCAGCAGGGGTGTGCTCCCAGCTGTGCTCCAGCTGTGCTGGGATGCTGTCCATGCCCAGCCCCTCTCTGTGCTGGGATGCTGTCCATGCCCAGCCCCTCTCTGTGCTGGGATGCTGTCCATGCCCAGCCCCTCTCTGTGCTGGAACGCTGTCCATGCCCAGCCCCTCTCTGTGCTGGGATGCTGTCCATGCCCAGCCCCTCTCTGTGCTGGGATGCTGTCCATGCCCAGCCCCTCTCTGTGCTGGGATGCTGTCCATGCCCAGCCCCTCTCTGTGCTGGGATGCTGTCCATGCCCAGCCCCTCTCTGTGCTGGGATGCTGTCCATGCCCAGCCCCTCTCTCCCCTGTCCCTGGCAGCGGCTGGATCGCGGCGCTCTCGGAGGTGCACGGCAACGTGGCCGTGGTGGTGATCATGATGGTGGTGGCAGCCTTCTTCACGCTCTGCGCCGTGCTCTCCCTCTTCCTCCTCAAGCAGGTGAGTGCCTCGGGGGCCAGCAGAGCTCAGGCTGCCCCCAGGGCTCCTGGCTTTGATGCCTCCCTTCACCCACCTGGGAATGATGGTGGGATGGGGGCACTGGTGGCTCAGGAGGTTTTAATTAAAGTGGTTTTGCTTGTGCTTCCTGCAGCGATGCCAGATTTTTTGGACAGTCTTGAAGTGGGGAGTAGCCTCCCTTTGGGAGTCATAGAATCATGAAATGATTTGGGAAGGGATCTTAGAGCTCATCTTACCTCCTGCCAAGGGCAGGGACGCTTTCCATGGTCCCAGGGTGCTCCAAGCCCTGTCCAACCTGGCCTGGAACATTTCCAGGGATCCTGGGGCAGCCACAGCTTCTCTGGGCAGCCCACCCTGACAGAGAAGGATTTATTTCCTGATACCCTGCCCTCTGGCAGTTTAAAACCATTTCCCCTTGTCCTGCCTGGAGCTGGCTGAGCAGAGGTGGTCGTGGCTCTGTTCAGCACCCAGGGATTTTCTGTCACTGCTCCCACAGCCTTGTGGGGCTTTTCAGAGCCTGGTGGGGTCCCAGTGAGTGCCTTCCCACTGATCCTAAACCCAGCCCTCCTCCCTCCTCCTGCCTGCCCACAGCAGGGCTGGATTTCTGCAGGAACAGCAGAAAGTGAGCTTGAGGGAAGCCAAGGACAGGCTGGACTGATCCTCTTTCTGTTGGTACTTCCTTCTGCTCTCCTGCCTTTATCTTGAAGGAAATACCTGGTGCTGTTGGCACCTTCAGGTCCTGCCCTGCAGTAAATACTGGGTTAAGCATGAACCATCACAATGTGGGGAATTTTGGGTCTGAAACCACTAATTTTGCTGAGAGCTCCGCATTTTTCAGCAAATGAAGCTCTCCTGAAATCTGCCATGGGGCCAGTGGCTGCAGCCCATGCTCTGCAGCTGTCCAGGGAGCTGCTTAGCCTAGGACAAGCTGGGTGTGTGCATCAATCCCACAGGCTGGTTTCAATCCCTCTCTCTCTCCCCTCTCTTCCCCAGGTGCATTCCCTGTATCGGCGCACAGGAGCCAGCTTCCAGAGGGCCCAGGAGGAGTTTTCCCAAGGCATCCTCACCAACAGGAGCTTCCAGAACGCAGCAGCTGGGGCAGCCTCCTCAGCTGCACAGAGTGCTTTCAGAGGAAACTAACCCTGCCCAGCAAATCCAGCCCTTCTTCCCAGCAAATCCAGCCCTTCATCCTGGGCTGCCTCCCTCTCGCTTCCTCTGCCCTCATCTCCCCAACCTTCTATTTTTATTTTTGTTTGTTTTTTTCTGAAAATGCACTTTTTTTGGGGGTACCATGTGAGCTCTGTGATGCCGACACTCCTGATGAGAAGAGGTTTTTTCTTTTGGGCTTCAGCTGAGCTACGGTTTGGATGATGATTCCTTTTCCCTGTCTTGTTTTAGGGTGTGGGGAGATGGGGGAAGACATTCTCTGAGGCAAATATTCCTCTTTCCAGGACCTTCCAGGTGTTTGTCTCTTCCTCCCCCTCACTCTGTCTGTAGCAGGAAGATGAGGGGAAGCAGGTTTTTGATTTTACTCTCTCTTCTCTTGGCCTTTGCTATGAAGAATTTGATTATCTGCTGTTTTGGGGAGGGTTTTGTAACGTGCATGTAGTTGATGTCATTAATTTTAAGAACAGAAACTGTACTTTTGGTTTATTACACTCACACAATGCTGTATTTTGACCTCGTAACTGCTGGGCTTCCTGAGAGCCACAAAGGAAAATCTGGGAGCAGGGGGGAGTTTGGGGGGGGATGTATTTCCCCTGATGTCCCCAGGGCATATCCCTTGCTTCCAGGAGGATCCTGCAGGTGCCAGAGAGGGGGAGAAGGGATCAGTGGGGGCTGAGTCTTCTCAGTGACTTGAGAGCAGGAGAGGGAGGGGAAAAGGGATTTTGGTTTGGCTCCCAGCTCCAGTTTGGGGGCAGCTGAGGATGCCGGGTCACACAGTGCCTGTGACGCCCTTCTCCAGCTAACCCTGAATGAGTCTTTCTCCAGGGAAGGCTCCTCCCTGCCTTCCTCCTGACGAGTTTAATTTTTTTTTTCAGCTGGGAAGGAACTGTTTCCGTGTGTGTTCAGCTGCATCCCAAGATGGGATTTCCCTTGGGACGCAGAGGGGCGGATGGCGGCAGGTTCCCACCTCTCCCTCCCTCAGCCCCGTGGTTTGGGTGTCGTGGGGAGGGAATTTAATGCAGATTTGGCTTTGCGGTGCCCCTTTGCCGGGCTGGGGTTGTATCAGACCCCCCTCCTGTGCCGCTGAGGGGCGGCGGGGGCGCTGGGATACAGAAATCGGTATTTTTACACCCTTTTCCTTCTGTATTACTGGATTTTTTTTTTTCCCCTGCGTCTGATCTTTTAATGTTTAAAAAATTATTAATAAAAATGTTCATGTGGTCCAGACACGGTGCCCGTGCGGCGGCAGGGGCGTGGCTTGGTGTGATTGACGGGTCGGGGGCGTGGCCAATACGGACGGGGTGGAGCCAGGAGCGTGGCTTCATGTGGGGATGTAAATGTATGGGCGTGGTCATTGCTGCTTGGGGGCGTGGTTCGTGCCGCTGGGGGCGTGGCCTGCGCCGTGGCGCGCCGGGAAGGCGGAAGCGGCTCCCGGGCCCCGAGTGCCGGCACCGGGGCACCGGAGGGGCCATGGCCGGGCCCGCCTGGGCCCCGCCGCGCCTCGACGAGTTCATCCTCACCGAGCCCCTCGGCTCCGGCACCTACGCCACCGTCTACAAGGCCTACAGGAAGGTAGGGCCGAGCCCGCCGCGGGGATCGCCTTTTTGCTCCGGAATCTGCCCCCCCACCCGCGTGGGAGCCCCGATTTCCAGCCCTCCACACGGAGTACCACCCCCGTTTTCCAGCCCTTAACCTGGGGTACCACCCCCATAGCCCTTGCCTGGCACCTGCTGCCCCCTTGCAGGGGTTCCTTCCCTTTCCTCCCCACCCACGGTGGCTGTTTGGGTGGGGGTCCAGCGTTGTCCCCTCCTGACAGAGGGACACGCGTGAGGTGGTGGCCATCAAGTGCGTCAACAAGAGGAGCCTGAACCGGGCATCGGTGGAGAACCTGCTGACAGAGATCGAGATCCTCAAGACCATCCGCCATCCCAACATTGTGGAGCTCAAGGACTTCCAGGTGGGCTGGGGCCTTCCTGGGGGGATCTGAGCCAGAGCTGCTCTGTCTTGGATCCATCCCCACTTCCCACGGGTGTGTCTGTGGGCTTGGTGCCAGCAACTGGGCAAACTGGTCCAGGTGAAGCTGTGTGGGTGGCACAGCTGGGGTGGCACAGCAGGGTCTCGTTGCCTCGCAGTGGGACAGTGACCACATCTACCTGATCATGGAGTTCTGTGCCGGGGGGGACCTGTCCCGCTTCATCCGCACGCGCCGGATGCTCCCCGAGAAGGTGGCTCGTGTCTTCCTGCAGCAGCTCGGTGAGGACACCCCGCCTGCCTCCCACCCTGCCTCTGCTGGGGACCCTCCCCCAGGGTTTTGGGGTGCGGGGCTGTGCTCTCACGTGCCCATCCACCCGCCCAGCCTGCGCCCTCAAGTTCCTCCACGACCACAACATCTCCCACCTGGACCTGAAGCCGCAGAACATCCTGCTGAGCGCCCCGGAGAACCCGCAGCTGAAGCTGGCAGGTCAGAGCATCCCCTGGCAGGGACTGGCAGGGGGAAAATCCCTTCTCCCTGTGCCCTCATGAGCTCTGTGCCTGGCAGATTTCGGCTTTGCCCAGTACATGTCCCCGTGGGACGAGAAGCACGTGCTGCGCGGCTCCCCGCTCTACATGGCCCCCGAGATGGTGTGCCGGCAGCACTACGACGCCCGCGTGGACCTCTGGTCTGTGGGTGTCATCCTTTATGGTGAGTTTGGCCTTTATTGCTCCAATGGGCTCTATTCAGGGCTGGTTATTCCCTCTCCATCTCCCCCCACCTCTCCTTTTCCCCCCACAGAAGCTCTTTTTGGGAAGCCGCCCTTTGCTTCCCGCTCCTTTGCTGAGCTGGAGGAGAAAATCCGCAGTGACCGGGCTGTGGAGGTAACGTGGGGTGGGATGGGATGGGGCTGGGGAAGGGGGGTCTCACAGCCCTCAGTGGGCTCAGCCCCTTCCTTCCCCAGCTTCCCAGCCGGCCCCAGCTGTCTCTGGAATGCCGGGATCTCTTGGGACAGCTGCTGGAGAGGGACCCTCGCAAGCGCATCTCCTTTGAGAGCTTCTTTGCCCACCCCTTCGTGGACATGGAGCACGTGCCCGGCCCCGAGAGCCTGGGCAAGGCGGTGAGCGGGGCTGGGGGCTGCTGCCTGCCAACGGGGGCATTCCAAGCCCTGAGACCCCCCCTGTGTCCCCCAGACCGACCTGGTGGTGGAGGCGGTGAGGAAGGATCAGGAGGGAGATGCCGCTGCCGCCTTCTCCCTCTACCGCAAAGCCCTGGAGTATTTTGTGCCAGCACTGCACTGTGAGTCCCTCCTGAGGGTTGTGTGGGGTCTGGGTGTATTTCTGGGGGGGCAGACCCCGAAGGATGCCAATTTTTAGCCCACCCACCCCTGTGTTTGGTTGTTCTCCCCCTTAGATGAGAGCGACGTGCGGCGCAAAGAAGCCATCCGGGCCAAGGTGAGCCAAAACCCCTGGGGGGGTGAGGGCAGCACCCCCATCCTCTGCACCCCATATCGGGGGTCTCTTCACCCCCAAAATGTGCACAGGTGAGGCAGTACATCTCCCGAGCAGAGGAGCTGAAGGTGTTGGTCACCTCTAGCAACAAGAACCTCCTGGAGAAAGGAAACCCGGCCAGGGAGCTCCTTAAAGGTCGGGAGTGATTTTTGCCCTGGTGTCAGGGCTAGCAGAGGGGCTGTGGTGGGGTTTTGGGCTGAAGGGTGAAGGTTTTGGGCAATCCCTGTGTCCCCTTGCAGAGATGGCCAAGGACAAACCTCGGCTCTGCGCGGCGCTGGAAGTGGCCTCAGCTGCCATTGCCAAGGTGAGGGGTGGCCCTGGGGGTCCCCTCACCCATCGAGGGAAGGGGGAGGTGCAGACCTGGTGAGGAGGGGGCTGCTGGACCCCACCAACCCCAGCCAGCGCACGGGGCCTCTTGCAGGAGGAGGAGGGCAGGGATGACAGTGACGCCCTGGAGCTGTACCAGCAGAGCCTGGGGGAGCTGCTGCTGCTCCTGGCCGGTGAGTTGGGGCTGAGGCCGGGCTTGTAGGGCAGGGATGGGTCCTGCTCCCATCCCTCATGCCCTGGCACGTTTCCCCTGCAGCAGAGCCGGCGGGGCGGCGGCGGGAGCTGCTCCACACTGAGGTGAGTAGTGCCAGCCCTGGGACACTGCTGTCCCCGCTGGCCTGGCCCTCAGGGACTGTGTCCTCTCTCTCTCTCCCCACCAGATCCAGACCCTGATGGCCCGAGCCGAGTACCTGAAGGATCAGATCAAGGTAGGATGTCTGGGGGGGGCTCTGGAGCATGCTGGGGGAGGATGGAGGCTGGAAAATGCCCCTCTCCCCTGGCAGATGCGGGAGGCACAATCCATGGGCAAGGAGGCGCTGGCAGAGTCCGTCCGGAGCGGTGAGTGCCCTTTGCCACAGGTTTGGGGAATATTCCCCAGCCCGAGGCTGATCCCAACCCCACCCAGCACGGGCCCTGTGCCCCCGGGAGCCCTCCCAGGGGTGGCAGCGGTGGGGACAGCCTGGTGAGTGCCCCCTGTGCCCTGGCACAGCCTGTACCTTGCAGTGACCCCTGGAGCTGCCCTGCCGGACGCTGCTCGCTGCCCTGCCAGGAGACACCAAGGGAAGGCTTTGATATCCATCCCCCACGCCCCCAGGGGTGGCACCTGGGGGGTCACCCTCGGGCTGCCAGCCCCAGGGGGGCCAGCAGGGCCATCTGCCCCTCTCGCAGGCGCTGGCTCATTTCCCTGCCAGCCCTGCCTCGGCCGTCTGCTGCCGCAGCCTCCCCTGGCACAGCGGGCGGGTTATTCCACTCTAATTCCCTCCGCTGGCTCCACGGGAAGGGTATTTTTATCCTGGCACTGGGCTCTGGCAGGGCATCCCCCCTGCTTTTTCAGCTGGGTGGTTCTTCCACCTCCCAAATTCTGGGGGAGCCCACAAATCCTGCTGGGATCTGAGGGTGGGCAGGGATGCTCCGCTGTGCCTTCCTTGCCCAGCATCTACCTCTGCATCCACTGCTGCTCGTCCAGCCTCCATCCAACAGCCACTGCACTGGCCCAGCCCGGCCATACCTGCCTGCCTCTCACTGCTGGAGCACTGGGAATGAGGCTTTTCCTTCCTAAACCTGGAGCCTGACAGGTGCTGGCTGCACCATCAGTGTCACGACCGTGAGCAGTGCTCAGCGGGGACCCATTGAGTCAGTCACCTTCAGGGAGACACTCTCAGCATCCTGCCTGCCCTGCTCCACTCCTCAGGGCCCTGGCACCCCCAGCATCCAAATCATGCTCCTAGGAGTCGTTGTTACGGGGTGCTGATGTTGTCTGTCCTGCAAAACAAGGTACTTGTCTCAAAAATCTACTGTATCTCAAGGGAATGTAATTTATTGTCTTTAATAAATTTTAATTTTGATTTCTCCACCTCCTCTGTGCTCAGGTTTGTGGTTTAAGCCTAAGAGGGGTCCCCAGGACCCAGAGGCTGCCTGGGGTCCTGGAGCCATTGGGGTGGGCAGGGGACCTAGTCCCTGTTCCCCCAGGAGCAGAGCTGGGGTGTCCCCTCCTCTGCTCCAGCAGTGCTCTCCCTTCCTGTGCTCCCCAGGGACACGAGGCAGCCAAAGCAAGGTTTGACCTTGTTTTCACTTCCCATCTTTTTACTTTTTTTTTGTGTGTGTGTGGAAAACACGGAGCAGAACGACACTACCCATTACGTAAAATCCTGTTTTCTCCAATAGATTTTTGTGGCGGGTGAGGAAGGGCCGTGAGGGAAAGCAGAAGGGCTGAGGCGAGCAACAGGGGGATTTTTGGGGTGTCCCACAGCTATTCTGAGCCATGACCTCTTCCCAAG
Organism: Ammospiza nelsoni; assembly: GCF_027579445.1. NCBI lineage: Eukaryota > Metazoa > Chordata > Aves > Passeriformes > Passerellidae > Ammospiza > Ammospiza nelsoni. The sequence goes on from NC_080646.1 coordinate 17,012,420, forward strand.
ACAGCCTTCCCCACATCCCACCCCAGCGCCGGCTGCTCCGTGCTCAAACCGGCGCGGAGTTTCCCGGGCAGATGCGATGAGACGCTTCAGTATCTTTTTTTACTCTTTTTTATCTCTTTTTACTCTTATTATCGTCATTATTCAGAGCAGAGATTATACCCTGAGGCTTTGAAGCGCTTTCCCAGCCCGTGTCCTCCCCCGGCCCGTGGCGGCTGCGGCAGCCGGCGCGGATAATCGCATCTGCCTTCACGCTCGGCCGCCAGCACGGCCCTGCCCCAGCCCAGCCCCGGCCCTTGGGGACAGCGTGAGCCTCTGGGTGCTCCCCTGGGGCTGAGGGGGCCGGGGTGGGTGTCAGTGTCACCTGCACTGGGGTTTTTGGCTGCCCAGATGTCACCGAGGGAAGGTGAGCGATGTGTCTGAGCAGTGTGTGACGGTGTTCACAGGGGTTCTTGGATGAGGGAAGAGATGAGGATCTGACTCCATGTTTCAGAAGGCTTGATTTGTTATTTTATGATATATATTTTACATTAAAACTATACTAAAAGAATAGAAGACAGAATTTCATCAGAAGAATAGCAAGGAAAGAATGATAACAAAGCTTCTGTCTCAGACAGAGAGTCCGAGCCAGCTGGGCTGTGATTGGCCATTAATTCCAAACAACCACATGAACCAATCACAGATGCACCTGTTGCATTCCACAGCAGCAGATAATCAATGTTTACATTTTGTTCCTGAGGCCTCTCAGCTTCTCAGGAGGAAAAATCCTAAGGAAAGGATTTTTCATGAAAAGATGTCTGCGACAGCAAGGTGCACCGGTTGTTTCGCTTGTAGCTGCTCTTACCAGGATTTTCTCAGGGCTCTCTAGAATTAATCAATTTTACTAAGGCATAAACTGTGCTAAAATAAGCAAGAAGAAAAGAAACTGAATTCCAAGAGTACAAGAAAAAGGTAACAGACAGCTTTGAGCCACCTGGACTGCCACCAATCACGTATTCTGAGAAGTGCATGCAGAGCACGTGGACAAGCGAAGACACCAATAAGAAATGTTTGATCAGGGTGTGCAGTAGAGTTAAAATGTATAAAATAAATACATAATATAAACATTAAATGGATTCTACTTATATTTTTATATATAGATATAAAAAATTATATATTGATTAGTTGTCCAAGAGTCCTGGATTTCCCACCGGAAGACGGCACGAAGGGAGCAGTGTCCAGCCTGGCAGCATGGCCTTTGTCACTCTGCTGCTCAGGGAGGAGCTGCTCCCCTCCAGTCCCATCCATGCCACCACCCAGCCCTTCCCAAGGGCTCTCCCAGCCGTCAAAGGGTGGCTCTTGGGGCTGGATTGTCACCCAGAGAGGTGGGGAGTGTCAGCTGTGTTGTCACCCTGGCGGTGCCAGCGTGTGGGGTGACACGAGGTCAGGCACACGATGGGCTGGGGACAGCTGGGTCAGTGTGGAGCCAGCCTTGGGCTTCCCCAGGGCTCTGTAATCTGGATTAATCCTGGCTGTTGGACCAGCAGTGGGTGCATGGATGGGCCATCCCTTCCCACAGCCACTCTCAGGGAAGTTTAATTGCCTGCAAAAAGGAGAAGGGAGATTCCCCAGCCTTCCGTGGCAGCTCATTTGTTTCAGCACTTTAACAATTGCTCATTTAATGCTTTATCCATTGGGGAAACCACTCACTCGTCCCACACTCACCACTGGGAAGGAGGAAGATCCTGCAGCCAGCTGAGCAATGGGCTGGTGCAGGAGGGCAGGAATTTCTTCAATAAAATTTATGTGATTTGATCAATAAAGGTTATTTTATTTTATTGACAAAATTTGTTACTGCCAGCATCTTCCAGCAACCAGCAAGAGCTTACTTGAACAAACCTATCCCAATCCCAGCCCCATAGGTGAGGGAATGATAGAAGACCTATAAAAGAGAGAGAGAAAAACAGTATTTTCTGCTTTAATCCACACTTATTCTTTGCTTTAAGATTTTCAGTCTGTGTGTTGATGCCCGGAGCAGTCGTATGACGTGGAGGCTGCAGGGATGCTCAGGATACAGCAGCAGGAACTGGGAAACTGGGATGCATCCCTTGGTGGGCAGGGAAAAGGCAGGAGGGGCTGCCTGCCCCTTCTGCCCCATTCTGACCTCATTCCTCCATCCCAACCTCTCACCGCCATCCCAGCCTCTCTTTCCTCCTTCCCAGTCTTTCCTCCCTGCATCCTAGACTCATCACCCCATCCCAGCCACTCCACCCTCCATCCCAACCTCTAATCCCTCCATCCCAGCCTCATCCCTCCATCCCAACCTCTCACCCTCATCTCAACCTCTAATCCCTCCATCCCAGCCTCTCCTCCCTCCATCCCAGCTTCTCATCCCCCAGTCCCAGACTCATCCCTCCATCCCAGCCCCATTCCTCCATCCCAACCTCTTGTCCCTCCGTCCCAACCTCTCATCCCCATCCCAAATTCTCCTTCCTCCATCCCAGCCTCTCCTCCCCAGTGCAGGCAGTGACCCAGCGGTGGCAGCAGGGACAACGATGGCAGCAAGGACAGCAGGGGCAGCAGGGACAGCAGGGGCAGAAGGGACAACGGGCACAGCAGGCACAGTGATGGCAGCAGGGACAGCAGGGACAGCAGGGGCAGCGGGCACAGTGATGGCAGCAGGGACAGCAGGGACAGCGGGCACAGCGATGGCAGCAGGGACAGTGGGCACAGCGGGCACAGCGATGGCAGCAGGGACAGCAGGGGCAGCGGGCACAGCGATGGCAGCAGGGACAGCGGGCACAGCGATGGCAGCAGGGACAGCAGGGGCAGCAGGGACAGCAGGGGCAGCGGGCACAGCGATGGCAGCAGGGACAGCAGGGACAGCGGGCACAGCGATGGCAGCAGGGACAGCAGGGGCAGCAGGGACAGCAGGGGCAGAAGGGACAACGGGCACAGCAGGCACAGTGATGGCAGCAGGGACAGCAGGGACAGCGGGCACAACGATGGCAGCAGGGACAGCGGGCACAGCGATGGCAGCAGGGACAGCGGGCACAGCGATGGCAGCAGGGACAGTGGGCACAGCGGGCACAGCGATGGCAGCAGGGACAGCAGGGACAGCGGGCACAACGATGGCAGCAGGGACAGCGGGCACAGCGATGGCAGCAGGGACAGCGGGCACAGCGGGCACAGCGATGGCAGCAGGGACAGCAGGGACAGCAGGGGCAGCGGGCACAGCGATGGCAGCAGGGACAGCGGGCACAGCGGGCACAGCAGCATCCCCGGCGCCGGCGCCGCTCGGCTCTGCCGGGAACGCTCTGCTGAGCCTTAACACGTCTCGGGAGCGGGGCGGGGGCAGCGGGGGCTGCCTGGCTGTTCACATGCCTGGGGGTCATGGAGCCTCCTAAAATAAACGCGCTGAGCTTCACGCGGCCTTTGCGCGGCTCACGTGGGCCGGGAGGGCGCCGAGCGCAGCCCAGGGGTCGGGCACGGGAGGGGGCAGGGAAAGGTGCGGGAGAGGATCCGGGCTGGTTCTGGGGGGATGAACCGCGGGGCTGCATCCCCTGCTCCGGTTGGGATCCTGCTCTGCCGTGGGATGGGCATTGATGCATCCATGGAGGGCAGGGAAAAGGCAGGAGGGGGAGCCTGCCCCTGCTGCCCCCATCCCAGCCTGTCCTCCCTCCATCCCATCGTCTCCTTCCTCGATCCCATCCTCTCCTTCCTCCATCCCAGCCTCTCCTCCCTCCATCCCAGCCTCTCACCCCCATCCCGACCTCTCATCCCTCCATCCCGACCTCTCATTCCCATCCCAGCCTCTCCTCTCCCCATCCCAGCCTCTCCTCCTTCCATCCCAGCCCCGTGGTTCCCTGCTGTGGTTGGGATCCTGCTCTCCCATGGGGTGAGCCTTGATGCATCCTTGGTGGAGAGGGAAAAGGCAGGAGGGGGAGCCTGCCCCTGCTGCCCCCATCCCGGCGTCATCCCTCCATCCCAACCTCTCCTTTCTCCATTCCAGCCTCTCATCCCCCCATTCCGACCTCATCCCTCTATCCCAGCCTGTCCCGCTCCCCGTGGTCCCCTCCCCGGTTCGGATCCCGCTCTCTCCCTCGGGCGCTGGGATTTAAGCAGCGAGGGCTGGGCTGGGGCCGCGCCCGCTCCCTGCTCTCCCTTTCCTGGTGGGGATTTGAGCAGCTCGGGCTGATCCTCATCAGGTATGATCTCCTCGCAGGGCTGAAGCTGCTCCTGCCAATCTTCCCTCTCGCTGCTCCCAGCGCTGAATTGGGGATCTGATGGGAGCACACATCTCTGGAGCTGCTGGAGTCCCCAGGTCCCGGGGGCTGGAGGGCTGGGAGGATGTGTGTCCACGCCTGAGCTGCCTCTGTCTGTCTGTCTGTCCTCTTGGGAATGGTCATCAGGAGTTTCCCAGAACGACCTGGCCCTGGCACAGGATTATCAGGGGGCTGGGGGCAGAAAGGAATCCCTTGGTGCGGCGTGGCTTGATCCAGCACCAACAGTAATAAAAAATAAAATAAAATAAAATAAAATAAAATAAAATAAAATAAAATAAAATAAAATAAAATAAAATAAAATAAAATAAAATAAAATAAAATAAAATAAAATAATGATGATGATGATAAATCAGTTTCCCAGCACCCTCTCCTGTGTTTTCCTGGACGACCCATCCTTCCTCACAAAACCGAACTGCAGCTCATCAACTCCCACGGGATTTGGAGCGATGAATTCTCAGCCCATGCCAAGTTCTTCCAGGAAGCCTCACCACAGGAGCCCCCTGCCTGCCGGGATGCCACCAGGGCTGGGTCACACCTGCTCGAGCTCGGGCTCATCCCTGCAGAGTGTCCTTGCTTGGAGCAGTGCCTCCACTGGGCATCCTGCAGTGCCCCTGAGACTCAGAATTCTGAAGGTTTTGTATTAAAATAGCAAAAAAAAAAAAAAAACCTGCAGAAAAACGGGAATTTTGTTGGTTTTAAACCTGACTGCTGCCAATGAGCTGCTTGTAGCATCCCCTTAGTCCCATATGTGAGTGCAGCCAGGAGAGGAGCTTTCTTTGGGATTCTGCTGCCAGGAAAATAGGAACATTTTTTTCCCCAAAACCAGGAAAATCGAAAAATTTGCCCAGGAAAACAGAGCTGGGGGAGAAAAGTGAATGCATAGACATCTCCTGGTATTTATTCCACCGGTTATAACAGTACCATGGCACGGGGACAGCACAGGAGGGGAGGGACACTCAACCGAGCACGGCACGACTACAGCACGACGAGCGGGAGGACGGGGAGATTTTCCCTCATGGCTTTGTTCTTCTCCTGGCAGGAACAAGGACAGGATCCCACCCCAGGAGAGGGACGGCACTGCTCCGGGCAAGGGCTGCTGCGGGCTCAGCTCAGCACCAGCGAGGGCTTTTGCTCCTCTCTGGTGTCAATTCAGGCTTCAGCACCCCCCCTTCCCACAGGGATCGGATGGCAGGTCCTTCCCGGCTGGCTCCTCCAGAGGGGCCCTCAAGGGCACGGGGCTGGTGTTCCTGGCAGGGATGGGAGGCTGTTTCTCGGGGGATGGGGATGCAGGGAGGGGGGTGGTCCACAGCCTGCCTCGTCCTTGCGAGGCAAATCCGAGCCTCCCGCTCGCTCCTGGGAGGGTGAGTGAAGGCAGAGCCGCAGCTCAGTGGGGCCGCCACTGCAAGGTCAGTCACACCCCGAGGTCAGTCACACCCCAAGGTCTGTCACACCCCAAGGTCAGTCACGCTCTGAGGTCAGTCACACCCCAAGATCTGTCACACCCCAAGGTCAATCACACTGCAAGGTCAGTCACACTCTGAGGTCAATCACACTGCAGGGTCAGTGACACTGCAAGGTCAGTCACACCCCAAGGTCTGCCACACTGAAAGGTCAATCACACTGCAAGGTCAGTGACACTGCAAGGTTTGTCACACTGAAAGGTCAGTGACACTGCAAGGTCAGTGACACTGCAAGGTTCGTCACACTGAAAGGTCAATCACACCCCAAGGTCTGTCACACTGAAAGGTCAATCACACTGCAAGGTCAATCATGCCCCAAGGTCAGTCACACTGCAGGGTCAGTCACACCCCAAGGTCTGTCACACTGAAAGGTCAGTGTGGACTAGGGTTAGTCTGGGGTGAAGTTGGTTTTCCTTCACCCAGCTGGATTTAGGGGGAAAAAGTGAGGGAGAGGGGGATCAAGCAAGGCTGGGAGCCCCAATGTCACACTGCAAGGCCAGTCACACCCCAAGGTCAGTCACATCCTGAGGTCAATCACTCTCCAAGGTCTGTCACTCTCCAATGTCAATCACATTCCAAGTCAATCACACCCCAAGGTCAGTCACTCTCCAATCACACTCCAAGGTCACTCACGCCCCAAGGTCACTGTCCTTGCTGTCACCTCCCCGGCTCTGGCTGCAGACACCCCTGCCCGGGCACGGGGGAGGCCGTGGGGTACGGGGGGGACACATGCTGGCTCCTGGCTCTAACCTCAGCCAGAGAACGGAAAGAAAGCCACACATCAGGGACACCTGGGGCAGGGGCTCGAGGGGCCACGCTGCTCAGGGGGAGCCGGGTGACACACGGCAAGGGTGACAACGTGGCTGGGGTCCCCGCTGAGGCAGCAGCCCCCGCCAGAGCCTGCGCTGCGTCCCCTCCCTGCTCAGCCCCGTCACATCACGGAGCACTTCTCCGCCGACTGCTTCAGGTCCTCTAGCGTGGCCGAGGCTTTGTCCTTCAAGGAATCAAGGTCCAGGTTCTGGATGTTACTGAGCTGCCCGATCACCGAGTTCTTCTCCTCCTCCTCCTCGTTGTCCTGCTCGATCATCTTGGCCAGTTCCTTGGGCAGCTCCACGTCGCCTCCCACCAGCTGGATCTGGTTGTCGTCCGTCTCGTTCTGGAAGGGGCCGGGAGAGAGTCAGGAGGGGGGATGGCACAGAGGGAAGGGGGCTCCTGGAAGCACCACAGGAGGGTTTTAGGGCTGTGTTCCCACCTCCAGGACCATGTGGGAAGGTCCCTGGGGGTGAGGGTGGGATGCTGATGGAGCCTGAGGAGAGCCTGGGCACCCACAGCGAGGGGCGAGATGGAAACCCACGCACAGCACCAGTGCAGACTGGTTTCTATCTCTCACCACAGGGAGTTAGGCACCTAATTAAGCTGGGCTTATGCTTAACGCCTGCTCCCAGCGGCGGTCGGGATCTGCTCCCAGCCCAGAGCCACGGGGAGACGCGGGATGAGGCAGCCCAACTGCCAAGCGGGATCAGTAATGAGCAGAAGAAACTTGTCAAGAGATGAGAAGGACATCTCAAGCACGAGAAGGCAGTGAAAGGATGGTGGGGCCAGATCCAAACAAATCCCAGTTTCCCCTGGGGAATAAAATAAATCTCCATCTCTTCTTTTTCTCCCTTTTCTGGCTTTTGGCAGGGCGTAAAAGAAATTCTCCAGCTGTTTATTTCCTGGCTGTAAAAGGGGGTGGGAAGCAGGGGGGTGAATCCAGGCTGCCTGAACAACACCAAACAATCGGAGCAATCTCACTTGGCTTAGCTGACCCTCTGGAACTAATATTAGCCCAGCTCCAATTTGGGGTATTCACCACTGAGCGACTCTTCCTGAATACGGGGTGGGTTTGAAGGCAGAGGAGCTTGTGACAATTCCAAGAAAGGCTGAATTATCCCTTGATTAAATTGTTTTCAGTGAATGGGTCATCTTGCGGAAATTCCAAAATCGGAGTTTAGGTGAGAGACGTTCGCCAAATAATCCGGGGAGAGGAGCTGAGCTGGCTAATCCAGCCAAGAAGGTGCAACCCTGGCTGCACTCCCGGCCCCATGGAGTCCGGGGTGAAGGTGGTTTTCCCTCACCCAGCTGGATTTAGGGGGCAAAAGCCAGGGAGAGGGGGATCAAGCAAGGCTGGGAGTCCCAATGTCTCGGCCTGGTGGGCTGTGGTGCTCAGGGGCAAGGAAAGTGGCCAGAGTTTGGGAAGAAGGATGGTTTTGAGGGGAATTTGTTTGTGTTTGGGCTTTGAGGCTCAAACCCCAGCCAGCCAAGGGAGTCCTTGCCCTTTCCCCTCCCTCCAGAGCTCCATCTGGAGCTGGGCTCCCCTCGTGGCCCCGCTCCAGCACAGCCGTACCTTGGGCAGCCTGTACTTGTCTCGGAAGTGGGACCTGACCGTGGCTCTCTCCGCCTTGCGCTGGGCAAACTGGGCATCTCTCTCCATCCTGCGGAGCACACGGGGCGCTCACCAACAGCCCGTGCCCCCCATCCCGGGGTTCACGCTCCCCCCCAACCTCAGCACCCCCCATTTTCTCTGAAAAGTCCCGTTTTCCCACAATTTCCTCCCCCACAGCGCAGGCTGGAAGGAGAAAACAATCCCATCTCCCGGGCGAGGAAGAGGATTAAGGGATTAGGGGGCTCATCAAACCCCCTCACGGTCCTGCTGTCCCCAGCGCCGGCTCCCCCCATCTCCCATGCACGGGATGTGGGACCGCAACGGGAGCATCCCGTTCCCGCAGGGACCCCGGGGCTCAGCCCCTGCTGGTGCCGGTGCCGGTGCCGGTGCCGGTGCCGCCCGCACTCACTTCTCCTCCACCAGCTGCCGCTGGTACTCCTCATACTCCTCGCGGGTCATGCCCTGCGCCTCGGCCGGAGACTTCTCGCCCTCGCTCTTCTCCTCGCCGCCCAGGCCGCCCGTGAGGTTCTTCAGCTGTCCCCCCACCATGCTCTTCACCATGAACGCCATGGCCGCTCCTCCGGGGGGCCCGGGGGCCGGGGGGCAGCGCGGATCTGCAGCCGGGACAGCCGGGACAGCCGCGGTCACCGGGGGGCTCCGGGCCGGACGGGGGTGGGATGTGGGGGGAACGGGGCTAAGGGTGAGCTGGAGAGCCAGGGAGCCCAGAAATGGTCGGTGCTGGGGGGCGGGACAGGGAATTTCAGCGGGATGCTGAGGATGGGAGCTCCCGGAGAGCCGGGACAGGGAATTTCAGCGGGATGCTGAGGATGGGAGCTCCCGGAGAGCAGGAGCGCCGGGTTAGGGGGCAGCTGGGGACACCGGGATGAGCTCCGGGACAGCCGGAGCACCGAGAGCCCGGGGAGCTGGGACACCGGGATGAGCTCCGGGACAGTTGGGGTACAGAGAGCCCGGGGAGCTGGGACACCGAGCGGTGGAAGGGCCGGGATGAGCAGAGCTGGGCTCCTGGGGAGCGGGGCACCGGGTTAGGCGGAGGTGGGGACAGGGGAGATGAGATCCCGGGGAGGAGCCGCGGTCAGCGGAGAGCGGGGAGCGGGGATACGGGTTTATGGAGGATGAGGGATCAGCAGAGCCAAGCTCACACAGTACCGAATTCCTGAGGAGCCGGGATCAGCCGAGCTGAATTTCCCGGGAGGCGGAATAGCGAGTGATGAGGAGCCGGGGTCAGCAGAGCTGAGTCCCCGGGGTCACGGAGGAGAGGGGCTCAGCGGGGATGAATTCCCGGGATGGCGGAGAGAGGAGTGCCCGGGGTGGTGGGAGGCGGAGGAGCCAGGGACGGGGAGATGGGTTTCTGGGGAGCTGGGGCACGGGGTTATGGAGGAGATGGGGTCAGCGGAGATGAATTCCCGAGGTGACAGAGTACCGGATTCCCGAGGAGCCGGGACCAGCGGTCAGCGCAGCGGAGTTCCCGGCACGGTGGAGCGCGGAGTTCCCGGAATGCCAGAGTGCTGAGAGATGGAGGAACCGGGCTCAGCGGAGTAGAGTTCCCGGGACGGCCGAGTCCGGAGCTCCGGGGTCGGCAGAGCGGAGTTGCCGGGATGCTGGAGCGCCGAAGTGCCGGGATGCCGGGAGTACCGGGATGCCGGGATGCCGGAGCGTGCGGGGTCAGCGGGGCCGCGCTGCCCGGCCGCCCATGGCGGAGCGGTCCCGGCCGGGAGCGGAGCGGGCGCTGCAGCACCGGGGCTCGCACGGCTCCGGTGTGTGTGTCCCCGCACGACGGCGGCGGCACCGCCTCCCGCCCGGCCCCGCCGCCTCCCCCGGCCCCGCCGCCCTCCGCCGGGCGGAGCCGCCGCCGTCCCGAGCCGCCCCGGGCACCGCGAGTGCCGCCACCCCCGCGGGAGGAAGCAGGAGCCCCGGAGCTCCCCGGGGACACCGCGGTGGATGGAGGCACGGTGGGGGCTGCGGGGAGCCCCCCGAACGCCCTTCCCTCCGTGATTCCCGGCTGCTCCATCCCAGCGAGGAGCAAACCCACCCCAGCGCCCTTTCTCCCACTCTGTTCCCCATCCGTGGGGTCTGGCAGGAGGGAAAGCCGGGCTTGACACTGGGAACAAGCCATATGTACCAGCACCAGTCACAACTGTTGTTTGCTCATCCATCCAAGGGCTGGTGCCCAGAAGTTCCCTCCTCTTTATCCTATTAATGATATCCCTGGAAGTATTCCCATCTCTGGAAGTGTCTGAGGCCAGGCTGGACAAGGCTTGGAGCAACCTGGGGCAGTGCAAGGTGTCCGTGCCCATGGCAGGGCTTGGAGCTTGGAGTAGCTTTATGGTCCCTTCTGGCTCCAGCCATTCTGGGATTCTGTGATCCTGTGATTTTATTATATTAATTAATACTAAAGCTGCTCTCAGCCACCAGAACACAGGCACGAGGGCGTTCATTGATCACCTAAACGAGGAGGAGGACGGAGCAGGCATTGATTGTGTTGCATCATTCCCCGGCTCCCTCCAGCCCCACTCCCACTCCTGCTCTTCCCTTTGACTGCAGCCTCATTCCAGGCCTTGGGGAGTGAGCAATTAATGGCATCAGCCACGCACCTCCCTTCCAGATGGCCAGCCTGGCTTTAACAGACATTTCTCCCTTTTTTCTTCTCTGCTCCTGAAAAATGAGCACGGATCCAAACCCCAATCCCGGCTTGTGGGAAATCATTTCATTCCCGAAATATAAAGACAATCTCTGCAGATTAAAATGATGGAACAGCTGGGAAGCGACAGAACAAAGTGACAGAGGGAGGGGGAATGGGCCCATCTCCTCCCATCCCCCCACCCAAGGTAAAATTATGTCTTAAGAGGAAAACAGACTGAAAAATAATGCATTTTTCTAGGTTAATAATCTGGCCGGCAGCTTGGCAGTGCGCTGCTTTTAGGGATTGGGACACGCTCTCGGAGGTGACAACGGGGGATTTGTCCTGGTGAGGGCTCTCCCGGCAGAGCAGAGCCCCCTGATTGATGCCAGCAGTTCCCTGGAGTCCACCCAAAAGTGCAAACCGATGCTGGGACGAGGGAGGTCCCTCTGTTTGGCACAACCCCAGTGTCACCCTCAGCATCCCCCAGCACGCAGCTGCCCCTGCTCCTGCTGCTCACCCCGAGCTGGCAGCTCAGGAGCCTCAACAGCTTTTTGAAGTGATGATTTTTGCTTTTCACACCGATCCGCAGGCTCTCCTAAGCGCTTTCCCATGGAGAACCCATGGAAAATTAATTTTAACCCACAATGAGCTGGCACAGCCTTGGTGAGAAACAGGCTGGGAGCCCCCAGATGTCCCACTGCCAGCAGTGTGGTCACGTTCTGGCCGTCAGTCTGGCTGGAAAGAGAAGGACCAGCACCTCTGGTTGTGTCCCTGGGTGCTGGCCAGAGCCTCGTGTGGGCTCAGAGCAGATTTCAGCTGTGGCTGGTCCTGCGAGCTCCGCTCATGCCGGATTTCGCTGCGAGCATCCATTAACAATAAGAGACTGGAAGTCAGGACCGATTTTTTCCAGCTGGGTTAGATGGGTCAGCTCCCACGGAGCCTCCCTGTCTGAGGAGCTAAGAGCAAACAGCTCCTGACGAGCAGAACCACCGGGCCAAGGCAAGGAGGTGAAAACAAGCCGGGCAGCGCCTTGGATCCCAACCCTCGTGGTGGGGATGCTCGCTCAGCCCGGGTTTTATAGGGATGGAGCAAAAGGCAAAGACCTCCAGAGAGGTTCTGCAGCTCTCCCATCCCCTCAGCTTTTCCTGGAGAGGCCGGTGGCCCACCTGGAGGCAGAGCCGGGGGGACAATCAGAGGGTGCAGCGAGCTGGGAAATGATGCTCCGAGGTGGTTGATTTCCCCATTCGCCTTTCCTCGGGCGGCTGAACCGTTCCTCATCCCTGAAATATATTCAAGTGAGGATGAGTCATCCTTCCTGCCAGGACTCTAACCTGCCGTAATGAGATGTAAATCCTTGCATGACCCATTATATTAGCTTATGCTATATCACACATCTCCACGGATTAAACGGCAGTGAGATGAGACGTCCCCCCGCCGCAGCCGCAGACAAGACGGTGGAAGTTAAGAGGATCCTCTCTCAGCGTTGACACCTGATTTAAATTGGAAGCAAGCAGCTCCCTCTGCCATGCTGAGAGGGATCATTCCAGCTCCTCTTTCCAGGTAACTGGCTCCAAAGGAGCAGTTACCACAGCCCAGGCTCCAGAGGATGCTCCAGAGGATGCTCCAAATGGCCCAGGAGTGGCTGGTTCAGTGGATTGTAGAGGGGAATACTCGGTGACCTCAACCTGCAGGGCCATGGCAATAAAGCAGCAGAAGGCCTTATCCTTGTCGGCCTGAAATGCAGGGAACATGAGCCTTTTTTAACCTTTGGAGACCCCCCGGGAGTAGGTGAGGGAATCCTGGAAAGCCGCGTGTGTGCGCGCCAGAGCCGCCACGGGAGGGAGATGAGAAGGCGTTTCCAAAGCAAGCAGGCAGCCCACTGATGCTGCTGCTGCTGCTGCTGCTCTGCTGCTGCTGCCGGGGATGTCACGCCGGCACTTGGCAGCTGAATGTCACTTCTGCTGATGGGGACAGGCACTGCCACCTCAGGAACCGCCGCGCTCGGCTCTGACCCCAGGCACAGGGCAGGGTCACCTTCACTCTGCCACCTGGGATGGGGACAGGGACACCCCGGGGACATCAATCCAGAGTCCTGCTGGTGTTAGGGACCACCAGCTCGCAGGAGTTTGGGGGAAAATATCCTGAAGTTCTTGAGAAAAACATCCCTTCAGTGGGATTCCCTCTGGAGATCCTTTAGGGGGATCAAAGTGCTGCCATGTCACTGACAGAGGGAATAAAGAAACTTTAGGGTAAAATGTGGTAAATTACCAGATGAAATTATTTCTGGCATTTACTCAGCTCCATAAAGCTGGAATTTGCCTTGGCTGAGGAAGAGGGGTGGCAGCTCAGCTTGTCATGGAAGTGAAATCAAAGATTTCCCTGTCCTAGGGAGGCATTCCCATGGAAAGCCTCCCCACTGCTATAGAGCCAAGCCTCTGAGCTCCCAAAGCCTGACATCATCTCCACAGGATTAAAAAATCATCCTTGCCCTGGGAGAGCCCCTGGGAGCCCCTGAGTGCTGCTGGGAAGGGAAGCCAGGAGTGGGGGATGCTGCTGGGGTGTCCCCCAGTTCCCTCAAAATTCCCTGTTCTCACCTTTCTGTCACTGAGCACGGGGCTGCCCAGAGTCACCATCAGGGGGTTTGGGGTGGGAATGGCCCTGTTATCCAGAACATCCATCCCCAGGGATGGGGATGTGGGGTGGGAATGATCATCGAGGACAGAGCCCTGGTCCCACGGGATGGGGATTGGGGTGGAAATGTTCCTGTCATCCAGAACATTGATCCCAAGGGATGGGGATTTGAGGTGGGAATGGGCACACAGGACACAGAGCCCCTGTCCCCAAGGGATGGGTGTTTGGGGGTGGGAATGGTCACACAGGACAAAGAGCCCTGGTCCCAAGGGATGAGGATTTGGGGATGGGAATGGTTCTGTCATCCAGAACATCCCTCCTGAAGGATTGGAATTGGGGCGGGAACGGTCACACAGGACACAGAGCTCCTGATCCCAAGGGATGGGGATTTGGGGTGGGAATGGTCACACAGGACAAAGAGCCCTGGTCCCAAGGGATGGGGAATTTAGGATGGGAATGTTCCTGTCATCCAGAACATTGATCCCAAGGGATGGGGAATTTAGGATGGGAATGTTCCTGTCATCCAGAACATTGATCCCAAGGGATGGGGAATTTAGGATGGGAATGTTCCTGTCATCCGGAACATACACCCCAAGGGATGAGGTTTGGGGTGGGAACGGTTCTGTCCCACGGGACACACAGAAGGGCACAGAGGAGTTTTGGGGTGCCCCGAGTGCTCTGCCAGAAGAGGAGAAGGGGAAGCATCTCCCAGCAGCAGAGCAGCGCTGCAATTCCCGCCGGGAGGAGGAGGAGGAGGAGGAGGAGGGCTGTGCGAGGTGAGGAAGAGGAGGGAGGCGCTGGGGGGGGCTCCCAGGGCGGTGTCTGCAGCCGAGCCGTGACACAAATGCGGCCGGACAGACATACAGAGCATGTAAACAGGCACATGGGGAGAGCATGTGCTGCTCCGCGCCGCTGGTGGAGAGCGAGCCCCGAGCAAAGGCGCTGGCGCACACACACACACGCACCATTCCCACGGGCGATCTTCCAGCCTTGCCTTCATTCCTGGAGTGCCCAGAAGAAGAAAAAAAAAAATTAAAAAAACACAAAAAAAAAAAAAAAATAGAGCGAGAAAGAGAGAGAGAAAGGGGGAGAGGTGAACGGCACGGAACGGTGATGGGAATGGCTTTGTACATGGCGCTAAAAATAGTCCTGGTGGTAAAGTCGATCGTGGAGAGGGGGAGGAGAATTGCCAGGGCTTGGGAAGGCCGTGCTCCGGGGATGGAGAGGAAGGGCCCTAATGAGAACTGCTAATTAGCCCCAAGCAGCAATGAGAGAGCAGTTGTGGGGCGCTCATTGCACCCCCTCTGCTCGGGATGGAGGATTTGCCACCCAGGGAATGAGGAGCCAGCTGGAATTGGGGTGCTGTGGAGGGATTTTGGGTGTTTAGGGTGAGGAAGGCTCTCTGCAGCTGGAATTGGGATCCCTTGGAGGGGATTTTGGGGTTTTTACAGTAAGGAAGGCTCTCTGCAGCTGGAATTGGGGTCCTTGGAGGGGATTTTGGGGTGTTTAGGGTGAGGAAGGCTCTCTGCAGCTGGAATTGGGATTTTGGGGGGTTTAAGGTGATGAAGGCTCTCTGCAGCTGGAATTTGAGGGATTTGGGGTGTTTAGGGTGAGCAAGGCTCTCTGCAGCTGGAATCGGGGTCCTTTGAGGGGATTTTGGGTGTTTAGGGTGAGGAAGGCTCTCTGCAGCTGGAATTGGGATCACTTGGAGGGATTTTTGGGTGTTTAGGGTGAGGAATTGGGGTCCTTTGAGGGGATTTTGGATGTTTAGGGTGAGCAAGGCTCTCTGCATCTGGAATTTGAAGGATTTTGGGTGTTTAGGGTGAGGAAGGCTCTCTGCAGCTGGAATTGGGTCCTTTGAGGAGATTTGGGGTGTTTAGGGTGAGGAAGGCTCTCTGCAGCTGGAATTGGGGTCCTGTGGAGGGATTTTGGAGTGTTTAGGGTAAGAAAGGCTCTCTGCAGCTGGAATTGGGGTCCCTTGAGGGGATTTTGGGTATTTAGGGTGAGGAAGGCTCTCTGCAGCTGGAATTTGAAGGATTTTGGCTGTTTAGGATGAGGAAGGCTCTCTGCAGCTGGAATTTGAAGGATTTTGGGTGTTTAGGGTGAGGAAGGCTCTCTGCAGTTGGAATTGGGGTCCTTTGGGGGGGGTTTTGGGTGTTTAGAACCAAAGCTCATGGAAGGAGCACTAATGTATATATAAAAATTATATATCCCCTAATGGAGAAGAGAAAGAATCTGCAGGGAGAGGGGGGAGCCAGGAAAGGATGATTTGGCTCTGGGGTCCGTGTGGGGTGCAGGTGATGGGTAGGGATGGAAAAGCAAAGGATGTGTGAGTTTGGAGATGGCCCTTTCAAACAAAGCCCAGCTCTCCCCAGCCCTGTCCAGCTGGGATCCCACTGAGTGGTGTGGAGAGGAGATTTTCCTGCTGGATTTTCCAGGGATTTTTTTAAAGCCCGTGCTCCTGTTCCCTGTGCCGCGTTCCCTCCTGGCACGGCAGGGAGAGGTGCCCGTGTGCCACGGCAATAACGCCCTGCAGGATGATGATTCACACGGGAATTTGAGGCAGGATGGAGCTGACACAGCCGGGCCCTGTGCCCGACTCGGTGCCCGAGGGAGGAGGAGTGGGAGGAAGGGGACGTGACGTGAGCCAGCACTCGGGGTGTCACCCAGCCTGTCCCCACGCTGCTGCCGATGGACAGAGCCCCAAAGTCCCTTGGGATAAATCCCTGGAGGGGTCCAGGATGAGCAGCTGCAGGCACAGAGTGAGAGAGACCAAGAGACTCTGTGTGGGGAAACTGAGGCACGGTGGCGACAAGAGGGGCAGGACTTTCAGGGTGAAATTGCTGATTTGTAGTGAAGAACACAGCAGATCTCTCAGCATCCTCGGAGGATGCTGAGGCACCAAACACCACCCCTGAGACCACATGGGAAGTGTGGTGCCATTTGGAGGAAAATCAAAAATCCCAATAATCGAAGATCTCCATAATTTTGGGGTGAGTTTCCTCACCTTTTTTTGACAGGAGGGGACAGGAGCAGAGCCCTCCCTGCTGTCTCCCATCACGTGAAGCTTCTGGGTACTTCTCTCCGTTCCCAAAGCCGTTTCTTGCAGGCTTTGCCTGTAAATGACTTTAATCTTCATAAGCCCAAAAAGTAAAGCGGCTTATCGGGCTGGGCACTGCTGGAGCACCGGCAGGAAGGGGGGGTGATGTGGACAAGAGGAGGGGGGTCAGTCCAGGGGAGAGGAAACCCCACACAGAGGAGACCCATCATCCCCATCCCATCCCCTTCTGAGGTCTCAGGGAATGGGGTGAGCAGCAAATCTCCCCTCTGCGCACTCCATCCCACATCCCTGAGCTGTGCCCGTGTCCCACCACTCCATTTTTTCCCTTTTAACCCCGCTCCAAGAGGAATCTCGGTCTCGATCCCGGCCCGGAGCAGGCGGAGAGCTCCTGCCAAGCCGGCAGCCGGCGTTTAACGCTGAATAATTCCCTGCGGAGGAGCGGAACTATTCCAAACCTGCCAGACGCCACCTCCACCCGGCTCCCTGCGGGAATTCCAGCTCTGGGGACGGGGCCTGGGACATCGGGGTCTCACCTGCACAGGTGGGATAATCAGGGAAGGCGGCGAGGTTCAGCAATCAGCTCCAAACTGCTCCCCCAAAGCATCAGAAAGTAAAAAGTAAAGTAAAAAGTAAAGCCTGGACTAAAGGGGAGCTTTGGCATCACTTCATCCCCATCACAGCCAGTTCTCACAGGTAGGATGCAGCAAAGTGCTGCTCATCCTCACTGATCTGGGGAGGAGATGGGGGGTCCACCCCCATTTTTTCCCCCGGAGCCGCTGGCAACAGAGAGGGGCCGAGGCGGGGTGTGCCGCGTCCGTATGGAATGGTTTTTTTATTACAGTTTTTAATCTCACAGTCGGTAGCATTACATGAGAATAAAGCACTGGACAGGACTGGAAAAAAAGGCCTCTGGAGACAGCATGCAAACATTGCAACGAGTTTAAAGCAAAACAACCCAAAAAAAGAAAAAGCGTCAGGCGGGGACGCGGCCGCGCTCTCCCGACCGGGCGGCGAGTCCAGCGTCTCCCCCTCAACCATCACTTCTGTCGCTGGGGGTTTCCTTTTCATGTGTCCGTTTCATTGGTTTATTTATTATTATTCTCCTTTGAACAACCTTCTTCTCTCTCTCTTTCTTTTTTTTTTTTTTCCTTTTTTTTTTTTCTTCTTTTAATTACATTAAAAAATAAGATTCG